>NC_138771.1:255823475-256020975 GCF_965119305.1 Pelophylax lessonae | reverse complement strand
GGGAGAGACCCCTCTCCTTCAGGACCTCGGTCTCAACAGCCAGGCCGTCAAAGCCAGCGACTGTAAAGCAGGATGGTATATCGGCCCTTGAGACAGGAGATCGTCTCGAAGAGGCAGACGCCACGGGCGTCGACCGCCAGATTCACGAGGTCTGCGTACCAGGACCGGCGTGACCAATCCGGCGCCTCAAGAATCACCGTGCTGCGTTCCGAGTGTAACCTGCGAAGGAACCTGGACAGCAACTGAATCGGTGGAAACGCGTACATCAGCTTGTACTGATGCCACGGGGCCACTAACGCGTCCGACGCGTCTGCCCGAGGGTCGCGCATCCTTGCCACGAACCTTCTCACCTTGTTGTTGAGACGAGACGCGAACAGGTCCACATCTGGAAGACCCCACTTCGCGCACAACATCTGGAAGACAGCCGGGTGGAGAGACCATTCCCCCTGATCCAGGGTCTGGCGACTCAGATAGTCCGCCTGCCAGTTCTCCACCCCCGGAATGTGAACCGCCGTTATCGCCGGGACATGAGTCTCGGCCCAGGACAGAATGTCGGCCACTTCTCGAGCCGCTCGGGCACTCCCGGTGCCCCCTTGGTGGTTGATGTAGGCCACCGCCGTGGCATTGTCCGTCTGCACCCGAACTGGGCAGCCCTGCAGCCGGTCCGTCCAACGATGAAGACAGAGATTTATCGCACGCAATTCCAGAATGTTGATCGGAAGAGAGGACTCCCCCTCCGACCAAGTTCCCTGGGCGGACAGAACGCCCAGAACACCACCCCAGCCCGACAGGCTGGCATCCGTGGTGATCACCGTCCACGAGATAGGACGAAAAGACTTGCCCCCCGACACCATCGGGGACTGGAGCCACCACAGAAGGTCCCTTCTGGTGCGATGGCCCAACGAGATTTGAAGATCCAGAGATTGAGGTCGCCCGTCCCACCTGGACAGGATCTCCGCTTGGAGACCCCGCGTGTGAAACTGGGTGAAGGGAATCGCCTCGAAGGCCGAGACCATCAATCCCAGACATCTCATGCACGTCCGCAGAGACGAGTGCGGAAAGTCCCTGAGGGACCTGACTTCCTCCTGAAGAGTTCCGAGTTTGTCTTCCGGCAGGAAGACCTTCGCCTGAACCGAGTCCAGGATCATTCCCAGGTAGGGAAGACGAACCGACGGACTCAGTGTCGACTTTGGAAAATTTATCATCCAACCAAACTCCTGCAGAGTTTGCATCGTGACAGACAGGTCCTTCTCCAGACCCTAGCTGGTCGCAGACCGAACCAGAATGTCGTCCAGATACCCCAGGACAGAGATGCCCTGGGCTCTCAATAATGCCAGAACCGGTGCAAGCACCTTGGTGAAAACCCGCGGAGCCGAGGCGAGACCAAAAGGTAACGCCACGAACTGGTAGTGATCCTCCGCAATGGCGAATCGAAGGTACCTCTGGTGACCCTCGAAAATGGGGATGTGAAGATACGCATCCTTCAAATCGATGGAGGCCATGAATTCCCCTGGAACCAGGGCAGCCACCACCGACCGCAGGGATTCCATGGGGAACTTGCGAACCCGCACAGAGCGGTTTAGAGCCTTCAAGTCCAGAATTGGACGAACCTTGCCCTCCTTCCTGGGCACGGTGAACAGATTGGAATAAAACCCCCGAAATCTGTCCCGATGAGGCACCGGAACCACCACTCCCTGAGCCCTCAGGTCTCGCACCGCCAGGTGCAGGTCCCGTAAACGCTCTGGAGACAGTTGAAGATTTGAGGGAAAAAATCTGCTCTCCGGCCGAGAGAGAAACTCGATCTTGTAACCAGATCGAACGATCTCCTGAACCCACCTGTCCCGCACGCGGGCCAACCAGGGTTGAAGAAAACCGAGCAAGCGTCCCCCCACCCCAAAACTGGGTGAGGGCGCCCCTTCAGGCCGCACTGTTATGGGCAGCGGGTCCGGACTGACCGGACTTCTGTTTACCAGACCAGGGCTTCTTTTGAGAGCCTTGTCCCTTGAACGGTTTGCCCTTGTAGTGCGACCGAAAGGCACGAAAGGACCCCTGAGGGGGCCGAAAATTAGCATGCTTCTTCCCAGAAGCCCCCTTAGCCTTGGGGAAATGGGGCAAGAGAGTGCTCTTACCTCCGGTGATCCCCTTAATCGACACATCCAAGGACTCCCCAAAAAGGCGAGACCCATCATAAGGCAGATTGGCTAAGGTCTTACGTGAAGATTGGTCCACCGACCAACACTTCAACCAAACCAGGCAGCGAGACAACACCGCCACGCTGTGTACACGTGCAGCCAACGGGACTAAGTCCAAGTCTGCATCACACAGATACATGACACCCTGGTGGATTTGATCCACCATATCCAGGGTCGCCGGCGAGGCCGAATCGGCCACTAGGACGCGCCTAAGCATCTGCGTCCAACTTGCGACAGCCTGGGCCGCCATGAGAGAGGCAAACAGAGCTTTAAGCATAGAACCCGTAACAGAATAAGTATGACGGGCAAGAGACTCGACTCCATTCTTCTATCCGTGGCATCACGGGAAACCGGGGAATCCTCTGCAGGAATCGCAGTGGATTTGTTCAAAACCGCAATTGCGTGATCCACCGGGGGTGGTACACACCACCGTTCATCAGTGGAAGGCGAAAAAGGATAACGCAGCTTGAACCTACTTGGCACAGCAAAAGGTTTGCGTAAATTGCGCCACTGTTCCTTAACAGCGCGCTGAAAATCATCATTGCAGGGAAAAACCTGCGGCGTCCTGCGTTTTCTCTGCGTCCCATAAGCCGCCAAGGCAGCGGGGGGACACACTTCATCCTGCAAACGCAGCGTTTGTTTTATGGAAGCAATCAAATCATCCATGATTGCAAGCTCTTCAGGCGAGCCAGGGGGAGAATTATCAACCCCCTCAACCTCAGCCTCCACCTCGGACCCCACTAGATCCAGGGAGGAGCGGGACCCCGATAAGGAGACCCCCGCCATAACAGCCCCATCACCTTCACCCTCAGAATCAGAGGAAATAGAAACTCTGGGTCTTTTAGTAGATTGAGCAGCCACCAGCATCTGCACCTGAGCAGCAAGGCCGGCCACAATAGTGGCCAAATCCCCCCCTGGGGGGGAAACAGCGGTCCCCTGGCTTTCCACCAAGGTGGCAGGAAATTTGCCCTCCTGAGAATCCACTGCCCCAATATGATATGCCGGAGAATAAAGGGTTAACTGCCCCTTTAACAAGCGCGGCGAGCGCAGCCCACCGCACCACACACAAGCACAATGAGACCCCCACAGGGACAATAAACTGACACAGGCAATGGATATAGCAAGAAACAGAAGGATAAAACCTGAGGAGACCCTCGCCGCTGCTGCTGCCTCGATCGGTGTACCCAGGAGAAGAGGAAGTGATGAGACCAGGGCGCTCTATTAAAGCCTATGGGAGGCTACAAGAAAATGGCCGCCATGCATGTAGAACATGCGGCCGGAGCGAGTGCAGGCAAAATGGCGCCGTTTGGCGCCGAAACCGCCGCTCCTACAGTACAGTAATGCACATAACACCATCCATATATAAAAAAACATGGCAGATCGCCGCAGCGATCGCTGTATTGTGCCCAAACATACCACAAAACATGCCCCACAGCACACAGCTTCTCACACTGAACAAGGCTGACACAGACAGTGTCACACAGCTCCCCCCCCCCCCCTGCACCCCGCAGCATGCAGCAGAGTGATAGGGAGACAAACAGTGTGAACAGAGGCAGGTTACACAGTCCCAGACTGACACCCCCCCAGACAGACAGGTCCCCACATAGATACACTTACCTCTCAATGGTGTGGGGGACCCGCACAGGCGAACAAGCCGCTGCACATGAGGCAGGGAGAGTCGCATACAAGACGCACAAAATGGGGGTTAAGAAACCGCACAGCGTCCAGTGAGGTAGCCACCTCACCAATCATCCCTGCACCGAACAGGGATGGGTCGTTCACTGTGCCAGGAGCGTTACCTGGCTGAACGCTCGATGGCAGGCTGGGAAGCCACTGACCCACGACCTGCGACCAGGGGGATCAGCCCGAGACCCAGCCCGCATGATCCTCTTCGTCAGAAGAACTAACTAATGCTGACAAAAAGAACAGCTAAGTAAAGAGAGAGAAAAAACTCAAACAAAAAATCAAAAAAGAAGAAAGAGGCTGGGGCACAAAGCCCCAGCACAGAGAGAACCAGCTACTCCTGACAAGCTAGACATTGAAACTGAGATATGGTTGCAGGAAGTAGGAGGGTATTGACTGAGGGGACCACCCCTTGAGGGTGGGATATGTTAAAAGCTTTAATGTTAACATATTCTGTTGCCTAGCTACTCCTTCGGAGCAAAGTCTAATACCCCATTGTGACGAATATGAAGAGGCGGCGACTGTCGGAGGACGTAAGAGAAAAAAAGTTTTCTCTATAGTTTCACTTTAGTGCATGAAAAATGCAGCTGCAGCTATTTTGGCAGTGCAGCAAGCTTAAAGCATTCTAAATGAATTGCAGCCCTCTGTGCTACGGGTGCATTGGCAGGTACCGTGCATGTGTGTTAGGATGACGATGTATAGCCACATGCCTGCAACATTTTTTCATCTCACTGCAGTGGAAGCAGGCACAGCCAACATATGAGCGGCAACTCTGCTCTGAATTAAGGAACAGTGCAGCACTGTTGCCACACCATCACAGGCACAGGCATTAGATGGACTTCACTGGCAGGCATTTGTGGATCTTTGCACAGGACTAAGGGTAAACTGTAAGTGCAGATGCACTTATAATTAGGTAGTGACACACATCATTTTAACAGGAGGCCATAGTTCTACTTCAAATGTGTAAAATAAGTCCAAAATGCCCTTATCAACTATCTGCTTGCCTAGATATAGATATATACAAGGTCTGTCTAAAAGGTTTGGTAAATGGTCAGATATCTATACAGCAACATGGGCCAGGTGCGTGCGCATGCACATGTCTATCCAGAGACATGTCGAGAAGCGCCACCTAGTGTAGAGTACAAGTGACCATCAGAGTAAACCCGCTGCAGGCAGTCAAACATAGTCAGTATCAGAGGTAGGATCACAATGGGGCAATGAGTGAACATCAAGTTCTATTACAAATTGGGGACAACTGAGACGGAGACACATGGAGTGTTGGTGCAAGTGTATGGGACGAAAAGCCGTAAGCAGAAAATGTGTTTACGGCTGATACAAACGTTTTCGTGATGGATGAGCCACGTTTAGGTCGGCCATCAACAAGCAGAACCCCAGATATGATCGAGCGAGTGCGACAAATGCTGGCACAAGATCGATGACTGACTCTACGATTGATCGCGCAGGAATCAGGCATTAGCAAAGACACGGTGCTGCAAAGATTTGGGTAAGCGGAAGATCTGTTCCCATTTGGTGCTAAAAAAGCTGACAGACGAACAGAAACCAAAACTGATGGAAATCTCTGGAGATTTCATTACCATATGTGACCAGGATCCATCCTTTCTGCGAACCATTGTCACAGGGATGAGAATGGATGGATTGACGTTCCCCGTCTTCCCCACAACCCAAAGTGAGTCGCCTTCAAAAGTCCAAGGTCAAGACAATGTCAGTGGCAATCCAAGTATGTGGGGCAGCGGTTCGGCGATTGATTATTGCCAAAAGTGTGTTATGAAGGAGGGCAATTATCTTGAAGGCCAATAAAGGTAATTTGTATGTATCTTCTGTTTTGTTGGTTTTCTGATACCATTCATCTCATATATATATCTACTGTATATAGTATATACAGTAGATGTCCTGGGAAGCATGGGACTTGTGAATTAGAAATTATCACTGGGAAGCAAAAGATTCTTCCAGATTTCTGGCAACATTCTGCCACCAGTCTGCTTTGGCTCTGAACCCTAGCTTTATTCCCCAATTATACAAAAGACTCTTGTTTTCTTTGTAGTTTTAGATTTCTTAAAAAAAAATGTACAAGCATCTAACCCTTGGTTGGTTCAGTGTATATGCAGTTCGCTAAAAGCATAGATATCAGAGTGTGTTTGCAGTTACTAGTGGTGTACCACAAGTCTCTATAATAGGTCCTATTATTTGGCAGTGCTGGAAAATTACATTATTTGGCATTGATGAAAAATGTGTCAAAGCAGTGTAAACTGCAGTTGAATGTCTCTAAATATAAAATAATGCACCTAGAGTTAAAGAGTCCCTTGATAGAGTGCAATATTGAGGGTACAGTGTTGGCCAAAACTACAGAGGAAAAGGATTTCAAAGTGCTTACTTCAGATGCTTGCAAAATGAACAAACAATGTGGCCAGGCACATAGAATTCTAGGGGGTATCACCAGCATGAGTGATCACCAGCATGAGATAAGAGGTCTTGATTCCACTATATGGATCTTAGTAAGACCCTATTTAGAATATTGTGTCCAATTCTGGTGACATCACATACAGAAAGATATTAATAAGATAAAATTGGTCCAGAGACAGGCAACAAAAAATAGTGAAAGGTAGGGGGGTTAAAACATTAGAAGAGACTTCAGTAACTTAATATGTACAGTCTTGAGGAAAGACAAAAAAGTGGAAACAAGACTGAAACCTTTAAATACATTATGGGTGTGAAAGATATTCAGGAGGGCAGAATTTTCAAATGAAACTACCTTCAAGACCACAGGGACATGACTTCAAACTTGTAGGAGGAAAGTTCAAAACAAACCTAGAAAGTATTATTTTACAGGCTGATGCTTGGAACAGACTCCCAGCATAGGTAGGGAGTCAGTCATTAGTAAGTAGATTCAGACATGCTTGGGACAAACACAGATTTATATTCAGACAAAAATATTAAGAAAAAAATTGGCAAAACTTAATGGACTCAAAACCTACAAAAACTCCCTTCAGGTCCCCAAATCACTTGGCTTCAAGACAAGGGCCATCATGTAAGTCTAGTCCGGTTGGGAGTCCCTATCAAATAGTCATGAATAATCAAAAAATAAAAAAACTAGTTAGGGGCTCAAAACCAATCCATCACAGAACTGGGGCTCTATAAAATGTATTCCCAAAAATCTAGATCAATGCATCATAAAAAACAACTTTATTGTAACACATAGACAATATTAAAATCAATCATAGAACCCAAACCACCCTGTCAATACTGCACAATTATTTCACATTCTCATTCATCCTTGAACATATAAATTGTGTATCCCGGATACTGTAATAATGGCTATGAGCAGAAGGGATGTGCAGAAAGTCCCTTTAATATGATCCTTCAGGAAAACCAGGAATGATAATATATGTTCCACTTGTATCAGTAGCTGGAAACGAATATGTGGATGCAAGAATTCTGGCAGATTTTTCAAACTCAATGGACAACTTGCTCTTTTTTCTGCTGTCACTCTTCTAAGTTTATATGTTTCTAGCTTCCAGGTGGTAACCAGGGACTAGGAGTAAACTGAACAGACACAGCTATCTGAGGACACCACACCTTAAAGCAGAACTTCCCACAGAAGGGGAAGTTCTGCTTGTCTGCCTCCCCCACTCCTCTTTAAGTTTTGGCACTTTGTTTTTTTTGGGGGGGGGGGGACTGGGTACCTGGTTTTGACAGGTGCCCGCTCCTACTTCCCGTCAGATCGCCATGGTGATCTGAGCAGACATCCAGCATCCCTCCTTCCCCTGCAGCCTTCTGGGACATGTCACAGGACCTAGAAAACTGCATAACCAGTCACAAAGTGCAGCACGGCTCATGCATGCGCAGTGGGAATCCGGCTTCCCAAAGTAAACATGCTGGAGCCTGGACCCAAAGATGACCGGAGACCCGGCTTGGGTGAGGACAGCCCTAGATCCTTGGACAGGTAAGTATCCAATTATTTAAAGTCAGCAACTACAGTATTTGTAGTTGCTGACTTTAAATTTTTTTAAAGACCCACTGAAGAACCACATCACCTTTAAAACATACAGTATATACTTTAAAACATGTTCCTATTATCTTACTGTTTAATATGTATAAAATTATTGGTATCTGCTACCACATATGATTCTAGGACAATATCCCCCGGACAATATCCCCCCGGACAATATCCCCCGGACAATATCCCCCCAGACAATATCCCCCCTGGACAACATCCCCCCGGACAATATCCCCCCTGGACAACATCCCCCCGGACAATATCCTCCCTGGACAACATCCCCCCAGACAATATCCCCCCTGAACAACATCCCCCCGGACAATATCCCCCCGGACAATATCCCCAGGACAATATCCCCCCAGACAATATCCCCCCTGGACAACATCCCCCCGGACAATATCCCCCCTGGACAACATCCCCCCGGACAATATCCTCCCTGGACAACATCCCCCCAGACAATATCCTCCCTGGACAATATCCCCCCTCTAACCCTAACCCTA
Source organism: Pelophylax lessonae (assembly GCF_965119305.1). Classification (NCBI taxonomy): domain Eukaryota; kingdom Metazoa; phylum Chordata; class Amphibia; order Anura; family Ranidae; genus Pelophylax; species Pelophylax lessonae. Next base: position 256,012,585 of record NC_138771.1, on the reverse strand, counting down.
TATCCAGGGGGATGTTTTCTGGGGGGATACTGTCCTGGGGGATATTGCCCGGGGGATGTTGTCCCGGGGGGATATTATCAGGGAATGTTGTCCCGGGGGGATTATGTCCAGGGGGATGTTTTCCGGAGGGATATTGTCCCGGGGGATATTGCCTGGGGGATAATGTCCGGGGGGATATTGTCCTGATACCACCATATATATCCCTAAAAACAAGTCAAATGTATTACTTGTTAGACTAGACTACAAATGCAAAATTATATCTAGTGCAAAATTGGGTGCATCTGCAGAACTACAAATTACTCTGAACAAAGCCTGGAGAAATGAATTGGATAAATATGTTAAAAACTAAACTACAATCTTGATTAAGGTACATAAAGCTTTTCTTTTGCTGCCATGTAAAGAAATTATATAATGCATTTTTCCCACTGAAAACACACAGTCAAAACAATCAGCAAAGTTGCTTTTAACGATACAGGCATTTAATAAAAATAATAGCCCGTTAGTAAAGGAAACATTGCCCCAGTGCTAGGTTGTTGTATCCTGGCACAGCGAGGCATGCTTACAGTGACTAATGTGATCCATGGCAGTCTTATTCTTATTATACAAAAATAACATCATCAGATGCCTTGGAGCTACAAACTCATGTTTAACGTATTCAGTTCACCAAAGCCACCAACAGGCCAGAGATTTATATAGAAAACAATTTAATAGACTTTTAAAGGAAATTACACTCAAGCGAGGATACCACAAAAGACATTATGAGATTTCCTTCTCACTTGATATATTACTAATGTCATTACTTGTACATTTTCAGCAATGGCTAGCAAAGCAAGTGGTTCTATATGTGAGCCTTCATTTTATTTTGCTATTAAATAGCTGAAGATTGCAAATAAACACGTTAACATATTGACATCCAAAGACCGAACAGTTTGTTTGGCATTAGAGATCAGACTGTAACATAGGACAGCTTGCATACTATAAGTAAAACTAGAAAAAACTAACAGAAAAGAACATTCCTGCTGCAGAACAGCTGTGGTGACACATCAGTTTGTGGGTTTGTAAGAAAAATACACCCTGAGAACCAACATCTTTCTCCTGTCAGGCCAGTGGGTTCCCCATCTCCTTTAGTGAAGGCCAAGTGCCCATGCTGGGCTATCCTCTGCCTACACCAACAACAGACTGGGGCCTTTTGGAGCTCAGTTATTGCTCCTTCCGAGGGCAATAGAATGCCAGGGAAGTGATCAATATATTTTACATTTTTTACTTTGGAGGATAAGGTCTTCTTAAATCCAGGCAAAAAGTGAAATCGATATGTTAAGCCAGCCATTTTTTTCAATCAGGCTGCCCAGGCACCCTGGGGTGCCTTGAGGTTTCTTCAGGGATGCCTTTGTAAAATGTCTAAAAAGTGCCCAAGAATGGTATGCAAACCAGCATATGGATGAAGCCTGCCTTTTAATTCCACAAAACCACAGGTTTACTTTGTGCACCATTACAACCTTCTAACTGGCGTCCTAACTGTCATTGGCATAATCAGTTGATAAGGAGGATGCCAGTCCCCTGCATAAAATCCTTGTTTAACCCTCCCCTGCCCCTCTTCATCAGCATTGGGGTCCAATTACCTGAGTGATGGAGAAAAAGTGAGAGAGAAGAGAAACATTGGAATACTAGTCAGTACCTGTTTGAAAAAGTGTATTTGCTTTAGAAGAATAAATCACCTCTAACGTTAGGCACCCTGGGTGTGTGGATGTGGCTGCATTATGTAAAACTTTTGGAATAGTTTTTACATTTTAGAATGGCGTGCCACGAGACTGTCCATAATTTTTAAAGGGTGCCTCAAGATTGTTCATCATTTTTAAAGCGTGCCTTGACTGAAAATAGGTTGAGAAACCCTGTGCTAAGCAATACCAGTGCTATAATTTTGTTGTCATTTTTAAAGCCAGATTAATAATATAATGCTTACATAAATCTATGGTGCAACAGCTTTAACATCCAGTGAGATCTGTATAAACAAATACCCCACTTTTGGTTCCAGTTCAGAGTCTGAGGTCACTTCATCACCGGAACCAGAAGTGGGGTATCCACCATTTCTGTTCATAGCGATCTTACTGGTTGTTATAGCTGTCACACCTTAGACTCATGTAAGAATATTTTTACATTATTAAACTGGCATTAAAAATGACTACACTATGTGCCTGGCCTTTGGGTTTTTCCTATATTATTTCTTGGAGTGATCCATAGAACTGGAAGAGACCCAGAGAGCAGACCTAAGGGAAGGAGAGAGACGCTGTGTTTTTATTGCATCATGCCTGATATGACCCATTGATATCGAAGGATCCTATTATCTGGTGAGAGTCATGAGAGTTAATTTCACAAGGGGTTTGCACATGTTGGTGAAACCTAGTGGTGGCAAGAAATATTTGCACTTGTATTTGTCTACATTGATCTCGCTGGTTGTAAAAGCTGTTGCATTTCAGACTCATGTAAGCACACTTTTAAATTAATTAATTTGGTTTTAATATGTACTACACTATGGGCATGGCCTTTTGGTTTTCCTATGATATTTCTTGGATAGATCCATGATAGAGATGGAAGAAAAGCCCTTTTTTTGTATTGGAAACATATTTTACTTTATTATTATATGTTAACATGGTGTATTTGCACAAGATAGCCTTTGTTATTATAGCGCTGGTATTGCTTAACATATTGATTCCCTTGCCCATGGGCATAAGGTTATTCCAGCTGATGGGGGTTATTGTGAAGTCTCATTAAGGGAGTACTAGGGTTTTTCTTGAGTGCTGGTTATTGGATTTCATTGGAAGTGAAATAAAAACTGACAAAGTATATTGAAATGATCTATAAAGTGGTTGTAAACTTTTACATATATCCCGTGACGTGACTAGCCTCCGGTGATACAAATCCAACTATATAAGTAGTACCTGCTTATCTGCAACATTCTCTTCTCTACAGCCTCATAAAACACACATTTTACACAGCATCTCTCAAATCTAGAAGGCAGGGGGTGGAGATCTGACATCACACACTGCAGAGCACAGAGAGGAGTGCTCAGTGTGACATGGGAATTGAGTGGAGGGAACCGACACACCCCCTTCACAAAGTATCCAGTGCCATCTTAAGAGCATTAAAGGGCCCCGGGCAATGCAGTGCACTGGGGCCCCGCCTACACAATCACCCACGAGAATAAAAAAGCAAATTATTGATAAGGCGATATTTATTGGAACAGCAGTGCCAGGGTAATGACAGCTTCCAAGTTGGGCGGATGGGTCCGGTGAACACACACAGGGATGAGAGTCAGGACTCGACTGTCCTGTGTGTGCCTGTTCCTGTAGAAGACTGGCATTCCTGCAGTTGTTGGTTCCCCCTCTACAGCCCCAAGTGACAGCAGCACAGGGCCGACAGGCGCTTGCCACCTGCTAAGTTTGGCAGGGGGATGCACATGGGAATCAGGACTAATGCTTGGCTGGGGCTGGGTCGCTAGGCAGGTGGGGCCCCCAGGCAACTGCCCAGTGTGCCCATTCAGTAAGATGGCCCTGATATTATCATAGGGAAACATGCACAGCTGAGGCTGTCAATCACCCTCTGCGTGCCCAACTCTCCCCCCCCCCCCCTGTGATTCTGTGGTATCAGTACTATCTGTCACAGTTGACTCATGCAGATAGCAGAGGGAGGACCTTAACTATGAAGAGCGTCTGCAATCGCTCGATTTATTCTCCCTGGAGAAGAGATGTCTGAGGGGGGACATGATAGCAATTTATAAATATCTTAATGGGGATCTCAGCTTAGAAAAAAAAGCTGTTCATTCGAAGGGATTGCATGAGGACTCGAGGACATACAATGCGATTAGAGGAGAAGCGTTTTAACCTCAGGCAACGAGGGGGGTTCTTTACTGTTAGGGCTACAAGATTGTGGAATTCTCTACCACAAGAGGTGGTTTCTGCGGGAAGTATGGTGGCTTTCAAAAGACTCTTAGACTTACATCTCAAGGATCAGGACATTAAGGGCTATGTGAGATGATTACAGCCACACACACCTACACAGGTTGAACTGGATGGACTATTGTCTTTATTCAACCTCACCTACTATGTAACTATATGTAACTATGTAACAGATAAGAAACACACTTGCTGCTTTGGGCTGATGCTTGTTCACACTATAGAGGAATATGCTTTGTTCATTTTTCATTTCAGAGATTTACATCCACTTTAAATTGAGTTTTATATAATCCACAACAACAAAATTAGCAAGCTTTTTACAGTAATTTGAGTTCAGACTGCCTTTTGCCCATGATTCTTTAGTCTGCAACCTCCTTCTTTCAATAACCTACAACAGGACCATGCTCAGAACCACTACGCTATGTTCCTGGCCTTTTGTTTTTATCTATATTATTTCACTATAGAGGAATATGCTTTGTTCATTTTTCATTTCAGAGATTTACATCCACTTTAAATTGAGTTTTATATAATCCACAACAACAAAATCAGCAAGCTTTTTACAGTAATTTGAGTTCAGACTGCCTTTTGCCCATGATTCTTTAGTCTGCAACCTCCTTCTTTCAATGACCTACAACAGGACCATGCTCAGAACCAAAGAACTCACTGGACTGCCCTTTTCTGCAGGTTCTGATTCATAGATAAGAATATCAGCAGCCATAAACACTTAGGGCAGTCAACTGCACAATATGAATGCCATAAAGAAAATCAGAGCCATTCAGCAGCCAGGCCGTGTCCGCTGAGTGAGCCTGAATACAAACATTTCATGTCTGACTGGAGTGTATCTTTAAAAAATACATTTCTGCCACAGAGCTGACCTGATTTTAAGACGATCATTGTTTAAAAGTTACTTTAAAAAACAAGTGGTGTGTTGGGCGCTTGTGCCGATGGATAGGACCCGCACTGAGCTGTAGATGGAATGGAGGGATGTGGATCCTAATGTAGCAAAATTCGATGTTGGTTCCTGAAGGCAGCACTGTGAGCAGGCAGAAGCCGGAATCCCGCTGGCACATATGTAATTAGAAAGGACAGGCGCCACTCAGTAATATAACCACAATTTATTGAATAAAAATATAGCACACTTACATGTAGGTAATGTGTGGGCTTCTCCTGTTATTCTCTCAACCCCGTAGCATGGCGCTCTCTTCCTCACAGCCGAACCAGCAGCCGGGAGATGACGCCGCCTCGATAGAGTCCAATGGGGGAGCAGGATTAGTCCAGCAACAGCGGTGAGCCGCTTGTCCACCTATGATGACGTAACGCGTTTCGGAGCATGCGCACAACGCTCCTTCCTCAGACGACTTGAAGTACCGATAAAGCCCAGTCATATATACACACTAGCTGCACTAATTATGATGGAAGGGCGGTACAAACCAGGGATTCTACTACCTGAATGTACTTCATGTTGAACATGAGACCTATCATTAGACCTAGACTAATTGTATAGCACACCATCATATCATTATAAAACAAAAAAAAACAAAAAAGAGAAAAGGGGAAGGAAACAATAAAAAATTATTATATTACAAAGGGAAGAGAGAGAGGGAAGGGAAAGGGGAGAAATAGGGAGGGGTGGGATGAGAGAATTAAAAGGCATAAATATATATAAAAACTACAAGTTAAAATTTACACGGAAATGTGTATACGCACTTTAGCATAACAACGCACCATCATCGTGCGGGCACATCCGTATGTAAAGAAGAAAAAAATAAGAAAAAAATACGTATATATACATAATAAAAAAAAAAAAAAAGGGGGGGAGGGGGGGAGAAGTATAATTTCATTAATATGTTGGGAAACTATTCACAGTGGCAGCAATAAAGATAAAAAACCCCAATCAACGTGGATCAATAAAGAACCATAGGGTACAGTCTGCATTTACAAGATGGTGTTGACGTCCAATTCTTCGTTAAGTCCCCCGGGCGAGAGGACATCTAAGGCATATATCCAGTAGGCCAAAGGGAAACCTACTGGATATACGCCTTAGATGTCCTCTCGCCCGGGGGACTTAACGAAGAATTGGACGTCAACACCATCTTGTAAATGCAGACTGTACCCTATGGTTCTTTATTGATCCACGTTGATTGGGGTTTTTTATCTTTATTGCTGCCACTGTGAATAGTTTCCCAACATATTAATGAAATTATACTTCTCCCCCCCTCCCCCCCCCCCCTTTTTTTTTTTTTTTTTTATTATTTATATATACGTATTTTTTTCTTATTTTTTTCTTCTTTACATACGGATGTGCCCGCACGATGATGGTGCGTTGTTATGCTAAAGTGCGTATTCACATTTCCGTGTAAATTTTAACTTGTAGTTTTTATATATATTTATGCCTTTTAATTCTCTCATCCCCCCCCTCCCTATTTCTCCCCTTTCCCTTCCCTCTCTCTCTTCCCTTTGTAATATAATAATTTTTTATTGTTTCCTTCCCCTTTTCTCTTTTTTTTTTTTTGTTTTATAATGATATGATGGTGTGCTATACAATTAGTCTAGGTCTAATGATAGGTCTCATGTTCAACATGAAGTACATTCAGGTAGTAGAATCCCTGGTTTGTACCGCCCTTCCATCATAATTAGTGCAGCTAGTGTGTATATATGACTGGGCTTTATCGGTACTTCAAGTCGTCTGAGGAAGGAGCGTTGTGCGCATGCTCCGAAACGCGTTACGTCATCATAGGTGGACAAGCGGCTCACCGCTGTTGCTGGACTAATCCTGCTCCCCCATTGGACTCTATCGAGGCGGCGTCATCTCCCGGCTGCTGGTTCGGCTGTGAGGAAGAGAGCGCCATGCTACGGGGTTGAGAGAATAACAGGAGAAGCCCACACATTACCTACATGTAAGTGTGCTATATTTTTATTCAATAAATTGTGGTTATATTACTGAGTGGCGCCTGTCCTTTCTAATTAAAAGTTACTTTAAAGCTGTACATATTACAGAAAAGAATGCTGTTATTTTTATTTTATTTGGAATACAAAAAAAGGGAAAGGAGGTTAAAAAAAAAACATTCAACGAGCAATTATTCACAGCAGAAAATTGCAGAACAGTGAACATAATGGAGCAAATATTTTGACAAAATACCAAATGATTTGTAAAATGAATATGGTTTGTAAGAAATTAAACATAAAATTGTTTTAAAGGTAAACTATACAGGTTTGGCCCAGTTGTCCTTCATAGGGAATTCCTGCACTCCTGTAATATACAGCTGAAAATGGTTTGAATGAACTATGAATATGCAATACGCAAGTGACAGTTACACCCTATAATAAGAAGCATCTGAACAAGGATCTTAATTGGCGGAATTACCAGGTATTATTTTACCGAAATTAGCAGTTTTAGGAATAAATGCAGCATTTGAAATTACAATAACATACTAAAGCTGACGTGAGTTTTTAATTAAAAATGAACTCTGGTTGGTTTCCATGGGAGCCCTAAACTTTCTTTATTTATTAAAGCAGCTTCTCTATCTAATTTCTCTCATTCCATTCCCATTCTGCCCCCTTACTCTCAGACAGACGATTATATACTCTGTTTTTGTATTTTTTTAGTTTACTTACATGTATTTTTTAATACTTTTTGGGAAGAAACATGCCTGCACGTGCTTATATCTTGCTAAGGCACGAATGGTATAATAATTTTCACCTAGCCTCCTGGGAACCCACGTCTAGCAACCCAGGAGGCCGTAGGGTAATCTACGGTGCATGGGCAACACTGCATTAAAGGGGGGGGGGGCAGCTGTCTCTTAATGGTTTTTGCAGCCAGCCCCCTGATGATGAGCTGCAATGCTTCCATGTCATTATGTGGCAAGCCCCAACAGAAAAAAAACAGATGACTTCTGATGACATCAGAAAGAGGTGTGCCATGGGACTGTGTGTGCTGCTGCGGAGGATCCCTAGAGAATACAGCTAAATTACTGGGTGTGTAGGTATGTTTGTTTGCCACCACCAGGCTATAGAGTTAAGGGATGGGGGGGGGGGGGAGTTCCTATTTGAACCCAAATTAATGGTCTGTCCATGTAACATACCTTTCACATACGAAGACAGCTGCTCTTCAACTACTCTAGGACAACCAGCAAAAAAGGACTGCCTAAACAGGAATAGGGGCATATAGGTAGTCAATACAATTTAACTAACTTCAGACTTTGGGTGTCCTACACACACCAAAAAAAAACTGTATCATAATACACAGGGTGTGTGTAGTAAGTCCAGTCTCTCTGCCCTGCATCTGGGACCCATCCTCCCAGTATATTATAATTGGTGGCTCTGATTAATCAAAGCCGTCACTACAATATACCCAGAGAAAAAGTCGGAAGCAGTCTGAATCAGTGTTTATATACAGCACTGCTCAAGATTGAAATTATACAAAGATACAAAGTAACATATTGTTACATTTGTGTCTTTCTGTTCATTCATCTGCAGATCAAAGGGATGAACTAAGATCTGCAGAAGACATTAGGCAAAGCAACTTGACAAGTAAAAAAAGTTGTTTTCTTAAATGAAAGGTTTCTGTTTAACCCCTTATTAATGCTTAGCGTTCAATAATCATCCCTAATTAACTTCTTAGGCTCCATTTAGACCTTAGCATATTTATTTACTGGTGTTTTTGTAAGCTTTTTTTTGAAAATTTTTACAAGCCTTTTTAAAGCGTTTTAGAAGTGTAATACAAGTGTTTTACAGCTTCAGCCATTTTTGTTTAGCCAATAGAAAGCACTAGAGGGAGGAGAGGGAGAGGAATTTAGGGGTGGAGCGCATTTTACGAGAGTTTTTCTGTTCAAGTCAGGCGTTTCTATTGAAGTCTATGGGGCCAAAAACGCTTGTAATCTGCCAAAAAGCTCATGTACTTTTCTGAGCTTCAGGCGTTTTGCTTCGGGTAACAGAACACTCATATGTGAACAGGGGCCATTGAAATAAATTGTATTTTGCTTGTTGGGCGTTTTGGAGCTTCAGAGCTGAGCGTTTTACAAGCTGAAAATCACTCAGGTGTGAACAGGGCCTTAGTCTTCTGTCTTCAACTATTATTTTTCAAATTTTTTTGTTTGTTTTTATTTATTAATTATTATTATTATTTAAACAATTTTGTTTTTGTTTAATATTTAATATTTTTACACATTTAACATTTTGTTTATACATTTCTAATTTAAAAACATGCAAAACTGAAAAAGAAAATTATTTCAATGGTATATACGGTAACTTTGTAATGCTTTAAACCGGAATCATAACTTTGGTGTAATTTTAAACAAGTAAAATTACAGAATAAAGTGTGCACATTTATGTGCAGTAACACTATTTATTTTTAAACGAATACTACTAAATAAAAGAAAAGGTGTGTTTTGTTTCATTTTGTTGCATTTTATTGTCTATGGATTGCAAATATATATATATAATTGTTGCAGGAAAATATCACGAAAAATAAAGCCTTGTTTTAAAAACAAATGTTGTATTACCTTGTTATCATTAGTAATGATAAAGTTATTGCTGAATAAACAGGTCCATGGCAGAAATGTAAAAAATTGTTCTGCTTCATGGGGGTGAACAGGTTTAAGAGGCAAAGTGGTTAACTAGGGTATATAATATACAGTTTTTAGATGTGGTGGCTGTATTAGATTTTTTTCTCCAGAATATTTCCCCTTTATTTTTACCAGGTAATTTTGTCCTAGGGTGACAAGCCTCACTCATTGTACTGAATATACAGGGGTGCAGCCTTGTTCCTCTAGCATATACAATGTGTTAGGACTACAGAATACCCCCTTACCTATTTTTTTTGGAGGTGGTAAGAGGGAGAGGTGCTCTGTAGTTCTCAGTTAGCAAAGATGTAAAGCAAAGGAAGTTATCAGCTCACAAGATTTCTGGCATGATCAACAGTTTTTTTTTTTCAAACTGATATAACAAATGCTTTCAATGTTATATTTAACAGACCAAAGGGGAGAAAAAAAGTGAAGTTCATTTTTAGGGTTCACATACATTTTGAAATAACAATAGCATATTTATAAAGGATTGACAAATCCATGCACGTTCACCAGCCTGGATTTCCCTAGGTTTGCCAGATTTACTGTATAAAGCTTACAAAAGGTAAATACCAATGAAAGAATCATCTTAATTAGCAGTAAATGTGCAGGCGAATGCATCATGCATGTGAATGAGCAGTAAGGGTCTCCATCGGAAATCATTGGGAAATACTTGGACTTGCATATTTCAGAAAAGTGAATTGAAAGTGGTTGTAAACCCTCACATATACCCAGTGAAGTGAACAGCTTCAGATGATACACAGAAATAAATCAAATCCTTCTGCATAAGTTTTACTTGTTTATCTGCACTCTTCTCTTCCCTAAACCCCTTCAAAAGGGCAGAATTGTGTTGAAATCTTTCTTCATCTGTCAGGAGCACAGAGGTGGGGGAGGAGAGTCTGCAGTAACAGTGTGTGAGAGCTGATTGGAGGAAAGGCACACACCCCCTCCACACACAGTAGAAGAACTGTGTTTTGAATAGAAACACTGCGTGCTGAGCTCCCCCCGCCCCCCGACACATTTATCTCATGTGTCAGGAAAACTTTTTAGAAGTGAACAAAGCACCCGTAAGAAACAACACTTAGAGCTTTGGAGCGAGATAAGTAAACACTACAGATATATGTGATTTGCACAGATTCCATTGACTGAGGTTTACAACCACTTACAACCAAGTGACATTAAAGTCTAGTTTTTTTTTTTTCTTTTCTTTTCTAAAAATAACAAACATGTTATACTTACCTAAAGATATAATATGTTCAGCAGAAATGTCAATTAATACCTAATAGGTTTGCCAGCTGAACACTTCAAGGCCAAAACGCAATACCTTATAAGTACATATAATCATTCAAGTAGTGCCAAGTAGTGCAACGCAAATAATAGAAATATATAAACTAAAATAAAACATCCACAAAATCATGAATAAATTAATAAGAAGTCCATCGCATAGAAATCCACATATCCATGACCGCTGTGAATAAGTGCTTCCAAATGGGGCATGCAGGTGTCACTGTGAGAATCCCTCTACCACAAACATAAGCAGCCTCTCACCCCCTTGCTAAGACCAATAGGTCTCAATACACCTTCCCAAATGAGGTCACAGATTATCCAGTAAGCACTCGTTGGTAGCGGTGACAGTCCATCTCTGATGTATAAAATAAACAAGGCAATATATAGTGCTCTCTGTTTAATATCAAATTTTAATAAAGCAGGTTAAAAAACCTACAAGAATAGCACTTGTGACAAGTGCAAACGATCAGCGCTCTCAGTACAATCAGTATACCATAAGGATGGCCGTGGGGGACATCACACGTAGCTCCTCCCTGTACGACCTGGGCAAGACTTCGTAAGCAAGACTAGCCTACAGCACCTGGTATTCCCAGGCGGTCTCCCATCCAGGTACTAACCAGGCCCGACCCTGCTTAGCCTCTGAGATCAAATGAGATTGGGCGTGTTCAGGGTGATGTGGCCGTAGGCGAAGTCCAGCCCAGAACGTAACGTGTATGGGGGAGGAGCTACGTGTGACGTCACCCATAGCCATCCCTATTGTAAACTGATTGACAGAGTGCTGATCATTTGCACTTGTCACAAGTGCTATGCTTGTAAGTTTTTTAACCTGCTTTATTAAAGTTTGATGTTAAATGCAGAGCACTGGATATTGCCTTATTTATTTTACATGTCATGGACTGGCTGTCTCCACTATCATTGAGTGCTTACTGGATAATCTGTGACCCCCATTGGGGAAAGTGCATTAAAACCTATTAGTCTCAGCAGGGAGGTGAGAGGCTACTTATGTTTGTGGTCGAGGGATTCTCATAGTGACACCTGCATGCCCCATTTGGAAGCACTTATTTACAGCGGTCATGGATATCTGGATTTTTATGCAATGGACTTCTCAATGATTTATTGGATGTTTTATTTTAGTTTACATATTTCTTTGGTTTGCGCTGCACTACTTGAATTACTACGTGATTATTTATTTATTTATTTCAGGTACTTATATAGCGCTGTCAATTTACGCAGCACTTAACATATACATTACACATTCACATCAGTCCCTGCCCTCAAGGAGCTTACAATCTAAGGTCTCTAACTCCCATTCATACATACATAGTAGGGCCAATTTTATACAGGATCCAATTAACCTACCAGCATGTCTTTGGAGTGTGGGAGGAAACCGGAGTACCCAGAGAAAACCCACGCAGGCACAGGGAGAACATGCAAACTCCAGGCAGGTAGTGTCGTTGATTGAATTGTTATACTTACCTGCTCTGTGCAGTGCAGTTGGTTTTGTACAGAGCAGCCCAGATCTTCCTCTTCTTCGATCCCTCGCTGACACTTTTGGCCCCTCCCTCCTGCCGAGTGCCCCCATAGCAAGAAGCTTGCTATGGGGGCACCAGAGCCAAGCTGCTGCTCTGTGTGTCCATTCAGACATGGAGCTGTGGTGCTGCCCCGTCCCCTTTATCTTCTCATTGTCTCACTGACCCTGATTGACAGCAGTGGGAGCCAATGGCGCCCACTGCTTTTTCTCAGCCAGTCTAGAGGGTCCTTGATAGCCGAGTCTCCTGTGTAACATCGCTGGATCGAGATGGGGCTCAGGAAAGTATTAGAGGGGCTGAGGGGGGCTGCTGTACACAGAAGGCTTTTTATCCTAATGCATAGAATGCATTAAGATATAAAAACCTTCTGCCTTTAGAACCACTTTAAAGTAAAACTTCACTCTCACAATCAACATGGAATATTTGTATTCCTCATGCTGCTATCATTGCTGTCATTAGTAAATAGATAGGAAAGATTTTCATATGTACTTGTTTTAAACTTTTTTTTTTTTTTACATTTCTTCAGTTACTTCTCAAGCTCAAGTAATTATTAGGGGGTGCTGGGGAGGCTGCTACTCACAGGAGGTTTTTTTTTATCTTAATGCATAGGATGCATCTGCTTTTACAACTCCTTTAGGCTAAAGACAGGAAGTAAATTCTTCATGAATCATTTGCCCTTACTCAAAATGGCCACGGCCAGAAATCCTAGGGGGGTGTTTTTCAAAGATTTTTCACCAAAATAAAGCATAGAGACATGGATGATTAGGGAAATTTGCTTTAAATATTAAAAGTTATTTAAACAGTGTTTTTGGTTTGTGGTGCTCAGATGCAGTGAAGATCCGCTTGAGTGCCGGTTCACATATACGCGATGTGAATCCACTGCGGCTTCCCGCATCGCATTCAAACCGCAGGCAGTTCACACTGCCATATGCGAATCGCTGGGGGTGTCGTTAACCTTGTATTGACACCCCCAGATCAGTTCGCATATCGCAGTGCAAACTGACAGTTCGGACATGAATCAGATCGCATTGGTGTGAACCACAATGAAATCCGATTCTGCTGCAGACACAAAAAAGGGTCCTGTGCATGTTTAGTCCGAATCCGATGCAAATTCAGCCATGCAATCTGTATGGCTGAATTTGCATCGCACAGACATCGCACGTGATTTGCAGAGCAGTGCGCTCTGAATCACATGCGATGTCTGACATCACTATAGTGTGAACCGGGACTTAAGGTTGACCACTTTATTCCATGAGCAAATATTACATACAATAGCATTTCCTGTTATCAAATTTTAAAATATATATGTGGAGAATCATTTAGGAAAGGGTGCATGGCCTAGGGTAAACTTTCTGCAACTCTGCCATTCATTTTTTTATATAAAAAAACTGTATATATACAGTATATATATATATATATATATATATATATATATATATATATATATAATATAATAGTATTATATATATATATATATATATATATATATATATATATATATATATATATATATAATATAATAGTATTATATATATATATATATATATATATGCCTTGTAATGATCCCTCTAGCCTGGTAAAACCCACATACATAGAAGGAAAACATGGAAAAAATGAATTCTACGTCCTTGTGTATCCATTACAAAGCAATATAAATAATCCATTTAGAAACAAGCAGTGTTAGGCTGTTCCTTTTGGAAAGGCAAATGAAAGTAAAGCTGCAATGCCTCTGAGGTAATCATTGAATCACTGCGATACGGAGAGGAATTAGCCATTTCAAATCCTTTTAAGAAGAAGCGGGTGGAAAACTGGAGGTGTCTTGTTTAAAAACAAATGTCCCCTAATAAAAATCTGCTAAAGATTCTTAAGATCAAATACGCCTTTATTGGGTTATTTTTCAATCACTTGATAATGTCAGATAAAGGTCACAGTGAAACACTTTCTGCCCTTGAATGTGAAGGCTTTGATGCAGTGACTCAGATGTCCACAGTATAGATTTACATCAGCCTGATATATGAAGCCATGTTTATAGGCTGCAAGCCTGTCATCCAAACATTCAACACAAAAAAAAGAGCCTCTCACGATCGTTCTAAAAGAGCTTATTTATTATGCACTGTTGAGGGATGAAGAACTGTCACACCTTTTACTGTAAAGTGATTGCAGCACAAAGACTAGCTAGCTGTCAGCTTGTCATAGAAATGATTTAAGCTTGTTTGGAAGTAAAACAGAGCATTGTTATGACAGCATTTTCAATAAACACTGGGTCGTATGTTACAGTTCATGCAAGTCACTGAATGAAGTTACTCCTCTATGTCACCAACAGGGGGCAGAAGGCTCTTGCAAGGGTGCAGGCTCTAGCCTGACAACTGACAATATAGACAGGGCCAGGGCTGCTGTTAGAAATCAGTCCCCCACCTCCGGAAAATATCAAATGATATTCCTAGGGACATAGTGGGAATGGATTGGTAATTCATCGTTTCCCCTTATCCATGACCACTGCATACTCTCCTAACCCCAAAGAGAGACTCTAAACCTCCCTTAAAGTGGGTTAATATACACATTTATATATATATATATATAGGAGTCACTTTGGTTGAGGGGCCCGTGGAACCCAGCTTACTTTAGAGAGGTTGGGAAATCCCTGTCTCAGGTCCCTAGGCTCCTCTTATGTGTAAGTCACATGGTGTCTATTATGGGCACAGGGTGGCCAAGGAAATGATGTACTTAATAGACACTGAGTATATGGTTTGGATTACTCAAATGGGAGAGTAATATTTATCAACAATATCTCTCATGAAATATGAAGATTTAATCCCACTTTACACTGTGAGACCTATAGACTGTTGTAGACCGCTGCCATGAAGTCTGTGACTCCTAAATAATGTGTATTCCATGTACTTCAATGTAGGAGATGGACAGACTGATACTGGGGTCTCCTGCCATTGTCTGTATAATAAGGTGTTCTGTTTTTTATTACTAAGGATGATGTGTTATTTTGTTTTAGCTTTGTTGCCGGGCAGTCTTGTCATCCCAGCTGGTTTAGGTGCGCTGAGTTAATTAGCATGTTAATGATAACCTTGTCTAGATGGGATTAGCCATGAGTCATCTGTACCTCGACATCTAACCATTGTGTGATGTTTTGGGTAAATATTCGGCTCATTGTTCATGTAGCGACTGACATACTTCTCAAGTGTATAAACGTCTGTTTCTTGTTCAATAAAGGAATTAGTTGTTTTCAGATACATACAAGCTAAGTTGTCATCTAGTTTTGTATGTAGGGCGGTTGGAATATCGATCTATGTTCAAGACTGAAGGAAGCCGTATACTGACGGAAGCCCACAAACACAGTGTGGGTCAGCGGTTCGGTTATATATATATATATATATTAGGGATGCACCGAATAATCGGCGGCCGAACATTATTCGGCCGAAAATAGAAAAAATAGCACTTTCGGTGTTCGGCCGAATAAGTCAAAAGGCCGAATAATTTTGTGCCGAATAATAGGGCTGAACGATAGTCGATATGATACTGACTATCGTTCTGTGGCCGTAGGCGATATTCATATCGCTGAGGTCACGATATTTACAGGGGGAAGGGACTCGGAGGAGGACAGGAGGACGCACAGACTTCCGTGTTAGGCAGGGGAAGCTGGGACACTTCAGCGGTGAGCATACATACATTACTCACTTGTGCACTGCAGCCCGCCCCACACATTCAGCGAGTCTTACTCTCCTCCCTAGTTTTTTCAATGGCACATTCAGGAAGCCAATCACGCCGTGATTAGCTGCACAGCGAACCAATCACGCGTGCCTTCACACCTGATTGGTTCCGCTGTGCCGCTACCCACGGCGTGATTGGCTTCCTGAATGTGCCATTGAAAAAACTAGGGAGGAGAGTAAGACTCACTGAATGTGTGGGGCGGGCTGCAGTGCACGAGTGAGTAATGTACGTATGTGGCTGTGCTCCTTTCCAGGCTACTACTAGTCCACCTCCAGCCTCCTACTACAACCACTATGAGAGACTGTCTGTCACTGTATAATCTGATCGAGTCCACACTGACACTGACTGACTGTCACTGAGTAATTGATGTTACCACATTAACCCTGACCTGCCCAGTGCCCTGTATCTGCAATTAAAATTTACAAGGCTGCCTGCATGCTTCCTGATTTCCATTCCCAGCATCCTTCCCAATCCCTACAGTGTCACTAACATTAACCCTATGGTACAAGGCTGCAGTGTGCACTGAATCCCATTCCCTACAGTAACATTTAGGGAGAGAGAGAGACATGAGAGGACAAGAGAGAGAGAGAGAGAGAGAGACATGAGAGGACAAGAGAGAGAGAGAGTGAGAGGACGAGAGAGAGAGAGAGAGAGAGACACGAGAGGACAAGAGAGAGGACAAAAAATTGGCAAAATAAATGGAAAAAATGCAAAACACCGCGTTCGGTATTCGGCCTTCGGCCTTCGGCCAAACATTTTATTATTATTCGGCTTCGGCTTCGGCCAAGAATTTCATTTCGGTGCATCCCTTATATATATATATTTTATTGAGAAATCCTAATAAACTTTATGTTTTATACTGTTGGCTTAAGTGCTTAGGGGAACGCAAACGCACCCCTGTTCTGTTAAAGTTTTTTGATTTTTACAATTTTTTTCATTTTTTTAGAGTTGTTATTTATTTATTTAATAAATGTAAAATCAGGTGCGCTAAACATATAAGTTATCACTCTCAAGTGAAAACACAAATGTGTGTTAAAGTCAAAAACCAAAGGTTAATGATAAACATGTAGTGAACAGATGAATATATAAATGATCTAGAAAATCAAAAGGAGATGCTCAAACAGGAGTATCGTGTGCAAGAGGCCCAACAGTGTAGTACAAAATAAAACAATGGTGAAAACATTCCAAGTGAAATCATTTATAGTCCAAAAGGGATAAAGTGACTAGTGTCTGTGCAATTCCAAATGATTTTCACCATTGTTTTATTTTGTACTACACTGTTTAGTGATTTTCTAGATCATTTATATATTCATCTGTTCACTACATGTTTATCATTAACCTTTGGTTTTTGACTTTAACACACATTTGTGTTTTCACTTGAGAGTGATAACTTATATGTTTAGCGCAACTGATTTTACATTTATTATCTGCCATTTCCTTTTTTTGGATCTATGGTTGCAGCTTCACATATTATTTAATCAGCGCACTCTTCACCTATTTACATTATTTATTTATTCATTTTTTAACTGCCCTTTGGGGAGTGGCTTTGGTTAAATGTCAGGGGTCTAAACAGACCCCTGATGTCTCACATTTGAAACAGAGAAAAGGACTGAGAACAGAGATTCATCAGTCCCTTTCTCTGCAGCCTTAGTTGCAGTGGATCCACAAGCGCCAGCAATAATGCAGTACAGCTGTCCCTCCTGCTCAGCAGGTGGCGGGCCCCCCTTTTGAATTGATGTGGCCCAGTACAGGAGGGCTGGCTGTACTGCCTTATCAGTGGTTCTGGACAAGGCTAAGCCCCAGGAGCAAATCATAGAGCATAGATAAGGGAAGGACAGCCTGGAGGTCAGGGCGGGCAGCATACAGGTGTATTCAAGAAACAAACAGAAATTAAAGTAAAAGTAACAGATCACAAAAAAACAGCCAGGTGTGGCCAAGATGCAGCCAGCTTTGATCAGGTAAACACTAAGGTCCCTTTCACAGGTGCCTCTGTGAAGCAGAATCTGCTTGCTAGTGATGAACCGAACACCCCTGGTTCGGTTCGCACCAGAACACCGCGAACAGAGGAAAAGGTAATTAGAACAAACACACCCCATTGAAGTCTATGAGACTCGAACCTCGAAAATCATACGGCCTCATTTTGAAGGCTTAAATGCAAGTTATTGCCCCAAAAAAGTGTATGGGGGTCTGTGTACTGACCTGGGGAACATGTACCAATAAAAAAAAAGTTTTTAAAAAACGATCATTTTTAAAGGAGCACTGATGTACTGATTTTAATGAGGCTTAAAGTGAAACTATAAAAATAAAAAATTCCTTCAAATATTGTGCCTGGGGGGTCCCCTGAATGTGCCTGTAAAGTAGTGCGTCTTTACGATGTATGTATAGGGGGTATGGAGTTTGTATGTAGCCTGCTGCAGCTATACTGACATTTCTAAAGCAAAAAATGTCATATACAAATATACATACAATACAATAAAATACAATATGCATCTATGGGATGCATAAAAAAATTATATCATTTTTTCCAAGACAACATTATCAAAAAAGAAATCTGGTATGTCATAAAAAAATTTTTTTTAAATTAGTAATGTATTAGTATAGATTCTCAATGATGTTATTAAAGTTTCATTACCTGCATATAATTCTTGCATCAAAGCATAGCTTGTGTGACAACATGTTTTCCGTTAATGTTGACCTTGTTTTTATCCTGTATATAAAGTAAGAGAACATTATACATTTCATATTTCTTTAGGCTACGTTCACATGTTAGCGTAGTGGACCGCGGGCAGAATCACAGCGATTCTGCCTGCGATCCGGAAATCATTGCAAATCGTAGGACAGCAGCGCACAGGCGTCCCGCGATTTGCAATGATTTCCAGATCGCGGGCAGAATCGCTGTGATTCTGCCCACGGTCCGCTACACTAACATGTGAACGTAGCCTAAAAATACAAGACATTACACAAGTTTTTTTTCACTATAGTACTCAGCAGAGACCAATAATGCTATTATCTGTATTTTACTAAAATGATACAGTTAAAGCTGTTGTAGCACAATATTTGATGAGGGGTCAGATTTGGGCTCACTGATTGATGCCCATGAAAAAGATAATATTCATGATAATGCTACTGATCATGTGCACAAATGCAAACATTAAATGTGCATTCTATGTATTCTATGACAAAAATTTTTACTTAATCCTTACCTTTAGGCATGCAGCTAAATATACAGATTAAATACATATATAAGCTGTTTTAGGTAAGAAAGCTTACTTTCATAAACTTTTTTTAATTTTTTTATTTGGTTTATAAAGCACAAATGGAACAACTTTGATAATGCTCATAGACAGGGTCCCACCATGGGTCCCACTTGGTCCATTGGACCCAGGCAGCTCTTGGAGAGGGGCAGCAAATTGACTCCCAAGATTTTTTTTCCAGCAGTTTTGTGTGTCATCAGTTTGGGGCGTGTTACGGGTGGCATTTCTCCATCTCATACTGCCGCCCGTATTGCAAACTGATGGGGCCTTTTGGTAGACGTGATTTTTTTTTAGGTGGGGGGGGAGGCAGCATTTCATTATTGGACCCAGGCAGCGCAATGTCTTGGACCAGCCCTACACATAGATTAATTTGTGAATATTCTTTTTCTTATCCATATATGAATTTTCTATGCATTTTATATCAGAGATTAACTTGGTGTTTTTAGGTTATTTAACCACTTCCGGACCAGAAGGATTAACCCCCTTAACCACTTAAGGACCGAGCCTATTTTTGACACATTTTGTTCACAAGTTAAAATCAGTATTTTTTCCTAGAAAACAACTTAGAACCCCCAAACATTATATATATTATTTTAGAAAAGACTCTGGAGAATAAAATGTCGGTCATTGCAATCATTTTTGTCACGCGGTATTTGCGCAGCGGTCTATAAAGCGCCATTTTTTTGGAAAAATTTTGAAAAATCACATTTCACTGCATTTAAAAAATACTAAACAGTAAAGTTAGCCCATTTTTTTTGTATATTGTGAAAGAACATGTCACGCCGAGTAAATAGATACCCAACATGTTACGGTTTAAAATTGCGCCCCCCCGTGGGATGTCGACAAACTACGGTCAATAGAGATCTCAATCTGCGACGCTTTAAATTTATTTAACGGTTACCAGTTTAGAGGTAGAGTGTAGCTCTTTTTTTTAAATTATTGCTCACACTCTGGCGATCGCGGCGATACCTCACATGTGTGGTTTGAACAGCGATTTCATTTGCGGCTCGACTTGTGTATACGTTTTTTTTTGTGCGCGAGCTAACGGTGACGGGGGCGGCTAAATTTTTTTTTTTTTTTCCCATTTATTTTATTTATTTTTTTAACTTTATTACAGTTTTAAAAAAAAAAAAAAAATCTGATCACTTTTATTGCTGTCACAAGCAATGTAAACATCCCTTGTGACAGCAATATGTCGTGACAGGTACACTTTATGGAGGGATCGAGGGTCTAAAAGACCCTAGACCCCTCCACTACACTTCCCTGTATGCAAAATGCCAAAAACGGCGTTTTTGCATACAGCCGATTTTCAAATTTGCCGCCTTTTGCGGCACAGTAACCCGGAAGTGACGTCATGGACGCCGTCTCCGGGTTACGTCAACGGAGCCCCGATCGATGCTGTTTCCGGCATTCATCGGGACTCCATCCAGCCGGCGGACGCGCCGGCTGGGTGCTCGGGGCTCCCGGTGGGACGGGAGCCCCGAGCAAAGCCACGGAAGGCGGCGGGAGGGGGGGGGACGTCCCCTCCCGCCCCCCCGGGTACCGATCGAGCGGCTCCCGAGCCGCATCGGTCAGTACCGACGGAAAGCCAACCGTCGGCTTCAAACCACGGTACCGGAATGATGCCTCTAGCTAGAGGCATCATCCCGGTACACTACCGCAAAGTTTACTGACGTAGACCTACGTTAGTATGCGGTAAGTGGTTAATGACCAGGCCATTTTTTGCGATACGGTACTGCGTTACTTTACCTGACAATTGCCACCCTGTACACTAATAAAAGTGATGTCCTTTTTTTCCCACAAATAGAGCTTTCTTTTGGTAGTATTTGATCACCTGTGTGATTTTTATTTTTTGCGCTATAAACAAAAAAAGAGCGACAATTCTGAAAAAAAACACAATATTTTTTACTTTCTGCTATATAACTTTTAAAAATTGAATTTTTTCATCATTTTGGGCCAATTTGTATTCTTCCACATATTTTTAGTAAATAAAATCCCAATAAGTGTATATTGATTGGTTTGCACAAAAGTTATCGCGTCTACAAACTAGGGGAAAGATTTATATCATTTTTATTTTTTTACTAGTAATCAGAGATGTATAGTAACTAAGTAGAACTACTTCACTACTGTACTTAAGTACCGAAAGGCAGTATCTGTGCTTTCCTAGAGTAGAATTTTTTTCTCCTACTTCCACTTTTACTTCACTACATTTTTTCAATGATTTCAATACTTCTACTCCAATATTTTTTTGTGCTGCATAGTTACTCATTACAATTATAAAAATTACCACTGCCAGAACAGTAGATGGCAGGTTTCATGAATCTCAAAACATGTGTATTATCAGCGCATACGAAAATAAAAGCTACTGTATGTATAAATAAAAGCTGCATTTGTAATAATAAAAAACAATATGATGTTCAAACTTTTGACTTCTTTCTTTAATAACTACATAACGCAGTACTTGTACTTTTACTTTCAGTACTTGAGTAGCAATTTTTTTTTCAAAACTACTGGTACTTTTACTTTCAGTACTTGAGTAGCAAAATTTTTAAAAAAACTACTTGCAATACTTAAGTACAAAAAATGTTGAATACTTTAGTACTTCTACTCAAGTCACTTTTTGATTGAGCACTTCCACTTCTACGCAAGTCACTTTTTGATCAAGCACTTGTACTTTTACTCAAGTATGGGTTTCAAGTACTTTATACAACTCTGCTAGTAATGGCGGCGATCTGCGATTTTTAGCGGGACTGCGACATTGCAGCAGACAGACTGGACACCTAACTGACATTTTTGACACTTTTGGGGGGACCAGTGACATTACTACAGTAATCAGTGCTAAAAATATGCAATGTTACTGTAATAATGACACTGGCAGGGAAGGGGTTAACATCAGGGGCGAACAAAGGGTTAAATGGGTCCCTAGGGGGTGCTTTCTAACTGTGTGGGGGATGGGCTTACGGCATGAACACAGAGACCTGTGTTCCTAAATAAGAGGAACACAGGATCCCTGTGTTCATAACTGACAGAACAGCAACTGCCGTGTTTACACGGGGAGCGATCGCGGGTTCCCAGCAGCAATCATGGCCGCTGGACCCGCTGATCAGCTTCCCCTGTGGCAAATAGGTGCCCGTGTGTGTGCCCCCACTTGTGGTCCCATGAAGCGACATACAGGTACGTCGCTTCGCGGGACGGAGCCGACCTGCTGCAGTAATACTAAGGCGGCTGGTCGGCAAGTGGTTAAGCTCTGTATTTATATAAATCTTTGAGCTTTGGTCACAATAATACTGACTAACTACAGCAAATGAGATGAAGGTGAGCTAAAAGATAGCGTGTGTGATAGTAGTGCATAAAATTACTTAAGGTGATTGTAAACCTCGGACATGAAATAAGAAACAAAGCATATCTCTCTATAGTGTGTATTTGTCTCAATCCAGGGGACTAAGGCCCTATGCACACAGGGTGTTAAAAAAAACGAGCTGCAAAGCCAGTACTGACATCAGGAAAAAATGCCTGTAAAAACGCATTTTAGACGTGTTTTGCATTAGCGTTAATGCACGCTTAGCCAGGTTAGCGTTTAGCAGCCTTTCTTTGCCCTCTTCTATTTTCCACTCCCAAATCCAATTACTAAAAACGCTTAACGCGGCTTAACGCTGTCGACAGCATTAACGCGCGTTTAGCCGCGCCAAGCGTTTTTACAGCTGTAACGCTGCTGTTCCAGAACGCACTGGCCCTGGGTTTTTTTTGTAGCTTGAAAACATCTATGCCACTTACAGCTCCTAAAAGCCTATGCATGCATGGACACATAAAATAACATGGAGAGGTATTTTAAGCTGTAAAAAAGAAAACGCCTGATGCTCCTAAAAGCGGAAGGGAAAAACGTTCTGTGTGCATGAGGCCTAAAGCCCCGTACACACGTACTGATCGTCGGCTGAACGATCGGCCGTCTTTTGTCCAGGGCTGTCGTGTCTGTTGAAAACTGCAAAAGACTGCACATGAATTTTGTCGGCCAACAGCAGCCGACTGCAGAAGTGATGTCATGTGATGGTTAACTTTCCTTGTCTTTTTTCTTTTCTGAGCATGCCCAGTCTTGCTAATCTGCTGTCTGTCGGCTGAAATCTGTACTGACTGGCGAACAATCGGCCGTTCTGGTGTTGGCCAACAAAAATTTTAATGCCTGCACACCCGATTCTGTTCGGCCGAAAATGCGCTGTCGGCTGTCGGAAGCATCATACTAACAAGCCTACAATCGGCCGATCGGTCGGCGGCCGAATATTTACGGCCGACAATCGGTACGTGTGTACGGGGCTTGAGTGTCATTGCTGTCTGCTGCTTCATTCCTCTGCTATCAGCATGAATCCCTTCTGACAAGTTTTCCTGACACCAAGAGAACAATGGTGACAGGGGGGGCATAGGCTGTGACTGACAGCCTGAGTTTTGCTCCTATGAGAAGGGGGGTGTGTTCCTTCGCTCCAATCAGTTCTCAGAACTCTCCTAACTGATGTAACTTCAGCTCTCTGGCCCCTGCTTTTCAGAACAGAGAGAGATCCTGTGTAAATCCTGCACTTTGAAAGGATGTAGGGGACAGAATGTTGCAGATAAACAGGTAAAACATATGTAGGAGGATTTTTTTCATCTCTGTGAATGACATGAGCCCAATCACTAAACTTTTTACAACCATTCTAACCACTTGCCAATCGTCCCACGTACTGTGGTGGAGGCTACTCTGCGCAAACTCATGTACTTTAAGTCATTTTGTGCTTCCTGGCCTGTGGCGCACATGCAAACCGCCAGCGACCTGCTCCCACTGTGATTGGACACAGTGAGAGCCAATCATCGGGTCCCCTGGGACCCACCTATTGTTCCCGAGAGAGGCAGAATGGTGGTCTACCTATGTAAACAAGGTAAATCACCGTTCTGCTAGTAGGGGAGACAGAGATCCTGTGTTCCTGCTAAGTAGGAACAAGGATCTCTGTCTTTTTTCAGCCAAAGCAACCCCCGACCCCACAGCTAGAAAGCACTCCCTAGAAACACATTTAACCCTTTGATTGCCCTTGATGATAACCCCTTGCCTGCCAGTGTCATTAATTAGTACAGTGACAGTGCATTTGTGTTTAGCACTGATCACTGTATTGGTGTCACTGGTTCCCAAAAAGTGTCACTTAATGTCAGAGTTGTCCCCTGCAATGTTGCAGTCTTGCTAAAAATCACTAATCGCTGCCATACTAGTAAAAAAAATAAAAATAAAAAAAATTAAATCCATAAAAATATCACATAGTTTGCAGACGCTATAACTTTTGCGCAAACCAATCAGTATACGCTTATTGGGATTTTTTTCACCAAAAACATGTAGCAGAATACATATTGGCCTAAACTGATCAAGAAATGTGATTTTTTTTTTTACATTTTTTATTGGGTATGTTTTATAGTAGAAAGTAAAAAATTTTTTTTTTTTCAAAAATGTCACTCTTTTTTTGTTTATAGCGCAAAAAATAAAAACCGCAGAGGTGATCAAGTACCACCAAAAGAAAGCTCTATTTGTGGGGGAAAAAAAATCTGTTTGATTTGAGTACAGCATCACACAACAGCACAATTGTCAGTTAATAAAAAGCAGTGCCATATTGCAAAAAATTGCCTGGTCATGAAGGGGGGTAAATCTTCATGAACTGAAGTGGTTTTGAAAGGATTTGTATTTTTGTCCATCTAGTCCTAAGATATACTGTACATAACTCTGCCCCACAATTCAGCCCTGTGTAGCAAGAGAGGGAACTGGTCTTTCTCTAAGCTCATCCTATGACTGAGTAGTAAAGGGGAAGCATCACACCACTGGGCTCATCTGACTGTTACTCTGCTCTCTCCTCCTGTCAGCATTTTCTTTGCACTGCAACAAACCTGATTTGCTCCTGATGCTGCTTTTATCTCATCCAAACTAAGCTGCTGTACAGGCATGGCAGTAGGGGACATTGTGTATGCCTCCCGGAGAGGCTGGCTTTACTCTGATTGGATCGGCATTTTCAAAACGGTGATCCTAGAGCAAGAAGCTCCTACAGATCTCCTGAAGAAGCTGTGTAGCGAAATGCGTAGCAATTCCTTGGGCACGTGTTTGCACATTTGAACCCTGTCTATCCAGGAACAAGAAGGTCGACCATATTTATGGTCTTCAAATAGAGACTATGACATGTTGGAATGTACAAGGGTACTTTTGGCTTAGGAGCATATTGTTGCATGGCTATCTATATGCACCAGTGTGATGGTTTTTATGGAATTTTTTAAATAATAAAACTGTCTATATTTCTAATACTCTAGATAAGGGGTGTCAAACTCCATTTCATCGCGGGCCGCATCAGCATTATGGTTGCCCTCAAAGGGCCGGTTACATCTGTAGGATTAGATGTCCAGAGCACCCCATGTCCTGGGGGGGCAAAGAGGAGCCTTTCTACAGCTGCACAGAGGAGTGCAGGATCTGGAAAAGTTCTGTCCTCTTTGCTGTGGACTACAGAGACAAGGTGGGGGCAGAGACAAGGGGGGTGCCGCAGGTGCAGGAGAGGAGTGAGGGCCACATGAAATGGCCTGGGGGGCCGCATTCGGCCCGCGGGCCTTGTGTTTGACACCTGTGCTCTAGATTGTACATTTTTTTATGAGATTGATCAGTGTATGCCTATAAAGTCCTATCATCTTTAGGGGGATTGAATTTTTCTCTGCCCCCCCCCCCCCCAGTTTCTATTTATCTTTTTTGGGATGTGGCATCACTATACTCTGGATCATGTCTCAAATTTTTGCATTGCAGTACACTGCCGGAGGAAAAGTCACATTCAAGTATTGCACTGCTTGCATTTAACAATTGCAATTTAACTTTAATAAGTGCCCCCCTTCCTGAATGCGACCCACTGGGTGTTATACCCACCTCTTGTCCCGATCCAGTGATATACACTCTATGGCCCTGCTCAGAACCGCATAGACTTTTCTTCCAAAAGCGTGTACTACTAATGTGTGCCGTGGCCCTATTTCCTTCTATGGGAAAGATTTACTCTGTCTATTTTCGGGAGTGCAGTTCTATGCGGGGCTGCACAGTGAAAATTGTATTTTGGCCAAAGGTAAGTATAAGACCTTTTGGGCAGCATTTAGAGAAGTGGGGGGCAACCTATTTAAAAGGTCCAGTTGTTCTTTTTGAAATATGAATTATTACAAAGCTGCATTTATTTGTGTCCTTTATATTTGCTGGAGTCCAGCTTTACAATTTAGGAAATGTTAATTTCAGTTGAATCCTAAAGAACTAGTTGTTTTGCTGGTTTGCTTATGCCTCGTTTCCATTGAGTGGTACGGTACGGTTCGGTTCGGTACGGTACGCAATTTTTGTTTCCATTATCAAAATTGTAAATGGTACCCTAATTCCGAACCGTACCGTATCACTTTTTTTGGTACCCTTTCGTTGGGATACCAAGCACATTAGTACCGTGCCAATAGGGTGGAGCAATACTGTTGAGGTACTTGTTGAGCTTAGGTACTGTTGGCAGTGGAAACGCAAGTCTGATCAAGGTGTACCGCAGTGGCGGTTCTACATTAAATTGCTCCCCGGGCAAGACTCCATCCCGGCGCCCCCCCCCCCCCCCAAAAAAAAATAACATGACAACGTAACAATAAATGCAGAGTGCCACAGCATTGCCCCCAATAAATGCAGAGTGCCACAGCATTTCCCCCAATAAATGCAGAGTGCCACAGCAATGCCCCCAATAAATGCAGAGTGCCACAGCAATACCCCCAATAAATGCAGAGTGCCACAACAATGCCCCCAATAAATGCAGAGTGCCACAGCAATGCCCCAAATAAATGCAGAGTGCCACACAATGCCCCCAATAAATGCAGAGTGCCACAGCATTTCCCCCAATAAATGCAGAGTGCCACAGCATTTCCCCCAATAAATGCAGAGTGCCACAGCATTGCCCCCAATAAATGCAGAGTGCCACTGCATTGCCCCCAATAAATCGAGTGCCACAGCAATGCCCCCAATAAATGCAGAGTGCCATAGCATTGCCCCCAATAAATGCAGAGTGCCACAGCAATGCCCCCAATAAATGCAGAGTGCCACAGCAATGCCCCCAATAAATGCAGAGTGCCACAGCATTACCCCCTTTCAATGTAGAGATGCCAGCGTCACGCGTGCCACCTTTCAATGCAGAGCGCCAGCGTTCCCCCCGCAAGACCCGTCCGTGCACTTACCTCACTTCTCTTCAGTTCAGTCCCCGGATTCCCCGCGTCTCCTCAGTCCTCCCGCGGCTCCTCCTCCTCGGCCAATGGCGTGGGGTTTGCCTTTCGGCCAATCAGGAAGCGGGAGGACCCGCTCCCTGATTGGCCAGGAGGAGGATCAGTGTGACAATAGCGAATTTTCATTCGCTATTGTCACACAATGGGCGGGCTCGGGGGGGGGGGAGCAATGCTCTGCGCCCCGGCTTGGCTGCCACAGTGAAATTATTCAAAGTTCCTGGGGCGGCCCGGTACCATTTGATCCACGGACCGGTACCGGTCCGCGGCCCGGGGGTTGGGGAACACTGTCATGCCGCCCCCCACGTGTCATGAAAAAATGCTGCCCCGGGCGGCTGCCCCGTTCGCCCATGCCTAAAACCGCCACTGGTGTACCGTACTGAACCGTACTGAACTGTACCGAACCATACCGTACCGCTCAGTGGAAACGAGGCATTATAGCTCCATGGTAGTATATTTGTGACTGTATGTACAGTACTAGGGAAAGGGATAGGTTTGATTTTCAAAAACGAAAGAAAAGTAATAAAAATAGGCTTGCTAACCACATCTATAAGTAATAATTTCTTTTTCATTACAGGGATACTCATATTCTGAAACATAGGTCTAAAACCCGAACTGACTGCATGTCTAAAAAAGAGATGGTGTCCTTCTCCAAGCACAAAGCCAATAAGGGGATTCATATTCCGTATATTCATTATAAAATGTTGTACATAGTTTCTAGTCAAATGTTTCCCCTCTTCTTTATGGAAGGATGAGTATAACTTCTGGCTTAACTTGTATTTGGTTTAGTGATTCTCATATCATGAGATTTCTAAGCAAGTTAATCTACTTAGCAGGTCTTTGTTCTTCTGAAATGACTTTGAAATGTTATTAATGCAGTCACAACATGAGTCATACACGGAGAGAAAATAATGAAAAAAGGATATAAAAAAATAATCAGGAAACATTGTATGATAAAAGATTTCTACCTGGTCCTGTCTTTGAAGACTGATGCAACATACTGGCAGAAAGGTAGTAAGAAATATATGTAAGAATCATCAAAGAAAAGTGAACATAGGCAGAAAAAGGCAAAAAGCGAAAGTTCCATCATAAAGCTGCAATTGGTGAAGCATCTACTGTAGGTAACAGTTGTATGCAGTCTCTCCAATCTCACCAAATGAGACCTAAAACTCGTTTAGGCCTCATTTACACTAGTGTTGCCCTCTGAGGAGTGATCCATTTTGGACCACTTTTCAGAGAGCAACGTTTCATGTCTTAGCGCAGGTTCATATATGTGCGATGACAGACATCGCATGTGATCCGCAGCGCACTGCTCAGCAAATCACATGAGATGTCTATGCGATGCAAATTCATTCATATGGGATTTGGACACAACTTGTACAGGACCCTTTTTTGGGTCCACACTGGAATCGGATCGCATGGGTTCACTGACAGTTCACACTGCGATATGCAAACTGATCTGGGGGTGTCGTTAACTTTGTATTGACATCCCCAGCGATTTGCATATGGCAGTGTGAACTGCCTGTGATTTAAATGTGATGCGGGAACCACGCATATGTGTGAACCGGGACTTATTGATTGATTTACTGTAACTCTACTCCAATGGATAGTCAAGAATTCTATTCTATCCATCCTCTGACTTGTCAAGGTTAAAGGAGTTGTAGAGTCAGAAGGTTTTTTTATCTTAATGCATTCTATGCATTAGGATAAAAAAACGCCTGGGTGTAGCAGCCTTCCCAGCACCCCCTAATACTTACCTGAGCCCCCTCTCTCTCCAGCAATGTCCACGAGTCCCTCGGCCATTGGGGACTCTCCCTTCTGATTGGCTGTGACACAGCCACGGAGCCATTGGTTCTCACGGCTGTCAATCCAAGTCAGTTAACCCAGCAGGAGAGAGAGGGGCGGGGCTGACCGACAGCTTCTCGTCTGAATGGACACACGGAGCTGCAGTACGGCTCGGGTGCCCCCATAGCAAGCTGCTTGCTGTTGGGGCACTCGATAGGAGGGAGGGGCCAGAAGCGGGAACGAGGGAACTGAGAAGAGGAGGATTCGGGCTGCTCTGTGCAAAACCAACTACACAGAGGAGGTAAGTAGAATATGTTTGTTATTTATTCATTTTTTTCAAAACGGGACTTTACAATCACTTTAGTTTACTAATGGAGTTGAGAATTTTCATACAATAAATTGTGTACCCATTCACTTCGATTTTTCTAATAATGTGAAAAGCAAATTCCTATTTAAAGTGGAGTTCCACCCATTTTTAATAAATTGGATTACATAGATGTATGTAATCCCCTTTAAAACGACTTTTACCAATGGAAAGTTTTGTTTTTTTTTGTTGCTAGTAAATACCTTATTTTCTGCTTTATTTATCCTCTTCTCACTTCCGGGTCCGGTCGGCGATTACGTCATTCGGTGATTCGCAGTGTGTGCTGGGATGTATCTCAGGGCATGAAATCTCGCATTATTACACAGGAGATGAGCTGCACTGCGTGCTCTGCCCCGCCTCCTCTCAGTGAGCTGTACTGTATGTATTGTATTGAGGCCATGCTCCTCCCCGCCTCCTCTCAGTGAGCTCAGTGAGGATATAATGCTTTCAGTCCTCGCTCACTGAGAGGAGGCGGGGCGGAGCACGGCCTCAATACAATACATACAGTACAGCTCACTGAGAGGAGGCGGGGCGGGGCGGAGGCGGGGCAGAGCACGCAGTACAGCTCATCTCCTGTGTAATAATGCGAGATTTTATGCCCTGAGATACATCCCAGCACTCACTGCGAATCGCCGAATGACGTAATCGCCAACCGGACCCGGAAGTGAGAAGAGGATAAATAAAGCAGAAAATAAGGTATTTACTAGCAACAAAAAAAACAAACTTTCCATTGGTAAAAGTCGTTTTAAAGGGGATTACATACATCTAAAGTCGCTAAAATGGGTGGAACTCCACTTTAAGAAGGTAATTTGCCCTTGATTGAATAATTGACGTAAAGTGATTCTAAAGTCAAAAAGTTTTTTTAGCATAAAGTAGAACTATAGGCAAAAAAATTTTTTCATTTCTGATAGAGTAAGGGAGGGTTATAACCCCTGTCAGATCTTTTTCCCCATCGAAGAGGTTTCCCTTCACTTCCTGTCCCATAGCCAAACAGAAAGTAGGAGGAAATACCTGCAAATTAGGGGAATTACTTGGGGATCACCAGAACTAGTGTTCCCATTGGAAGATTTCCCCTCTGTTACTTTTCTGGGGACAACCCAAATGTGGGTTTTCTTTTACTTTCACTTTCAATAATAATGGTAAAATAGAGAGGGTGAATCTCCTTAATGGGGCTCTAATTCCTCTCCACTCCATTCAAAACAAAAAAAAAGGTTTTGCCTTTAGTTATACTTTAATGCATTCTATGTATTAAGGTAAAACACATCCCTACTACCTGCTCTACCCCTCCCAGGCTTAAATACTTACCTGACTTCTACTTCTGCTCCATTGCTATCCCAGCAGCAGCACTGCTGCCCTCATTTCCTGGTCTGACATGAAACACAGAGAGCAGTGAGAGGCTCCTGCTGCTGTCAATCAAAATCCTGTGAGAAGGGAGTGGGACTTACCAGTACTGTGTGTGACTATGGATGCACACAACCTGGCTCCTGGATCATGTGCATGGGTGCCCCCCTAGCAACCAGCTTGCTAAGGAGGCACCAGAGTAAGGAGGAGCAGAAGGCATCAGCAGGGGACTGCCAAGGAGGAGTTAAACGACCCCTCTTGTGCAATAACGTTACACAGAGCAGGCACGTAAAACATTATTTTTTTTAATTAAAAAAATAACCTTTAGTATCACTTCAACATTCACCCAATTTATTTAGGGATTCTCAACTTCATCATTATAAGAGCCTTAGTCTGTTCTTTTATCTTTATGGTATATGCCACCAATTCTCCCTCTATCGCCAATAGATGGACCTTCCAGATATATGTGTATTTATACTACAGTCACTTGAGACCCCTTGACTACACACACATCAAAGGTGATGTCCATTTAACTAACTGTGTGGCTTTGTAAGCCCCCCGTTCACACCGGTGCGACTTGTCATACGATTTAACAGATCAAAGTTGCAAATTGTTCATCGGTGTGACTATGACTTGCACTGATTTTTAAAAGTTTCCTGCGCTATTTTTGTCGATTTCATGTGCAACTTGCATTGACATCTGTGCATGAAGTCTCAAGCGGCACATGAAATCACACTGACTGGGTGGCTTTAACAAAGTAGCGCGATTTCAATGCCACATTCGGTGAGAACCAGGGCTAAAAGAATTGACCACACCAGTGATGGTTTCCAAGTGTCATAATAAGTGTCATAATAAAGCAAGTGTATACTTAAGGCTACGTTCACATGTTAGTGTAGCGGACCGCGGGCAGAATCACCGTGGTTCTGCCCGTGATCCGGAAATCATTGCAAATCACGGATTGCCGTTGATTTGCAATGGCACCCCCAATGCTGTGTGATGTTGCCGCGATTTCCGCCTGCTGAATCACGGTAACATCGCGCAAACAAAATCGCAGGTCGCATGACGGCCAAAAAAGGTACAAGAGCTTCTTTGGGGCGTCATGCGACCCGCAATTTTGTTTGCGCAATGTTACCGCGATTCGGCAGGCGGAAATCGCGGCAACATCGCACAGCGTTTGGGGTGCCATTGCAAATCAACGGCAACGCACAGGCGTCCCGCGATTTGCAATGATTTCTGGATCGCGGGCAGAATCGCGGTGATTCTGCCCGCGGTCCGCTACGCTAACATATACAGACAGTTATTTTGTGGTTTTTTTTTTTCATTGCATATAAATACACTTTGCAAAATTTCTGTTTTGAGAATAAAGAAATAGATATCTGTTGATTGGTATCTACTGCTATCCAATGTTTAATAAAATGAATTTCCAAGAAGGGGATTATTTTTAAGGGCGCTGTATATGCCATATAGTGTTTGCTGAGAATCAAAGTAGGACAAAATCAATAGACACCTGTGTTTTCATTTGTTCAGACAAAAAGTGAATAGATATATACAGTATATATTACTTAGTCTCATGTAAGGTTCTGTTCTTGAAGCGGAGAGGGGCAGATGTTACATCTCGCTGAGGATTATTCAGAATGGATGAACTTGCGTTTTGCTCTGGGTCACTGATAACAGCCCTATGAACACAACACAGCATGCACTTTCAGCTACAAAAGCAAAATGTAAACGCTGACATTAAAATAATAATGAGAAACAAATGACGCTAAATGCTATCAAACTATTAACTGAATAAATAAACTTGACAAAAGAGGCTGCCTGCTGGTAAGAACTATAATTGCTTGCTGATGTCATTAGATCATTCATCTTAAAACAGAAGTGATTGTGTTCTAACTTTTCTGTTTTAGAGCTTTGGGGGACACAGAGGAATTGTAGTTTAGCTGTTAAGTTTATGGTATTAAGCCCCTTGTGTTCATAGATGAGTAGTAGTTTGTATGAAAGGGACTTTTGTACATTTTTATTTTGTTTACCTTTCAAAAACTTTTTTACAAGCTATTCACATTTCATCTGCACAATGTATTTCATTTTCTTTATATTGCTACCTACACAAGTTTTCTTGTTAGCTGTCTGTTTTTAAGGCAGTGCAGTCAGCTTCATTGCTAGATTACTATGAGATCATGAGTGTCCGCAAAGGGGGCAAGTGCCCCCCCCCCTGGAAATTTCCCAGCCTGCTCTAGGAGGGTAATCTATGGGGACCCTGCTCTAAGTCTCGGTTCACACGAATTCGCAGCCTGTTCCCGCATCGCAAACGCACATCTGGCAGTTCACACTGCCATATGCGATACGCAGGGGGTGTCAATGAAATGTTAACGACACCCCCAGTTTGATCGCATATCGCAGTTCGATCTGACAGTTCGCACAGGATCGGATCGCACAAGTGTGAACCACTGTGCGATCCGATCCTGATGCAGCTGGAAAAAAGGGTCCTGTGCTTCTTTTGTGTGGGTGCAGTGCGAATTCAGCCATACAAAGTGTATGGCTGAATTCGCACCACACAGCCGATCACATGTAATGAAGGAGCAGTGCGCTCTGATATTACATGTGATCGCCGCACTCGCAAGAATGTGAACCGGCCCTAAAGGGGGATCTATTGGGCATCCTGGCCTGGCCTGCTCTAAAGGGGGATCTATGGGGACCCTGGCCTGCTCTAAAGGGGGGTCACATTTGGCTATATATATATATATATATATATATATATATATATAGATATATATATATATATATAGATATATAGATATATATATTCTTTGCAGGGAGAGCCTGGAGTACCTGGTGATGCAGGAAAACCTGGTAGCACGGGGAATATAGGTGAAAAGGCAAGACTAAAGAGGGATCTATGGGGAACCCTGGCCTGCTCTGAAGGGGGATCTATGGGGGACCCTGCTCTAAAGCGGATCTATGGGGGACCCTGGCCTGGCCTGCTCTAAAGGGGGATCTAAGGGGCAAAAAAGGGAGGAGTATGGGTGACCTTAAAATTATGCCCCCCCCCCCATAAAAAAACGTTCTGCGGACACCCATGTATGAGATAACAATATAGGCCTCATGCATGCTGGGGGTTTAGCCCTGATGCATGAGATCCCAGGTGCATCATCCAGCCCAGCCATCAGCAGCTTTTAAAGTGGAATTCCAGGCTAGAACTAACTAAACTTAAAGCAGAGTTCCACCCAGTGAACGTTTTTTTAAATAAAAATACCCCCGGGACAGTCAGGGCTAGTGCATTCCACAATGGCTAGCCTCTGATCTGTCCCGGGTTGCACTTACCTGCAAGAAGAAATACTTACCTTGAAAATGTATTCTCAGGTGTGGGCAGCTTGAAGCCAGCGCGATCCTCTTCTGTGTCATCTTCCGTCTTCTTCGGTCCCACGATGCACTGCACTGGCCCTGCCATCACTTCCGGTGCCACAGCGTCATCCCTGCACAGTTTCTGGGCATGCCCAGAAGCTGTTTTGCAAGGTATGACGGCGCCTACACCGGGAACTGGCGTCGGGGGGGCCGGTGCAGGCGCATTGATTCCTGGGAGCGATGACGTTCAGCTCCCAGGAATCATTGCAAAGCGGAAGTGACGGCGCGGGCCGCGGCTGAGGAAGGAGGAAGTGGATGGTAAGGTAAGTATATTTTCTTCTAAACGAGGTAAGTAAAAAAAAAAAAATTGCGATTATCCATTTGTTTTTCAGGTGACCCGGAGCGAGAAGGTGGAGGTAAGTATAATTTTAGGGTGGAACTCCACTTTAAATGCAATAAATTTAAAGAACCCTCCGCACTGTCAAGTGATTAACAGGGTAGCTGCTACCACTCAAGCGCTTATCCTTAGCGGTTTATGTATATAGATTTAAAAAAAAATAGTGTTGCGCTGCCCTTAAATTACTAATCAAATCTGGTAAGTGCAATAGATATTTAATATACAAGTGTCAATGTGCTCAATCAAGGGGTTGAAAAATGAAACAAGAAAATCCTTAATACACGTAAAACAGCATTAAACCATGATACATCATCAAGTATAAAATGCATACAGTGTAAAAAAGACCATAAAGTGCAAAAATAAAGACAAAAATTGATGTGCAAAAATCATTTGAATGCAAACAAGTGAAAATGTCCTCAGTAGATGACAATAATATCCCTTCATATATGTAAAGTGCAACATGCAAAAGTGCAAACTTCAAAACATGTATATATCCATCAATCAAGAATTGTGTGAAAATCTTTGATAAATATTCAAATGGATCCCTTCACCAGTGTGATTAACTGGCACTGCTGTGCTCTCTGGCCTTTCATCTCCATAACTCTTGCATTAACCACTTCAATCCAGGGCACTTTCACCCCCTTCCGGCCCAGGCCAATTTTTAGCTTTTAACGCTGTTGCATTTTGAATAACAATTGCGTAGTCATGCAGCACTGTACCTAAACCAAATTTATGTAAGTTTTCCCCACAAATAGAGCTTTCTTTTGGTGGTATTTGATCACCGCAAGGTTTTTTCTTTTTTGCTGCACAAATAAAAAACGACCGAAAAGCTTGAAAAAAAAAAAAGTTTTTTTGTTTATGTTATGACATTTTGTAAATAGATACATTTTTTCCTGCACTGATGAGCACTGATGAGGCCGCACTGACAGGCACTGATGAAGTGGTACTGATGGGGTGGCACTGATGATGAGGCACTAATATGCAGCACTGATGGGCACTGATAGGCGGCACTGATATGTGGCACTGATAGGTAGCACTGATATGCAGCATTGTTGGGCACCGATAGGCGGCACTGATGGGCACTGATATGTGACACTGATGGGCACTTCTAGGCAGCACTGATGGGCACTGATAGAAGGCACTGATAGGCGGCACTGATGGACAATAATGGGCACTGGTTGGTGGCACTGATAGATGGCAATGATGGGCAATGGTGGGTGGCATTGATAGATGGCAATCATGGGCAGCTCTGATAAGGAGGGCACTGAAAGGGTCCTTGAGCCCTGATTGGCATCCCTGGTGGCCATGAGTGGGCATCCCTGGTGGCCACGGGTGCGCAATCCCTGGTGGCTCTAGTGGCATCCCCCCCAAGGGTCTGCACTGGTAATCAATGCTCTGATTACCAGCACAGACCCCCCCCCCCACCGTCAGGAGAGCCACTGATCGGCTCATCTCTACTCGTGCCTGTCAGGCACGAACTGAGGAAAGCCGATCAACGGCACTTCCGATTTACTATGTGACCAGCTATGATTAGACACAGCTGGTCACATGGTAAAAAGCCTACGTCATTAGGCTCATTACAGGGATCGGAGATGCGGTGAGTCAGAGTAACGGTCTATCCTGCTGGACATCATATGATGGCCAGTCAGGATACAGAAACCACTTCCCGGCCGTCATTTTGCTATATGGCGGGCGGGAAGTGGTTAAGTGTGTAATATCAATACATTCTGGAAATGGCCATAATTCTTTCCTCCACTAGATGTCCTCAGCGCTTATGGTTCAAACAACCTGTCAGTCCTATCTCTGGCTGCTGTTCTCCGAGGCCATACGAATCACTTGTCACCATACCATATGTTGGTAGATGGGGTGTAAAAGGATTACTCCCATAGTGAAAGATAGTTAAAACTGTTTATTAAAAAATGCAGCAAACACTTACAAATTAGATTTAAAACGTCCGGCGATAGCTCGCAGGCCTCCTGCTCCCAACAGTACAAACGTCACTTTCGGCAAACTCCATCCAAACCCTACGCATTACGTCACGATCTCGTGACTTCTTCAAGGTATAACAGAGGTTCTCATTGGATGGATTTATATACCCGGGTACAATCCTGATTAAACGTGGCCATTTGCCAAGGGCCTGATCTATGCTGTAGTAGTAGATCGAGACGCCATCTTTGTGTAGCCCCAAGTTGGAGACAAATATTATTGTCATCTACTGAGGACATTTTCACTTGTTTGCATTCAAATTATTTTTGCACTATTGCATGGTGCACTTTATGGTAGTTTTTACACTATATGCACTTCATACTTGACGATGTATCATGGTTCAATGCTGTTTTACGTGTATTAAGGATTTTCTTGTTTCATATTTCAACACCTTGATTGAGCACGTTGACACTTTTTAAATATTTATTGCACTTACAATTAAAAAGTACCAGATTTGGTTAGTAATTTAAGGGCACCGCAACACTATTTTTTGAAATCTAGCTAAACTTAAAACTACTTCTACTCCCCTTCTAACACCAATGCTAACTACCCTATAGAAGGATGATGCTAATACTTACCTATTCTCAGACATGTGGATGCCCCATAATAAGCCTATGGGTGACGTCACAGCCCAGGCAATCCATTGGTCTTTGGTGCTCTCTCCAATTCCCTAAAGCCAGCCCCTGGGGACCAGACCAGAGTGCTCTCAGAATAGGTAAGCATATGAATCTTTCTTCTATAGGGTAGTTCATATAGGTGTTAAAAGGGAATCGTTTTAAGCTTAGTTCCACTTTAAAATTCAACGAGAAGCTGAAAGTTGCTGAGGATGGACAATGTACTGAGTGGTATTAATATTTAGGGCAGTGTGCCCAGGGATGGGTGCATGAAGCACAAGCAGCCTGTGTTTCGGGCATTTGTCCCTGGGCACATACTGCTTTAAACATTAATACCAGCCAGTGCCCCATCCAGCTGCAGCACCTTTCGGCCTCTCATAGAGTTTAACAGGCTGCCAGCAGCAGAGGTGGAGGTGTGCCTGTTCCTTCCGCCCGTACCAGCAAGCTGGATCTCATGAACTGGAGTTAAACGCCCAGTGTGCATGAGGCCTAAGAGGATAAATCTCATAGAACACATACTTTTGAGTTTGTTCTCATCACACGTTCACTGTACTGCCAAAAAAAAAAGAAGGAAAGCATGCATAACTGAACAATTATGTCTGCCCTCATATAACTTTTTTTTCTTAAATCATGATAGAATGAAAAGCTTGGCTCATAATAATACTATTGTTTACATTAAAGCCCAACTCCAGGCCAATTTTCCTTTAAAACAGATGTGTGAAAAAAATAAAGTTGCAATACTCACCTTCATTCTGTAGATTTCCCTCCCCGCCCACCACTGGCAGAATATTGCGTTTCAATGGTGTCAGGAAAAAATGGTAAATACAAGATCCTGAGTGGTTTCACAAGAAGTTCTACAAGATGCTTCCTGAGATAGGCACGTTTATGCTTCGAAAAATGGTGTTTGGCTTGTTAAAGTCAACTCTTGGGTTTCCCAAATATGAGACAGTGTTTCTCTGAGAATGGCAGGTGGTAAGACAGGCCTGTCCTTGGACATACTGGGTCCTGTTTTAGTTTTCATTGGCTATACTAATTAACAAATTGTGCACAATACTTGTTCTTTTATATAACCGAGATGAATAAGATCTGGCCCACTCTCACAAGGATTTTTAAACAAGCGGTGTGTGATGCGACCAACAGTTAGAGTAGCCTTACATGGGCTTAACTTAATTATTGCAGATGATGCTCTCATCTGGCTAGGGCTTGTTTGAATGAGGGCAGAAGGGAAGATTATAACAATATAATATTGTTATGTTATTTTACACTTAAAAGATATTTAAAAAAATAAAACTAGATAAGGCCAGGGATCAGTCTGTTACACATAATACAATGTAAAATGTACAGGGGTATGTTAAAATTGTACAAGGATAAAAAAAACGTTCTCGCAGTACAGTTTCTCCTGTTGACATATCATCAACTGAACAGTATGCATGAACTAAAAGTGGTGTGTCAACAAAAATAAGGGATTGTTGTGTGGTATGCTGGTATAGTAGAGCAGCATAGACACAACCCATGGGGGGTTGATTTACTAAAGGCAAACAGACTGTTCACATTAAAAGGTAAGATGCACTTTGAAAGGGAATTTTCCCCAGCAATTAAAACAGCTCTGCTGACATCCAATCATGTGCAGGCGAAAATCCTTTTTTTTCTCCTTGCAATTGATTGGATATTTATTACGCAGTGAGCATCATCATATTCACTAAGCTCCAGGGAAAATTCCCTTGCAACTTTCCATGCAAAGTGAACAGCCTATTTATCTTTAGTAAA
Organism: Pelophylax lessonae; assembly: GCF_965119305.1. Lineage (NCBI taxonomy): Eukaryota > Metazoa > Chordata > Amphibia > Anura > Ranidae > Pelophylax > Pelophylax lessonae. Next base: position 255,973,432 of record NC_138771.1, on the reverse strand, counting down.
GATGGACTCCCAGGGTCTTTAGTAAAATTGGACTCCCAGGGTCTTGGGAGTCCAACCCAAGCCTTGTTTTAAGAATACTTTTTACATTTAGATACACTAACAGAAGCAATGCCATGATGTGTGTGGGCAAAGGAAGATTGTTATCCAGTGTGAGACATCAGTGTATAAGATATGTGTGGTTTATTATGAAGAGAGGTCATTGAGAATCACAATTTATAATGAGCAAAGCACAGTTTACCAACTCATGGGAGTGTCAGTGCCAAATACAGAGAAGATCGGAGTCGTGATTAAAGAAACACATGCCAGCCCCCAAGAGAAAACAGACCAGAAAGAATGCACTACAGGGCCCCTAAATTTCTAGCATTATTTATATGTTTTACAACATAGAAGAGTGACAGCAGAAAAAAAAGACCAAGTGGTCTATTGAGTCTGCTTCATTTTTTTTTTTTTTTCATGAAGGTTTTATTGCAAAATATAGAACAAACAGAGTACAAGATTTTATGCTGTACAGTCAATATATACTGTAATATATGACATATAACAAGCATAGGCCCTGCTTCATTTTTTTAGTGTATATATGTTTTCTTTTTAACCTTTTTGTCTGAGCGCAGATCTATGTTTGTCCCAAACATGATTGAATCCAGTTACTGTTGACTGACTCACTACCTCTGCTGGAAGTTTATTTCAAGCAATCAATTACGCTTTTGGTAGAATAATACCTTTTAAGATTTTTTTACCTTTCCAATAACTACAATGGTCTGTGTAATATTAGGATATACTGTACATGGTAAAACCAGGTTAGAAATAATCTTGATACAGTATCCTGTTGAAAAATAAGATACACTCAGTTGTTATTACAACAAAACACATCATGGCGATGCTTCCATTGGTGAAAGGTAACAACAGATAGTAATAGTAATTTCCTTATTTTTGTTATTTATCTAGATTGTAGTAGATACAATTCATATGTATATGGGGAAGATGGTCAACACCCCCAATGACTCTTTATTGAGTGAAAAACATTTACTGGCTGGCAAACTACTGCAAGATAACACTGGCCTTGTCTGCGTAGTAATAAGCTAAAAAAAAGAATTATCCGCAGTTGTCAGATAATAAATGCACATCCAATCACTGCCTATTGTTTATGACCAGCTTTATTTCCCCCAGTATAAATAAAAGGCAGACTAGAATCCCACTGGCACTGAGGGAGAACTTTACTGTTTTGTCACACTAAAGCCCCGTACACACGATCAGATTATCGAAAGATCTGTCGTCCGTTTTTTGTGGCATGCTAGTCTGATGTGGAAAGTGAAGAGGTTTTTTTCATACGAATTTTCCCGTACGACAGAATTCTACTTCAGAAGTGATGTCATATGTTGGATTGATTTGTATGTGTTCTTTCGTCTCTGAGCATGCCTAGTCTTGCTCTTAAGATTTTTTCCCGTCAAAATCTGTACTAATTAGACGAAAATCGGACGTTGTATTACGGACAACAAAAATTTTATAGCCTGCACATCAGGATTTTGTCAGCCGAAAAGTCGGCTGTCGAAAGCACCATACTAACAATCCGAAAATCGGCAGATCGGTCGTCGGACGAAATTTCCCTTCCGATTTTCTTATCGTGTGTATGGGCCTTTAGGCTGGCAATACATGGTACAAATTTGTTTCCTGCAACCACAGGTTGCAGGAAAGAAGTTTGTATGACTTCCCATCAACACAGACAGTGTTGACAGGGGAATCAGCAATTGTCTTTCCCCAGGGGGAGGGGCGGGCGTTCCTGCCAGGAGAAGACAGTGATTATTGCCAGCGACTGTAGCAATAATCGCAAAAGAATCCGGCAGGCTGGTTGTACCCAAGTTGATTGATCCATCAACACAGACAGTGTTGACAGGGGAATCAGCAATTGTCTTTCCCCAGGGGGAGGGGCGGGCGTTCCTGTCAGGAGAAGACAGTGATTATTGCCAGCGACTGTAGCAGCCGCTAGCAATAATCGCATAAGAATCCGGCAGGCTGGTTGTACCCAAGTTGATTGATTGATCAACATAGCACATTCAGCCTACCCATTAATGGTTCAAAATGAGATTCAAACCGTGTATGGCCAGCCTTAGGTTTGGATCTACTTTCAAAATAATAAAGGTGAAAAAGGTTCAAATCAAGGATCTATTTACAGAAAAATAAAGGTGAAAGAGTACAGTAATAATAGAGTATGATATTCACAATGTTTTCATATTATAATATACCTAGAGAGCTGGTCTATCATAACTTGTTCTACAACAGCCTGTTTTCTTCTCTCTGCAGCCATATCCTCCTGCAATAATAACCAGGTGAAAACAAAAAAAAAACATTTTAGTTTAACTGAAAGTAGGATAATCAACTTAATGCGCATTTCAAGACAGTGTTGAGATTTACAAGTGACAAGGGGATTTCATCCTTCTATTCTAAGGGAGCTTCTTGCTTCCAAGGCCTCTGCCAGACTCCCGTCATAAGCTAAGAATTCAGGCATATCCTAAAGCAGATGAAATGTCAGCAACATCTCCAATTAAATTCAGAATCATCCAGTACAAAAAAAAAAACACAGTAAATCCCTTCAGCACTTGAACATCTACAGCGCATTGCTTAGCAATGCATTAAAATGCACACGTCCTAAGCAGAGCTAAGAAACACAGTTTGGTTTTACAGCTTGCAGCACTGAGTAAACCCTTTATGAAGTTTATGTTGCAGAGAAGTTCTTAAAACAGACAACAAATGGCCCACCTATGGTGGGAATGTCCAAGGGAATATTGGCGAGAGGTGAGATAGTATATAGAAGTGATCACCGAAATAGAGATACCTGATGACCCGTGGTTTTGTCTTTTCCATTATACAAATAAAAAAAAATGTAAAAAAAAGAGTACAAAAACACACTAAATGCAGCTAAAGGGGTAATACCAAAAAATGGATTGATCCAGAAAGGCCCACAATAAAGGATTGGTTCATTAGGATTGATTACATATAAAATATGGAATGTTTGAGTAGTAGGGAAGATGATTGGAATGGAAAGTTTGCTATAATTTGGGAAAAGTGGATGGATTTAAAAAAAAAACAATAAGTATGCGGAAAACATGTAGAGCAGTGATGGCGAACCTTGGCACCCCAGATGTTTTGGAACTACATTACCCATGATCCTCAACTACCCTGCAGAATGCCTTATCATCATGTGAAATGTAGTTCCAAAACATCTGGGGTGCCACAGTTCACCATCACTGATGTAGAGAAATAGGAGCTCATGAAGACAGGTGTGAGAGGGAGGTAGGAACTCCCGGTATAGGGAAGGAAGGGAGGATGGGACAGGGGGGTGGAGGGTAAGGGAATGAAAAAAGTTATTGTTGAATTTGTGTAACATTTTTGGTATTTGAATAAATGTATCTTTTGAAAAAAAAATGTAATACAATTATTGTAAGAAAATAAAAAATTTAAATAAGAAAAAAAAAAAAAAAAACCAGACAAAAAATTATAATCTAGTGGTGGTGGGTTAGATATCACTCAAGAAAAACTCAGCAACAATGAACAAGCTGAGTAAAGTAAAGTATTGTCAGCTGCTGATTTATAACTATTAAGTGCGTTTTTCAAGCCAGTAAAGGTGACCTCTGGATATTGTATACCGACTAATCAATGTAACCTTGCTGAAGAAAAGGCTGTACAGTCTTCTATTTACAGTATATCTAAAACTGAGGTATCAGCTTGAAAATGTATGTCCTTCAGATATCCCTAAAGTACTTCTAGATGTGGGGGCTATGGTCATGAGTAAAGCTACCCACACAAATACTCACATTTTTGCATGATATCAATTATTGTGAGAGTTCAGCCTTTCTCAACTTTTTCATCCCAAAGGAACCTTTGAGATAATTTTAGGTTTCAAGGAACCCCTGCTAAAATTAATTCAAAGGAGAAAGAGTCCCTCTTAAACTGGTGGTCAAATGACAAATAGAAGACTGACACCTTTAGATTGGTGGTCAAAGGAAGAATGGAAGTATTGCCCCCTTACAGTGGTGGTCACAATGCCACTGTTACCAACAGCTAAAAAGATTACTGTTGTCATGTCACTGGCTCTGCCAAGCGGCATTGTAGATTGAACTATCCAGGCACTATCAGATGGGAGGTCAATCAACTACAGCACAAGGAACCCCTAGCAACCTCTGGAGGAACCCTAGGGTTCCACGGAACCTTTAATGAGCATGGCTGTAAAAGCTTAATACCATGAAATAATTTTCTACTTGTGTAGGTACAGCACCATATGGCTTTAGCAATTTATGGCATGAATGCAGCTGTGACAGATCCCCAGTATGCAAGACCTTAAATAGGTTTTTTTAACCATTTCTCAATAGAAATGCTTTTGATTGTGCAGTTTTAGTGAATTTGCCTCCATGGAAAATCACTATTCTGTATGCTTCTCACACACTGCATAGTAAATGTCCAAATATATTCCATATAAAAAACAAATACATGCAATAATGCACCTACATGCATTGCTTCATATGAGAAATGACCCTTCATTTGCTCTATATGTTCTCCTGGCCTTGTTTTTAAAGACACTTTAAACTCCGAGAGTGCAGAAGAAGAATACTTCACCTGAAATGCATTGTTTTGTAGTATTTCATCCAGAATCAAGCCATAATAAAGTTGAACCAGGAATTATCTATTTTTTAAACCTACATAAGACCAGTTTGGTTACACCTAACTATTCATGTGTCACATCCGGAAGGCCACTGGGGATGCTGACATTCACTATATTAGCCTGTGCTACATACACACAGCGATGTCCTGTTTTGGATGCTTCTGGAGTGACTTGCTGTCTGCATACTGAACACAAGGGGTCACTTGCTCCTGTATCTCTGCCAAAAATAAAACATCTTGTTTTTTTTTTTAATGAATACAAGGTGTTCCCTAATAAGATAAGGTGGAGAGGAGAGCAGAAGTAGCAACCACCTCATCCAATTAAAGAATTAAAGAACGCCTTATATTCTTGGAAAATAATGCAAGAAAGGTGCTGAACAGGGGAGGTTAGTGTTCAGATGGCAAGTTGCTCCAGCAGTGGGCTGCTGCCACAACAGAGGCCACATGGCAAGTCTATTAAAAAAGAATAGCGCACACATGCAAAAGAAATGACTATCAAATATGAAGACAATCCATAAATAAAAATGGGGATTTAGTCCCACCATATGGCCATATCGTGCTCAAGCCCACCACTACGTCAAAGTACCCCATTATCAGTGGGGAGTCTGTCAGTGACCTAACAGAACACGGCTGGGCGGGTCCTAATGCTGATAACGTCATCTCCGGAGATTGCAATGCAGGGGGATTATTATGAAAATCAAGGTAACTATATAAGGGCTGGTATTGAGTCGGCTCCCTGCCTACTGAGGAAGCTCAATCACATTGCATAACGTGTATAGGTGGGAGGAGCCGAGCCTGTGACGTCAGTCCATGGCCATCCGAGGTTGTGTGGTGAACCATGAGTTATGAGGATATTTCAATGCATGCTTTTAAAAAAAAGATTTTGTAAGTGTTTTTAATCCATTTTTGAGATATAAATTAATATTAAGATAGAGAGCACTATGGTTCTTTCTCTTGTGTCTTTCAACATGGGGTCACTTTGATGACCGAGCAATTGAGTGACAAGGGGACATATGGTGTACTCAGGACCAGGAGAAAAAGGAGGAGTGTGAATCCGATACCCTCACAAGTGGAGAGTATTACAGGCGAATAAGACTCTGTAGTGGGGTGTAAAGTGGAGGTGAGCAGGTTTTTCACTCAGAGGTGGAAGTCACTGGACACCAAGTGAAGATAGAAGATTTGAAATCACTGTTTACACTGTGGAGTATAGCACGATTAAGTGGGACTTTTTTATGGACTTACCTTTGTTGGGGTTTTAGGATTAATTAAGTGATGTTAGTATTATAACATGTATATTAATTTATATTCACACATGTTATTTGATGTTGTAATTTATAGTTGATCTGCATATTTTTTAGCATATTTTCTTTGGAAAAAATGGAGAGTATTGTGAAACTATTGATACAGTGCTATGGCAGCAGCTCTTGCTTAGTGTGATAGGGCACTGAAGAATTTTAAAGCGGAGTTCCGGCCTCAGAAAAGTTTTTGAAATAAAAATACCCCCAGGACAGTCAGGGCTAGTGCATTTCAGAATGGATAGCCTCTGAACTGTTCCAGGTTGCACTTACCTTTTAAAATAAATACTTACCTTGAAAATTTCTTCTCCAGCGCTGCCATCTCAGGTGTGGGCAGCTGAAGCCAGGGCGTCCTCTTCGGTCCCAGAATGCCCTGCACCGGCCCCGCTCATCAGTTCCGATGCAGGCGCATCATTCCTGCACAGCTTCTGGGCATGCCCAGAAGCTGCTGTTTAGCAGGGAATGATGCGCCTGCACCGGAAGTGACAAGCGGGGCCTGTGCAGGCGCATTGACTCCTGGGAGCGATGACGTTCAGCTCCCAGGAGTCAACGCAAGCAGGAAGTGACGGTGCGGGCCGTGGCCGTAGAGGGAGGAAGAGGAAGTAAGGTAAGTATATTTTCTTTAAAATGAATAAATAAATAGAAAATAAATTATCCAATTGTTTTTCAGGTAATTTAGAGCAAGCAGAAGGGGAAAGGTGTATTTTAAGGGTGGAACTCTGCTTTAAGTTTGTTATCATCTGAGGTTGCGCTAATCATATTTGGTTTTTGATCTTTGCTCCAGCAGTAGCCAAAACAGGAGAACACTGATTGTATGTAGCACAGACTACTACTAATAGTGAATTTCAACATTCCGATATGACATAGATAATTACATGTAACCAAGATAGCCCAATGTAAGTTTAAAAAAGATCATTCCATGAGTTCAGTTTAAAAGTAGATTATCTTAATGAAAGGAATCACATTTCAGCTTTTTAATTATTTTAAAAACAATGATTTTGTTTAATGTTTTAATTACTCCACTTTACATTTTTTGGATGTATCTATATAAAGGACTTATTGTCTTTAAAGGTAGATGTGTTTACATGGTATGCAGCTCCCGAAGCAGATTATATTAGTACATACTCTTGTTCTACGACTTACAGCTTCCAGTTTCCTGAGGCTATGCTGTGCCAAATACGGTTTGCTGGTGTAGCACTGTTGAAGGTAAACCTTATTATCCAACGGTGTTATGATGCCAAATCCTTGTTCCTCAGGTGGTCCTGCCTGCTGCAACAGTAGAGAAGAATCAGAGCAAGTAAAGCAGAAGAATTTTATTTTTATTTTTTGGGAAAAAACACATACACAGCTGCCAACATCTCCGCTGTGCAGAGACTATGGACATTGCTACAAGCAGCAGCCTGCCTTGGACTTTCAAATGTACATCTAAACATTTTATTTCTAAAAGAAAATCTTATCAAGATGTATATATCTCATTTTAGCTGTACAGTTCAATTAGAAACACTACTGAAGCTTGGTCACACAAAGTTAAGTTGTGGGTGTAAGATGACAGACTGCTGATGAAAATAACCAATTGCGTTATGCAGGATGAATCTATTTTAGATCAGTCTCTTTTGGAATGACAGGCTGAAATTCTGTTAGCATAACATGTTTTAAAAAAAAAAGGTAAATGCAAGCCAAATCCATAGTTACATGGTGGCTGCTTTTGAAGAGCCACGGGTTTTGATATTTCAAGAGTGGGTTAGTATTGCCCACTGCATTTTTTTTATTTTTGAATCTTGCAAAAAGAGATTCTGCATGCATTTAGACTTCTTTTACATGGGCTTAGCTGTTGACTTTTGATCTGCAGTGGATTGCATTGCCAGCAGTGGGTGGCCTGTTGTTAGCAGGCAATTGTGAGGGAATATGCCGTGTTCACACCACAGCATGAATGCGTTTGAAACATGGTTGCAACGCAGTTGCGATGTGGCCGCAATCATCTCTCTGGGCTCAGTGGCATGCAGTGCCATCTGCTGAATGTCACATGCCCTCATTTTTTTATCCACACCACAAAGCAAAGCTTTGTGATCGCAGCAAAGTGTATGGGGCTGTCTAGCAGCCATTGTCTGGTTTTGACAGACAGCTGAGAAGAGTTAAAAATGAGCCTCAACTGCCTGGTTTTGCTGCCTGACAGCACCCATGTGAAAGGGACCTTAATCAGTAATTGTTCTCCACATCTTATTGTACATAAACCAAGTCAATCACTTCCCGCCCAACCACTACATATTAAAGCCCAAGTGGGAGCTTCATTGATTCGGGAGGTCGTACTGGTACAGCATCCTGTTCTCACCACTTGTTCAAGGCCCCAAAGCTGTGCATCAGCGTGATCTGTGATTGCTGTGTCTCTCGGACACAGAAGATCACATGTCAGGGAACAGGGCCAATGTCATTGGCCCTGTACCATGTGATCACTGTGGCTAATCCAGAGATCACAGTAGTAAATAAAGGCTACATGAATAGAGTTGAATGGTGTTAAAAGTGATTAGTTACATAGTGCAAAAAAATAAATTTTTTTTAAAAATCACCCGTTAAAACCAGTAAAGTGTCACTATGGTGAAACGGTACTGCTCTAGTGACAGTATGAAAAAAAAAAAAAAAGTGATCATGGTTAATACACATTAGCTGGCTGCTCTGATATCACTGTAGGTCAGTGCCGCCCGGCCATTGTCTATGAGAAGTGCCACAGCAGTACAATGTTACAAGACCCGTGCTACCAGTCAAAGTGTCCCTAAATACCCCCATGCCAGTCGCAGTGTCCCCAAACACTCCTGCACTAGTCACGGTGTCCCTGATCATGGTCACAGCAGTCAGAGTGTCCCTAATCATCACCACATCAGTCCCAGTATCCCTGATCACTGCCACACCTGTGACAGTGTCCCTTATCAGTGTTCCTGATAGGTTCCAGTGTCACCAAACCAGTGCAGCCAGCAACAGTGTCCCTGATCACCACCACACAGTGTTTCCTCTGCCTGTTGCCTGTACTGATCCTGGCCTTTTTTTTTTACCAATTTTCTCCCTGCTGCCTGTACCGATCCTTTGCCTGTGCGCTGACTATAAATTTTAAACAGTTATTATGGCAATGAACTATGGGAGTTTTTTTTTCTTATATTTGAGGAATCTTTTAAAGGGAAATTACTGAAACAAGTGGAAACTCCAAAGCAGATAGAATATCCGGAGTAAAGTTGTAACAAACCACTATTTGCCAAGCATTTATGTAAGGCAAATTTTTCTGGTGAGTCATTCTCACTAAGGGGGTTCGGTGGAGAACTTTGAGTTATGTTTGAAGCCTGAGATCTGCATGTCTGGCTTTCCTTCACAACAAATTCACCTATTGCTATATCTCTTACCTCTTTGCTGGGACTATTTGGAACTTATAATTGTAGAGACATTTTGTTATCCAGCGCCTCTCAAATCTATGAACTTTTTAGATATTTTGGACTGTTTGCTCACCATGTCTTCGCCTTCCATCTGAACCAACCCATCTGCATGTCTGAATGACTATGTTTCTGCACCAGTCCCAGCAATCCAATGCAGACAACTGCATCCCCTGGAACCATAGGAATTGTTTTCTTCTTCCTTTCTTCACCATTCTGTACTTCCTGGCCAGTGAAAATGGCATCCCTGGGGACAACCGCCTACCAGTAGGCTAGGCTTGATTGGCTTATAGAATCAGGTGACGCTTCACTAAGCTATATTCCCTGACCACTCATATAGAGGTGAAGATTACAGTACATTGGTTTTGATACAATTCTGTAATACACAAGATAAAATGTCTGGAACATAATCAGAGCAAACAGTGAAAAAGTCTCACACATGTGGTATCATCATACTCAGGAGGAGTAGCAGAATGTCTTTTGCAATGTAATTCTAAGTGTGCCCATGCTGTATATGAAAAATATCTTTTTATTTGACAACTGTGTCTAAAAAAAATAATCTTTATTTTCATTCGACATTTTCCAAAAACTTGTGGCAAAAAATGAAGTCTTCAAAAGACTCACATGCCTCTTATAAAATACAATGGGATGTTTACTCTCCAAAATGTGGTCATTTTGTAGGCGTTTCAACTGTCCTGGTTCTCCAGGGCCTTCAAAAACATGATAGACTGTCAGGGTTTTAAATGTGTAATTTACATATGCCCCTAGAAAGCCTGACGGTGTTCCTTGAATTTTGGGCCCCGTCCCCATGTGGTTAGGCTGTGAATAAGTCTTACACAAGTGGTATCACCACACTCAGAAGGAGTAGCAGAATGTGTTTGGGGTGTAATTCTAAGTATGGCTATGCTGTGTATTAGAAATATCTTATTAATTGACAACTTTGTGTAAAAAATACATTTTCATTCCGCATTTTCCAAAAAATTGATGCAAAAATATGAAGCCTTCAAAAGATTCCCCATGCCTCCCAGAAATACTGTGGGGTATTTGCATTCCAAAATATGATCATTTTGTGGGTGTTTCTACTGTCCTGATGCTCCAGGGCCTCCAAAAATCTGACAAGTAGTCAGGAAATTAGATGTAAATATTATGCCCCTGGAATGCCTGAAGGTGGTCCTTGGATTTTGGGCTCCTCTATTTAGCTAGGCTGTGAAAAAGTCCCACAAATGTGGTATCGCCATATTTGGAAGGGTAGCAGAATGTTTTTGTGGGTATAATTCTAAGTATGCCTATAATGTGTATGTCTTAGAAATAGATACAATTGTGTAAAAAAAATACATTTTCATTTTCTTTCCTGCATTTTTCAAAAACATATGGCAAAAATGACATTTTCAAAAGACTCATTATGCCTTTCAGAAAATACCGTGGGGTGTTTTCCAAAATGTGGACATTTTGTGGGTGTTTATCCTTTCCTGGTACTTTAGGTAGTCAGGGAATTAGATACCTAATTAATTTTTTTTAAATAGTGTAATAAAAGCAACTATCAAACGGGGTTGATTTGCTAAAGGCAACTAGACTGTGCACTTTGCACAGCTGCTCCAGAGCTCAATAAATGAGGTGACGCTCCACTTTGAAAAGAATATACAATCACATGCAAGGAAATTTTAAATAAACGAAACAGCATTTTTGCTTGCACATGATTGGATGATGGAAGTCAGCAAAGCTTCCCCTCATTTACTAAGCTCTGGAGCAACTGCACTTGCAGAGTACAGTAGTTTTTTTGCCTTTAGTAAATCAACCTCATTGATGTGACTTTGACTTGTTATGACATTCAGATAACCATATTCAAATTAAAATTATACCATGTTACAAAGAATTATCTTTCTGTGTTTTATTAGGTAAAGGCATGTATGTGCTAAATGGAGTTTTTGCTTTTTAAAAATTGTTATTAGATAAAGCTGTCAGCAAGTTTCTAATGAGCATCTTGTTAAAGAACAAGAAAAGACACTTTTCTGACATTTGTCAAAATATTGATCCTTGAGAAATATTTTTTCTTTGTTAAATAAATATAGAATGGTTTGGCTTTTAGTCCTTTGCCGTTATAGCAATAGCAATACAAGCGCGCAGATTTTTGAAAGCCAGAGAAGGGAACTTTTATTTTATGTTTCTTATATTAACCTCTTGAGACCCCAAGCCTTTTTCTCCCTAAACTTTCTTGAGTCTCAAACCTTTTTTTTTTTCACTTTTGCCGGTGATTGTAGTTTAACCGAATCCATTGTTTTTTTTTAGGGTTTTTTTTTTTTGGGACAGATAGGGCTTTAATTTGGTAGCCATTTTGAAGACATATATTTTTATTTGCTTGTTTTTTTTATTAGGAATAAATACTAAAAAAAAATAGAAAATGTAACTTTTTAATGTATGCAAGGTAATTGTGCACCCCCATATAGCTGGACCCCCCCCCCCCCCCCCAGGCAGTTATGCAGCAGCAGATTACTTTCAACAGTATATCTATCAGTCAACAACAGATCGCGATACCAGTATTCTGCTGCTGCAAGGAGAGGCTGGATTAAGTTAGAACAGTTCTGCATTGGTCTCCATACTAAATGGAAGTGGCCTAACCTCATTGAAAAGTATATTTTCCTGTTTAAGCAAGGTGATGGGTGGTTGTGTCTGCGGGACAGCATGTAAATCGCACGTGTTTCAGCACCCACAGCCAAAATGTGCTACTCTGTTACAGATGGACCAGGGTGCCATTCATTCTTAATATTCAGGAGCAGATAATCGCATGGTGCAAAAGCAATATTAAAAAGCTGCAGGGACCTTTTCCAGCATTTTCCTGCAGGTACAGCAGCCCATTGAAATGAATAGACTGCTGTGCTCATGCAAACATGAGCTGTACAAAACCTGGCAGTGTGAACCTAGCCTTACAGTGCCTTCCTATGAAGCGATCTGTAAAAGCATCAGAAACCTAAGAGCTGATTAGTACATGTGCTTAGTTCTGGAAACAGTCTGCACCCCCACTGGGACCCACAGGAGCTGCTGAGAACAGGTGCCATTTTAAAATGGCCCAGGGGACAAATAGCTGCTATCCAAGTGCTGTTTCAAAAAAGAACTGTGGTTTTAAAGTGTTACTATACCCACAACAGTAAAATCAGTGTGTATGTAAAGCATGTTTGTTATACTCACTGTGGAACCTTAATCCTGTGCATTATATGAAAAGGCTGTTTGATCCTACCTTCTCTGATCCTCCCCTTCTTCGACTGTCTCAAATCCATGTCCTGATAAGAGCCTTTGGAGTCAGTCTGTACATGCTCTGTTGGTGTGTATTGCTAGAGAGTTTTTTGGGAGAGTGCATGTGATCAGCACAGGGCCAATCAGCACTGTCCAGACAGAGGGTCAGGGGTCTTGCAGCCTCATAGGACAGTCAGTCAGAGTATAACGAAAACTCCTCCATCAAGCTTTAACCAGACACTGATAGAAGTCACAAGACTGCTCTATAATGCTAATGTGAAAAGGTATTTAGCAGTTTATATTTACTAAAATGATTGCATTTCCATGTTCTGTGTACTGTGGGAGACCAGATATAGTGAATCCAGGGTCCTGGGTTTAGTAACACTTTAAGGCCCCGTTCACATAGGGGCGACGCTACTTCGCACCGCGCCGCGACCTCGGAGCGGCCGCCACGGACTTCATAACATTGAAGTCTATGGCGGTCGCCTCCTGGTCGCCCCAAAGAAGCTCCGGACCCTTTTTCTAAGTCGGAGCGACTTGTGTCGCTCCTATTAGAACGGGTCCGCAGCTTCCCTATGGGAGGCGACCTACGGCGACCTGTGAGGCGACCAGGTCGCCTCACAGGTCGCCCTAGTGTGAACGGGGACTTAGTGGAACGTGATGTGCATTTTTATTCAAACCCAACAAACCCAATTAATATTGACTATTTTTCATCCGTAGGCTGGTAGCGTTAGTAAATAGATTGGAAAATATATTTTATTTCTTGTTTTAAACTTTTTTTTTTACTTTTCTTTAGTTACTTTCTGGTTTTCAGGCTAGGAAAATGATGTCATACATACCAGGAGTCTTCAGAAGGGGAGAGGGGCTTTCTCAGCTAAGCACGCCCTCCTGCCTGTATGCCTGAATTAAGGGCAGATGGATCTCAGGAAGTAAATAATATATGTATCATCTGCTCTTACTCAAAATGAATACCTAAATGCTAGGGGGTGTTTTCACAGTGATTTCTTAGCAAAAACAAGCATGGAGACATGTATGGGTGAGTTTGCTTTGAATATTAGAGATTAATTAAATTGTGTTTTTGGTTTGCGGTGCTCAGATATGATGTCGATCTGCTTTAAAAGAAGATAAAATAACAATAATGAAATAAACTAAATAAAATAAATATATAGATCCTGCACAAATCTGACCCTGCAGATCCTATAATATCTGATGAAATGCTTTCTGTATGGTATGTGATATATAGAGCAGGCTCAGAACCTGTGAGCAGATGAGCATTCGACTGTGTCAATAACAGCAGCCGAGCCAAAAGAGGTTTTGTCCCACTGCTAAATTACTTGCAATACAAATAGTACTATATTGCACTTTTAATGTGTAACCTAAGATGTCGTACTGATTTGGTGGCTGCCATTAGTGACCTCTGGGCAAGTTTGGTCTTCTGTAACAAAAGGTCTATTTTGTCTGGTGAGTTTTCCCTACCATTCGGTTGGGGATAATGATCACACAGCGGATTATAATCTAGAATTTAGAAAAAGGTTCCTTTTGCATTAAAAAACATAACTTTGGCGAACTTTTGTGTTATAGCACTTTATTTACACTTTCTTACTTTCTCGTTCCTTTTCTCACTTTCTTTACTTTGCACTTTCTTAAATGTTCCCAATTTCTATTAAGCTAGTATTGTTTGTTGAGGACATAACACAAAACTTATACATGAGAAGAAATCTAACATCCTATTACACAAGCAAAAAGAGAACACTTAAAGCACTGAATGGATATGGATATATGGATATTTTTAAAAGCAGCTTTAAATAGTGTACGTTGTATTTTAGTGAGTTGTTAGCATTCTTTCTTTCTTTTTCTCTGGAGCAAAAACAATTCCTTTTCCCTGAACACTGAAAAGAAGCTTTTCTTGCATAGTTTCCTATTTGGCATTGAGCAAATGTTTCCCTATAACCTGGATCTAATAATAGCTGTGCTATTCTAGCTAACTTACAATGGTCACACAGCCACTGGCCTTAAACACTCAAAGTCCAACTGACTAAAGTGCTTTTTATATTAGGGGCGAATGCTTAGTGCATAGGCAAAAATAAAGAAGTAGAGAAATAACAGGAAGAAAATCAGAGAGACAGATATATAGATAAATAAATCTATGTAACCTTAAAATATTAAGGGCTAAACTAACTAGTGTGAGGATGTAGGTAGCATAATACCTAACTAGGGGTAACACCTACACTTAGTAATTTGTTAACCACTTAAGCCCCGGAAGATTTTACCCCCTTCCTGTATTTTGCGATTCGGCACTGCGTGACTTTAACAGACAATTGCGCGGCCGTGCGACGCTGTACCCAAATGAATTTGACATCCTTTTTTTCCCATAAACAGAGCTTTCTTTTGGTGGTATTTGATCACCTGCGCGATTTTTTGATCATGCGCTATAAACAAAAAAAGAGCGACAATTTTGCAAAAATAACAATATTTTTCACATTTTTTTATATGAAATTCCCCCCAAAAAAATGTAAAAATCAAAATTTTTTTTAATTTTTGGCCAATTTGTTTTCTGCTACCTATGTTTGGTAAAAAAAATCACAATAAGCGTATTTTGATTGGTTTGCGCAAAAGTTATTGCGTTTACTAACTAAGGGAAAGATTTTTGTCATTTTTGTTGTTTTTTTTTTAACAAGTAATGGCAATCTGCGATTTTTTTTGCGGTACTGTGACATTGCGGCGGACAGATCAGACCCTTGACTGACATTTTTGACACTTTTGGGGGTACCAGTGACATTACTACAGTAATCAGTGCTATACATATGCACTGTTACTGTAAAAATGACACTGGGAGGGAAGGGGTTAACTTTATTGGAGAGGGAGGGGTTAAGTGTGTCCCTAGGGGCGTGTTTCTTACTGTCATTGGATGTTGCTGTGTGTGTAACAGCACAGATCAACGGTCCTACATAGCAGGACCGAGTGATCTGTGCTTTTACACAGGGGAGAATGACAGGCGGCTTTGTTTCCATCAGCCGCCTGCCTTTCTCCCTCTCTACTCGACGATCGCGAGTGACCGGCGGACATCGGGTCCGCCGGTCACACCAGCCGGCTTCTTCGGGCACGAGCGGGGGCGGGAGCACGCCTCCGGCGGCGTGCTCGCCCCTTATTCGCTCCCAGGCTAGTGACGTACCGGTACGTCACTTTGCCTGGGAGGGGCTGACCGCCGCCGTATATAGTCGGGCGGCGGTCGGCAAGTGGTTAAAATCGAATCCTGCTACTTTAACTGCAGATTAAAATTCGGCAACAAGAGTGTTAAAGACAAATCTGATTTAGAAATAAACCCAATGTTTATGTGTGCAGTAAGATTTGATAAAAATTATACAAATCATTTATGTGCTTTAAGAATTTTATTTTTAAAAGCAAACTGGGATTCTACAAAAAAAAAAAAAAAAAAAGTTTTAAAGAATGAATTATAAAGGATGGGATTATGCTATTTAAGATAAAACAGGCCCCTTTTTAAAAAGTGTCTCATATATACACAGTGGTGATCAAAAGTTTGGGCACCCCAGGTAAAAATTTGTATTAATGTGCATAAAGAAGCCAAGGAAAGATTGAAAAATCTCCAAAAGGCATCAAATTACAGATTAGACATTCTTATAATATGTAAGGTGGTGCGCTAATACAAAATAGGTGTGCATACAAAATAATGCAATCTACTGGTGCTGTGGTATGAATGAACCAACAGTGATATATATATATATATATTCATAAAAATATATTAAATAAATGAATATGTGTTGTGACTAATACACAAACAATAAATAGTCCAACAGTCCAAAGTGATGAAAAACTCTTCAGTCTGTGATCAAATGATTTGAATGGTGGTGTGAAAGAAATCCAACGAAATCAATAAATGACAGTGATGTCCCTCCACCTGGTGAATTTCCTCCTTACCCGGCGGAAAATAGATAAGTCCAGTAAATAAATCCACTGTATTTCAAAAGTGCACTCTTCACGTGATGTTCACCTCCAACCTTATAATAAACACCTGGTGCAAAGACAACAATGGCCTCTTACCAAAATGATAAAAAGAATGGACTTGGAAACCACTGGTATAAGTATGACGCTGCTCCCTTCTCCTTCAGATGGGGTTAGGCGGCTTTTCAATGAGATCAGCATATGTATTCCATCCAAGATAATTTCGCGCACTCTCAATGCTGTGGCTCAGCCAAGTGGTTTCCACACCCTTCCGAGATTCCTCAAGTTCTCATATGGATGGTTCCTGGAGGCTTATCACTCACACATATCCTGTTCATGTTGTATCTGTGAGCTGATCTGTGTATACCATCCATATGAGAACTTGAGGAATCTCGGAAGGGTGTGGAAACCACTTGGCTGAGCCACAACATTGAGAGTGCGCCAAATTATCGTGGATGGAATACATATGCTGATCTCATTGAAAAGCCGCCTAACCCCATCTGAAAGGGGGAGGGAGCAGCGTTATACTTATACCAGTGGTTTCCAAGTCCATTCTTTTTATCATTTTGGTAAGAGGCCATTGTTGTCTTTGCACCAGGTGTTTATTATAAGGTTGGAGGTGAACATCACGTGAAGCGTGCACTTTTGAAATACAGTGGATTTACCTACTGTAAAACAGTACGACATCTGAGGTTACACATTACAAGTGCAATATAGTACTATTTGTGATTATGATCTATACTTGTTTCTTTAGGATAAGGAACATTTTATAGTGAGAATTATGGAGGAGTAGTGATTTTTGTCTCTTTCAAATGTGTAATTTTTTGGTAGAAAAGGAAGAAATGCCCTGAAACATTGTGCCGATGCTTTTCCAAATCGATATGGATTTTGATGCTGAGCAGTAGGGGTTAATGCTATGCAAACCCATATGAATCTATGTGATACTTTGTATTTTTGTATGTTTATATTTGTTATGAGTTTCTTATTAGGCGCCTTTCACACGGGCTTTCCGATCCGGTCCACCTGTCAGTAATTTTAGGTGGACCGGATTTGATTCTCCATGCACCCCTATGGAGCAGAATCAGATATCTCCGCTGACACCCGCTGCTATCTGATCTGATTCTGTCTGTGAAATCCGGATGGATGGAAACCCAATTTTCCATCCGTCTGGAGGATCGGATCGTATAAGATCAGATGAAAATGGACAGGCGGTCTACCATAGAGGAGAGCGGGGATCTGACAGGTCTGTCTCTGCAAAGTAAGCTGTCGTTCCCCGCTGAGCAAAATGGAGTCCGTCGGGCACACCGCCTGTGTGAAAGGGGCCTTACAATTGCTACTTAGTGTATATATGATAGGATGAAAGGTAGTTATATTATGCTTTTGATACCAATAGAATAAGAGATGAAGTGAGATAGTCGTATATGGACACATAAATCTCTAGATACTGTGTCTTTGTGGAAGAAGTTTAGATAATAATGGGTTATATCACATATTCACAGAAGTAGTGGTGAGGGGATACACCTGTGTTCATGCCTACACTTCTACACTTATATATCACATATATATATATATATATATACACACACACACACACACATTTCTATACAACTAGCCCTCCACACTTATATATCACAAGTGCAAGAGTGTTTTCAGTTCTGTAGGCTGTGGTGTGACCTCTACTGGTCGCCTCATATTATTACAGTACTTTACACAGAGAGCTGCTCTTCTGATTGAGTTTATTAAAGGGATTGTAAAGGCAAAAGTTTTTTTTTTTTTTTTATGCATTAGGTTAAAAAAAAAAAACCCTGTGTGCAGCAGCCCCCCTCAGCCCCCCTAATACTTACCTGAGCCTGTCTTTATCCAGCGATGTTGCAGGAGTGTATAAGCTGTCTGGGACTCCCTTCCTCATTGGCTGAGACGCGATTGGCCCCCGCTGCTGTCAATCAAAGTCATTCAGTGTCTGAATGGACACAGGGAGCTGTGACTCGGCTCCGGTGCCCCCATAGCAAGCTGATTGCTGTGGGGGCACTCAACAGGAGGGAGGGGCCAGGAGAGCCGAAGAGAGACCTGAGAAGAGGAGGATCCGGGCTGCTCTGTGCAAAATTAACTACATAGAGCAGGTAAGTATACCATGTTTGTTATTTAAAAAAAACAAAAAACAAGACTTTATGATCACTTTAAGATTTCTGACTATGCATAAGATCAGATAGGCCACGATAGATTATATTTGGGGAAAGCAAGAGGATCGTACATAAAATTGCAACCAAAGAGATTTTTATAAACATAAGAACGATTACATTTACCTTAAATCACATCAACTACCAAACTTGCTAGATGTATATTTACATATTAGACTCATTAGATTATTTATAATTGTTGTCCAATTAGACTGAATTAGGTAATGATCCTTTTGTCTGTGGGTAGTAGCAGAGATCCTCATCTAAGGCCCCCTTCACACCTTTTCATTTTGGCCCTATGTTATGAATTACCATGTGATGTGTTACAACAGCCCATTTGTTTCAGCCGCATTAAGGCACAACATCTGCACTATTTTTTCCACAGCAGTTCGTGAAAATGCAAAGTAGAGTAAGGCCCCTTTCACACGGCTTTCCGATCAGGTCCAGTTGTCAGTTTTTCAGGCGGACCTGATCGGATGCACCATGCATCCCTATGGGGCAGCGGATGTCAATGGTGACATCTTCACTGACACATATTGCTATCCGATCCTGTCCGTGAAATCCAGACAGATGGAAACCCTATTTTCCATCCGCCCGGAGGATCGGATTGGATAGGATCGGATGAAAATGGACAGGCGGTCTGTTTTAATCCGATCTCCCATAGAGGAGAGTGGGGATCTGACAGGTCTGTCTCTGCACACACAGAGCGGAGACTGAGCTGTTATCTGCCTTTTCAATGGGGATCGGCCAATCGATCCCCGCTGAGCAAAACAGAGTCCGCTGGGCAGAAAGCCCGTCTGAAAGGACCCTATTACCCTCCACCTGTTGTGGTGCACTGCAACCCAGGTGTGCTGTCATTGGGTGCTGTTAAAAAAGAATGATGTGCATTGTGGAATGCTTAGAAAATGCAACAATACAACAAAAAATCTTCTTATTTTTCTTGCATTGAGGTGCGTTTTAGCTATGACCAGAAACAAAAACCTTCCCAATTTCCATGAGCAATCGGATATTCCCTGAGTCAAGTTGCAGTAATTTCTATATAAATAAGCCAGTTATATTTTGTATATTACAAACACATCCAGACCTTTTTGAAACATTCATCTGAGTTGGTAAGAACTAGCTCCTGTGAGCAGCCATTACACATTTTTATACTGTGAAAAACTATTTTGGAATGACAACATTAAAACCCCTTTCTAACAGGTGTAAAGAGTGCCCCTTTTTTAAATGACGTTAACCCCTTCAATCCTAAGGGTAAAACAAATTTAAATGCCTAAGCACAAATTGGCAATTTTGACACGTGTTAGTAAAACTGTACATATTGCCACAACTACTTTGTGAATCCACGGGAATTATACCTTGTTTTTTTCAGGATAAATTGTAATGTATATTTCCTGATTTTTTTTGTTATTTTTAAAGGAAAACTGGTCAAAAATAGTAAAAAAAAAAAAAAAAAGATTGAAAAAAAAAAAAGAAAAAAAAAAAGGTAGCTATATATTTCTTGTTATTATCAAAAAATTATCCTGCTCCTGACGATTGCAACAATTTTACATACTGTATGCATATGTTAGTTGTTGTGTGTAGAACAGCTCAGAAACCATGTGTGTAAAAAAAAAAAAAAAGTGTACTTTTTGCAGTTATTTGTATCCTGTCCATAACACATTGACACCCCATGACACTGATAATAATTTAAATTCAATTTTTTTTTTAAACGCTACCCAAAATATTCTAACTGTGAAATTTAACCCTGACCTTGACCCTAACACTAAACCTTGCAAGCCTTGATCTTGTTATTTTTTTACTTATTTTTTATTTTTAATTTTTATTTGATTTATTTTTTTTTTTTAAAGAAGAGGAAGGTACAATGCATCTTTCTCTTCATTCAGAAGTGGAAATAAACCTAGGGACGAGCTCACAGTGACTGATCACTGTGATAGCCAATCAGGCTATCACAACAATCAGGTGACCTGGAACTGAGAGTCCCGTGTCCTGATTGTTAGTATGACATCTGGGGCTCACAATCAGCAACCAGTCTCTGTGCTGTGTGGCGCAATCCCAGCACAAAGGGAGATATGCATATATGAGGCCCCATGGAAAAAAGCCCACTTCTGTGAGGCTGCCTATATGTCTGCAGTAGGCAGGAAGAGGTTATTTTCAACATAATAACACTTTTGTTTATTATATGGACCATTTGGGGGAAATTTACTAACACTGGTGCACACAAAATCTAGTGCAGCTGTTCATAGTAACCAATCAGCTTCAGCTTGAGCCTAGGTTCACACCAAGGGCCGTTTTGAAATTGTGCGAATTCAGCTGAACTCGCGCGATTTCAAGACGGCATTTCATTCCGACTTTGGGGGGGGCGATTTCACAGACATCCATGCGGGTTTCTGCACAGATGTCTATGGAAATTGCCCCCCGAAGTTGCCAAAAGTAGTGCAGAAACCCATTCAGACATTGCAATTGCCGGCAACTGGCTCCAATTTGACATGCGATTTGACCTGTCAAATTGCATATCGAATCAACCCAATGTGACCTGTCAAATTGCATATTGAATCAACCCCATGTGACCTGTCAAACTGCATGCGAATCGGACCAATGTGACCTGTCAAACTGAATGCGAATCGGACCAATGTGACCTGTCAAATTGCATGTCGAATCGGACCAATGTGACCTGTCAAACTACATGTCGAATCGGACCAATGTGACTCGTCAAATTGTATGTCGAATCGGACCAATGTGACCTGTCAAACTACATGTCGAATCGGACCAATGTGACCCGTCAAATTGCATGTTGAATCGGACCAATGTGACCTGTCAAATTGCATGTTGAAGCAACTCAATGTGACCTGTCAAATTGCATGTCGAATCGGACCAATGTGACCTGTAAAATTGCATGTCGAATCGGACCAATGTGACCAGTCAAATTGCATGTCGAATCAACCCAATGTGACCTGTCAAATTGCATGTCGAATCGGACCAATGTGACCTGTCAAACTGCATGTCGAATCACCCCAATGTGACCTGTCAAATTGCATGTCGAATCAACCCAATGTGACCTGTCAAATTGCATGTCGAATCGGACCAATGTGACCAGTCAAATTGCATGTCGAATCACCCCAATGTGACCTGTCAAATTGCATGTCGAATCAACCCAATGTGACCTGTCAAATTGCATGTCGAATCAACCCAATGTGACCTGTCAAATTGCATGTCGAATCAGACCAATGTGACCTGTCAAATTGCATGTTGAATCGGACCAATGTGACCTGTCAAATTGCATGTTCAATCGGACCAATGTGACCTGTCAAATTGCATGTTGAATCGGACCAATGTGACCTGTCAAATTGCATGTTGAATCGGACCAATGTGACCTGTCAAATTGCATGTTGAATCGGACCAATGTGACCTGTCAAATTGCATGTCGAATCACCCCAATGTGACCTGTCAAATTGCATGTCGAATCAACCCAATGTGACCAGTCAAATTGCATGTCGAATCAGACCAATGTGACCTGTCAAATTGCATGTCGAATCAGACCAATGTGACCTGTCAAATTGCATGTCGAATCAGACCAATGTGACCTGTCAAATTGCATGTCGAATCACCCCAATGTGACCTGTCAAATTGCATGTCGAATCAACCCAATGTGACCTGTCAAATTGCATGTCGAATCAGACCAATGTGACCTGTCAAATTGCATGTTGAATCGGACCAATGTGACCTGTCAAATTGCATGTCCAATCGGACCGGTGTGACCTGTCAAATTGCATGTCCAATCGGACCAATGTGACCTGTCAAATTGCATGTCGAATCGGACCAATGTAAACAGGGGCTTATTGTCTAAGCTTAATTGAACAAGCTGAAGTTAGACGCTGATTGGTTACCATGCACAGCTGTGTGCACCAGTTTTAGTAAATCTCCCTGAACTGAGTTTTAGCAAAGTTCAGCTTATCTTTCTGCATAGGTTCCAGGGGGCAAAATCAAACATCCAGGCTTGACATTTCAACTGAATTAGTTGTTTTTGTATAAGGCTTGTAACCAGGGATGTCTGCCCATTGTATTCACACATTATTATTCAAACTTGCGTGAAATAATGGTGCAAATCATGTGAAGACCAAATAAAAAATAGACCAGAAATTGGATCCTATCACTGCTATCTAATGATTTTTTTTTGTGGAATGTATAAGCCACTTCAGGGGGTTTATTTTGTAAATGAAAAATGACTATTTTTTGTCTAACTTTTAATATTGGATTTTTTTACACTCTATACCGCTCTTGTCCACTGACAGGGTACAACTTTCCAATTATACGATTAGTAAATATGCAAATATATTGTATTTGCCTTGGCTAGCATTGGAAACCACAGGAACCCCATAGGAATTTCACTGAAATAATTTGGATAAGTTCAATGAGTACAGAAGGATTCCTGGAAATAGAACATATGAACACACCATATGAAGATTAAACTGCCAAGATAAAATTGCCTACCCTCTAGTTATCATGAAGGATTAAAAGAGCAGAATGTGGCAGTTCATTTGTTTTTAGTAAATTAAAATGGATTGACATGTGTAATTACCTCCTGTCTTGTTGAATGCTGTGTATCTCTGGCCTTTCCTCTGATAGTGTACTGCTTATAGCTGTTCTTCATCTCCTCTTCATACTGCTGGTACTTCAAGCGGAATCTGTCTGATGGTGATGGCAAGTTCTCAGGAACTGTTCTCAGCTGTTTAAGAGAAATCTGCAGAAAAGACAGGAATGAACGTTTGCTCTATAACAGTGATGGCGAACCTTGGCACCCTAGATGTTTTGGAACTACATTTCCCATGGTGCTCATGCACTCTGCAGTGTAGGTGAATATCATGGGAAATGTAAATCCAAAACATCTGGGGTGCCAAGGTTCGCCATCACTGCTCTATAGAGTCATCTGTCCATTTTTGAATGGTAAAGAAAAAACATGGAGGCGGTCATTCCTGAGCTCTCCTTCTAAAAATGATAGTTTTGCTTTCATATTGATCCAGCTACTTCATTAGCTTCAGTGTCACTGACCTGCAACAAGATTAGGGGTTCCGGTTTTAGGGCCGATTCACAGTGGTGTAAAGGGGGAACCCTGCGAATCCACTGCGGGTTCCTGCATCACACCTGCATCACAGACAGCTCACACTGCAATATGCGAACTGCTGGGAGGGTCAACACAAAGTTAGTGACA
Source organism: Pelophylax lessonae (assembly GCF_965119305.1). Taxonomy (NCBI): domain Eukaryota; kingdom Metazoa; phylum Chordata; class Amphibia; order Anura; family Ranidae; genus Pelophylax; species Pelophylax lessonae. The sequence goes on along the minus strand of NC_138771.1, from coordinate 255,949,500 downwards.
CCCCTAGTTTGCATATCGCAGTGCGAACTGACAATTTGAACAGTAATCGGATTGCATGGGTATGAACACCCATGCGATACAATTCTGGTGTGGACCAAAAAAAGGGTCCTGCACGACTTTGGTCCGAATGCGATGCAAATTCAGCCATAGAATCTGTATGGCTGAATTTGCATCGCAAAAACATCTCATGTGATTTGCATAGCAGTGTGGTGCAAATCAAATGTGATGTCTTCCATCGCATCAGTGTGAAACGGCCCTAAAAGTGATTGTAAACCTCAGACATGAAATATGAACAAAGCAAATCCCTCTATAGTGTGTACTTATTTCAATTAATAGCAGTAAGTGTCATTTCTGTCTGCTGCTTCGCTCCTCTGCTATCAGCATGAGTCACTTCTGACAAGTTTTCTTGACACCAAGAGAAAAATGGTGACAGGGAGGAACCTCCAGCTGATTGACAGCCACAGCTCTGTTACTATGTGCTGTGTGAAGGTGTGTGTTAGGGAAGGGGGGGGGGGCTCCTTTTCCTCCAATCAGCTCTAAGAGCTATTATCACTGAGCTCTGCAAAGTGTAATTTCAGCTCTCTGCCCCCTTTTTTCTGACAAGCTTATACATTCTGCAGTTTGAACAGATGTAGATAAGAGAAGACAGTAGATAAACAGGTACAACATATATAGGTGGATATGTTTCATCTCTGTGAATCACCTGAGGCCAGTCCCTTTGCTGGATTTATGGAGGGGTTTACAACCACTTTAATGTCATCCACAATTTAGCCCCCAGCTTCATCATTAGCCTAGTCTCAAAATACCAACCTAATCGCCCTCTTCGTTCCTCTCCAAAGCTCCTGCTCTCTAGCTCCCTCGTCACCTCCTCCCATGCTCGCCTCCAGGACTTTTCCAGAGCCTCTCCAATACTACGGAACTCCTTACCCCAATCTGTCTGATTATCTCCAACTCTATTACCTTTTAGACGATCCCTGAAAACCCTCCTCTTCAGAGAAGCCTATCCTACCAACACCTAACAACTATACTTCCATTTTCTCCATCAGCTCATCCCTACCTTCTAGACTGTAAGCTCTAATGAGTAGGGCCCTCTAATTCCTCCTGTATTGAATTGTGTTGTAACTGTATTGTCTTCCCTCATGTTGTAAAGCACTGCACAAACTGTTGGTGCTATATAAATCCTGTATAATAATGATAATAATAATATTAATGTCACAAAGCTTGTTTGCGGTCAGTGACTTAAAGTCAGAAGCAACCAGGCAAGTGGCATTTTCAGAAACAGTTCAGAAATTGCAGCATACATGTTTCTCCTAGTACATGTGTATTGTAAAGCCAAACTCCAACCAATATTTTTTTTATTTTGGATAGAGTGGGAAAGAGTTAACATCTCTATCTGGTTTTTGTTTGTGTATGCGGCCCCATAAGGGAGATTTTCCCTCATTTTCCATCTCTGTGATGCCCATACAAGAAATGCAGACATCACAGGGACAGAAAAGCCAACACAGAAATAAAACATTGTCAGCTATTACAACATTATTTCCCCACTCTGTTATATATGATTTTGTCTGTGTCCCCGTTAAAGAGATTTTCTATCTCATCCTATCCTACCAGAAAATTGCTGTGAAGATCACATGCGATGTCTGTGCAATACGAATTCAGTCATACAGATTGCATGGCTGTATTTGGATCGCATTCGGACAAAAATGGTGCAGGACCCTTCTTTTGGTCTGCACTGGAATCAGATCGCATAGGTATTCACACCCATGCAACCCAATTCCTGCACCATTTGACAGTTTGCACTGCAATCTGCGTAGGATTTGGGGGTGTCATTAACTTTGTATTGACACCCGTAGTGGTTTGCATAGGGCAGTGTGAACTGCCTGCCAGAGACATGCGATGCGGGAACCCGCACTGGAATCGCACTGGTTCCCGCATCCCAATAGTGTAAACCCAGCCTTATAGAATAAGCCATCATGGCTTTAAGAGATGGCTTCTAAAACAATTACAGCCTTGTACACACTGCTAGTTTTGTTTTCATTCAACCAAGCGGGCTGAAAGAAAAACAACTGACAGTTTAGGTTGGAGCCGCTGTACTAACAATTTGATGTTAGTACAGCTGTCTCCCCTGCTGTTTTATTGTGTTCTGACATGGGGACAGTACACCCCCCCTCGCCAGAACACTCCGGTCAGCACCTAGAGCCATTGGCTGAGAGCACCAATGGGAAGCCATTAGGCAGATCTTTTTCGATCATGCCCCTTCTACAGAAGCCAGGACCGGCTGCCGTACACATGGGCCGAATGTCGGCTGGTTTCTATTGAACAGGCTGATACCACCCAACATTCAGCCTGTGTGTACAGGGCTTTACATTTGTATTGCCTTGGCCCAGACAAGACCAACACAAATACGGTGCTTCAAGGATTAAGCAACAATTCTGACATCATGCTATACAAATTCAGGTTTATATTTCAGTTACCTAGAGAGGAATTATACAAACAATATAGGTTGGGGACCTAACAGTTACAAGGCAGTAGTTTTACAAAATAGAGCCACTGTGGCATTAATTGGTCACAGTGAAGTGAACAAATATCATTCTTGATGGACTGAACCCAGGACCTTAGTCCCCTTTCACACAGGCAGACCGTTCAGATCCGCCTGTCCGTTTTTCAGGTGGATCTGAAAGGATGCCCCATGCATCTCTATGGGGCATCGGATGTCAGCGGAGACATATCCACTGACATCCGATCCGTCAAATCTGGACGGATGTAAACCCTATTTTCCATCCGTCCAGTGGATTGGATCGGATCGGATGAGAACGGACAAACAGTCCGTTCCCATCCGATTCCCCCATAGAGAACAGCAGGGACCTGACAGCTCTGTCTCCGCACACAGCACGAAGACAGAGCAGCCATCCGCCTGCTCAGCGGGGGATTGGCGGATCGACCCCCCGCTGAGAAAACTGGAGTCCGCCGACGGACTCCCCTATGTGAAAGGGGCCTTACAGTTACAAATGAATGACTAAGCTTATATGAAGTGCAAAGGGGTGAATCTGTGTTTCTGAGAGTGATTTATCTGGAAGGAAAGCAAATGTCTGCTTTTATTACCTGTAGGACAACAAATAGCACAGCGTATTCCCTTACCTCATTATTGGCTGGACCTTGTCTTGTAACAGTCTATTTTAAAGAAAAAATGAAAAGTGTTAACACTTAAATTAAATGTGAGCAATACACTAAATTTTTGACTTAAAAAGGAGATCCAGGCCCCCCCTGGAAAAAAAAAAATTAAAGTCAGCAGCTACAAATACTGTAGCTGCTGACTTTTCATATAAGGGCACTTACCTGTTCAGACATCCAGCGGTGTCCTCACCTGAGCCGATTCTTCAATGGGCTATCCGGTGCTGTCTCTGTCATATTGACTGAGGGAAACCGGTTGTGCAGCCTTGCGACTTCACAGCTGGTCTGCTACTGCGCACAGCGTTTTGTGAATAGGCCACAATAAAATTAAATGTGAGCAATACACTAAATGTTAGACTTAAAAAGGAGCTCCGCCCCCCTCCACCCCCTCAAAAAAATGTAAAGTCAGCTGCTACAAATACTAAAGTATTTGTATATTCTGAATATTATAAATAGAATGACGATTATGCCGGAAATTATGTCCATTGATGACGCTCGAGAGGGCGGACGAAACGTGTTGACGTAATTAACGGTTTAACTAATTGCGTCACTTCCGGTCTTCTCATGGAACGCACGTGAGACGGCGTTCTAGGAGGAAGTCCTTTCATGCTATTGTCTACTGCCTATGTTTACTTCTACTTTGAGAGTATATTTGTGATCTGCTTAAATAAATGATCTTCTTAAACAATATCACACTACGATCCTCTTATTTTATTTGGGCTGAGCCTGCCAAGGAAAGGATTACTGGACACTTGAATTAAATGTTACTGCTGGATGGTACCCAGGACTCCACATTTACCATTAAGGCTGCATTTGGCCCAGAGGGAGTCTTCATTTCTGGTGAGTGGGGAGAGTGGCACCTTGACACGGATGAGCACCTTCCAGCATTAAGGAACATTTTATGAACTTCATTACTGGATGCACTTATTTTTGAACTTTATTATTGTATGCATCTATTTATAAACTGAATCATTTATTTACTTTTTGATTACACGCCTAACATGTCTTAACTTGTACTTTAAACCCTTTGTTCAAGACTGAAGCTGTAGTTTTACTTGATCCTTTAAATAGCAATGCCTGTTTGTACTGTAATGAACAGGCACAGTGTGTGCAGTGGCTTACTAAAGCCGCCCATAGATAGTTCATTTTTTTTTTTGTTCAACCAGCAGGATCACTTCATGTGGATGGGGGAGTCATCCCCACTGAAATATTATATTCTGACAGTAGGGGACATCAGACTACACTGATAAGCGTTGCAGGCTATAGCAGGTGGCACTGATCGAGCGGAAAAAACCCTACAGGATGGTTGCACAGAAGTCAATCAGTAGATTAACTTCTGCGCAACCTCCATTCCCATAATTGGATCGAAATTCTGCCGGTGTAGTGTCGGATAATGCCTTCCGTCGGATAGTGCACCCGACGGACTGACGTCATTCCAGCTGACTGCTCAGATCAGCTGGTCTGGCGGTGACGACACTGACATGCGCAGTTTGTCGGATGCACTATCCGACGGTAGATAGAGAGCGGAGGAGGGGAGAGAATCTATTGTCAGATTCTGCCTCGCTCTCTGCACATCTATCAGGACGGATCAGACTGTATTCTTATGTGAGGAATTTCGGGAATATTGTCTGATAGAGAACACAAACACAGCTATTATCGGGACACATTAAAGGGGTGTTTGTGTTCTCTATCAGACAATATTCCCGCCATTTCTCACATAAGAATACACTGCACTGTAATCCGAACCATCCCGATAGATGTGCAGAGAGCGAGGCAGAATCTGACAATAGATTCTCTCCCCTCCTCCGCTCTCTATCTACCGTCGGATAGTGCATCCGACAAACTGTGCATGTCAGTGTCGTAGATCGCGACGATTTTTCCCGCAGCCTTCCTTTGAAGAGTGCATCCGACGGACTGCGCATGCGCAATAATGACGTCAACCCCAGCTGAGCGGAGCAGTCAGCTGGAGTGACGTCATTACCGCGCATGCGCAGTCCGTCGGATGCACTATCCGACGGAAGGCATTATCGGACGTGACACCGGCTAAATTGTGATCCGTGTATGGCCAGCTTTTGATTATATAGTTTAATTAAGGGGGAAGTGGCTTCTTGTAAATAAGGTAGTATAAAATGAACTGCAAAGTACAGTAGCTCACTGCAACCAATTCAATTCCATGAACTTAGACCTGTTAGGACAATCTGATATTGGAAAGTTTCACATTATGTGATTTTTTATTTTTTTTTCTTAAAGTGTATCAAAGTCAAAGAGCAAAAATGTAAGTTGTTGCAGCTTACCAGACTTTGAATGTGGTGGCTACATTAGTATTCTTTTTTCAGACAATTTTTGCTTTATTATCTGCTGGTGGTCCAGCCAGTAACACACTTCCTGTCCGGGAGGTGACAACACTCACTCACTGTATTATTATTAATAATATACAGGATTTATATAGTGACAACAGTTTGTGCAGTACTTTACACTTTACAGTGTGCTGCAGGGACACATCGCAGGATCCCGGGGACAAGGTAAGTACCCTCTACCAGGATCCAGCGATGCTCCCTGGTGGTACCCCGAGTGTGGCTCGGGGTTACCGCTAATAACACTGCCTAGCAGCACTTCATCTGGCTCTGAGGAAGGGGGTTCGCCCTTGAAACGCGTCAGCCTAGCCATAGCAGCCCCATGCGACCATCTGCATGCCAATTCGTCACAATTGGGACCTGGCTACCTTGGAGACCGTATATGCTATTCTCGATGTGTGTTGTATCACACCAGTCTTGTGAGTACTTTGTACACTTTTTAAAATTTTAATAAATGTTTTTATGGTAATGCACTAGGTCGGTGCGCCCCTCTTTTTCTTTTTTGTCCTTTCTACCAGTGGTTCTGGATACCCTTGATCCTGAAGGGGGCGGCAAGACCAAACAGCTCTCTCTACATCTGAGTTTGTAGTGCACCTCTTTTTACTCCATCAGACAGCACTTGAGCGCAGGAGGTTTTGTTTTTACTTGAATATACACTTTTTTTCTCAAGGAGGTTAAGTACAGGGCTGTTTCAGAATGTAGAAAAAAATAAATAAAAATGACACTGTGCTCTATATAGCTACCAACAGTCCTGATTTTGTTAAAACAGGACCTTATGCTGGTTAAATTAGTAAACTCTGAGAACTAATGAAAGTGCCAATTTATATAATAAATGAATGGAGCCTGAACCATTCTCTGATTATATATAGCACCTTCATTAGTTCTCACAGTTTATTAATTTAACCAGCATAAGGACTTGTTTTAGCATATGTAAACAGCTTCAAACCACACATGCGAGGTATCGCCGCAAACGTTGGAGCGAGAGCAATAATTCTAGCACTAGACCTCCTCTGTAACTCTCAACATGTAAACTGTAAAAAAAGTTTGTCACAAATGACATGTTAGGTATCTATTTATTCAGCGTAACATTATCTTTCACATTACACAAAAAAAATGTGCAAGTGCCACCTCCTGTGGCTACGCCTACTTCCTGGGTCCAAAACGCCACCAGCTGTGTCCAGCAGTAGGTCGAGCCTTTGACCTCTGAGGCCACACCTCCTGACCTTTGGGGTGGGTCCATGACCCATTTCCTGAGTCAAAACATTCTCCTGTGTCTCCTCTGTCTAACCCTAACCCCCTCTCCTGTTATTTTTTTTTAAAATGCGTTGGAAAAATTGCTGCGCAAATACCGTATGACAGAAAAGGTGCAATGACCACCATTTTATTCCCTAGGGTGTCTGCTATAACTTCAAACCAGTAATTTCCCAGTAAATAGATAAATAATAAATTATTATGTTATAACATATAGCATACTAATATATTATTTTGCCTGATTAAAAAAGTACCTTTTCAGCAACAGCAGATTCTCCCTCTTAACTGTGCAAGAAAAACATGGGATTATGGGAAAACCTCATATCCATAAACCCATGTTTTTTCCTTGTAGTTAAGAGGGCCAGGCTGGAAGGCAGCATTTGTCTTTTATGACACTGCAGTGAGAAGACAGCCTCCACTGCAGCATTTTTATTGGACAGTTTGGACCAATGGTGCTTTACCATTGGTCCAAGGCTCCAACCAAGCTGTCCATTGAGCTCAGTGCCTCCGACAAGAAATCAGAGGCACTGTGAGCTCATCCTCTCAGTCTGCTGTAAACTGATTCTGACAGGATGTACATGAAGCCCCCGTATCTCCAGAACCATAGGTGCTAGGAGCCCCAAATTTTGACCAGTGGTAGGGCAGGATTTCATGTACCTAAGAAATGGGGTCTCTGTGACCCAGGTCACCAAACTATGTCCCTCAAAGCTTGATCGTTTTTTTTTGGGGGGGGGTTGTGTTTTTTTATTTATGTTAATGGCTGGTGAGGCTCTGCCTGCTCTGCCTCCCCTGACTGCACATTCGTGGTCTGAATTACACAAAAAATTTTGGGGGAAGCCTGACCGAAGGTACAGCTCTGTGTTATGCCTGCTTTAATGCACACCTGTTACTTTAACTGATATGGTTAACTGAACTTTCCACTAAGTCCCATGTACTTGTTTATGAATTAAAAAAAAAAAAATGTATCCGCTTATGGACTCCAACAATTTGTGACATCATGTGCTCACACATTAGCTATGAGGTCCACGTTCTGGAACCGAGTTTTCTATGGATGGGTATATGTTGTTTGATCTTGCTTACACTTGTTACTGTACACTTAGGTGTCCTTTTATGAACGGGTGAATTTTTTTCTCCGTTGGCTTCTCTACAGTTCTCTGGGGAAAATGATCACATCTGGCACCCATTTTATGAATTGGAGAACTTCAGTTCGCCCAGGGTGATCAGAGGAGAACGGTTTTCTTGGAGATCTGTGTAGAAGTCAATGGGGCGTCTGTAATCTCGTGAGACAAAGCGAGATTACAGTAGTATGAAAATCCCTGGCGCGCTTTAACAAGCAGAGATAAATTATCACTGCTGAGTACATGAGGTTAATAAATAATAGTCCCCTTACATAAATATATATATATATACACTGAATACACACACACATACATTGTATATATATATATACACATTAAATATATATCTACATGTATGTGTGTATATATATACATGTATATATATACATAAATATGGCAGGGGGACATGATTACTGTGTTGGGGGGTCTGAACGAGGAAGAAGGAAGTCCATAATCTTCCTTTTTCCCCCTCAGTTCTCCCCCGATTCTGTCTTCACTCCCCGCTTCACAAGCTCCAGGCTGGTGAACCCGGGAGTGTGAATTCTGACCCAGATCGCCAGTGAAGTGCGGGGATCTTCATAGCCTGGCCATTTCTGTGTCAGTCAATGACAGATTCCCATGTGAAGAGATGATCAGCAGAGAACATGTTCTCCCCTGATCATTTCTGTTTCATAAACTGAGAATGATCGGAAATGAGCTGTGATCAGCAGGATCGCTGCTCATCTCCGTTTCATAAAAGGACACCTCAATGTTATTATAATTCTGTTGTATTCTAATTATCCTTTTGATTCTTAATAAAAATATAAAAAAAGTCACATATTAAAAATAAACAGCCTGGAAAACACAAATATATAACAACAACTTTATGTCTGAATATTTTTCCAATTCAAATTTGCATGCATTTACCTGTTGTTTTTGGTAATGTTGAGCATATGGAGTATTAATTGGAGTACCCCAACTAACAGTGGAAGATGAATCTGGAGGACCAAACCTTGGGTAGCTTTTATTTAATGGAATGTATGTATCCTGGGGTAGAAAACAATAATTTTAAATGATTTTTGATGCCCTGAAATAATAATATATACAATTCCTATCTTACAGTATACGCATCTCATTTACTATACAATGGCCATATTGGAAAATGCAGAATGGTTAGTAGTCATACCTTGCGGCTCTGGTTACTGGGCTTGAATTCTAGCTGGGACATTATTAGTCAGCAGTTTGCATTTTTTTTTCCATATCTGTGTGGTGATTCCTCCCATAAGTCAGAAACATACTGGTAAGGTACCTGGCCCTAGTGTGTGCAGGTATACAGTACAACAGGGAGATTGGATTATATTGTCAAGAGGACAAGAACTGATGTAAAAGGCTGTATGTGCACTGTATAAAACACTGTCATCTCTATATTTACAATAAATACCTAAAAATAAGAAAATATTCTTAGTACAAGCAAGCATGGGAATGCTACTATCCTACTCTGACTCCCTTAGGCCTCATGCACATGGGCTTCATGCAGGAGAAGGCCTCAGACACACGAGGGCATACAACATAAATTGCAGGTGCATTTCTGTGCCCAGGAATATAGCTGCCTATAGGAACAAATGGCTATACGCTGTTTGCAGGTTTGCCCCATGCCAGGGATTTGTGTTTATGCAAGCATGCTGGCAGGCATTCAGGAGGTGCTACGGTCACTTGCTGATGCCTGTTTTTTTTTTTTTTTTTTTTAATTGCTAAACAGCAGTTTTACATTGCTGGACCATGCTGCAACTACAAGCAAAGCGTTTGACTCATAGATGTGGTGCGACCCCACTGATCTCAATAGGTGAGTGTGTCAAAATGTATAGCCTGCAAAGCATCGCAGTGTGTACAGCCCTTTCAGGCTGTAATGTTAGAATTCCAGTGGGAGGCCGGGAGGCAGTAAGGGCTCATTTACACTTGCAACTGGGGAACTGGGGGTGGCAAAACATGCGACTGAGCCACCCCCAACCCTTGTAAACTAGGCCTAAAACCACTGCTCAGCTGCCTGTTTTTATTGCCAGTGTGAAAGAGCCAACAGGGTGTTCACTTAGGCTGCATTCACATGTCAGCGTATTGATCGCAGGCAGAATCGCTGCGATTCCGCCCGTGATCCGGAGATCATTGCAAATCGCGGGACGCATGTGCGTTGCCCGTGATTTGCAATAGCACCCCAAACGCTGTGCGATGTTGCCGCGATTTCCGCCTGCCGAATCGCGGTAACATCGCGCAAAAAAAATCGTGGGACGCATTACGCCCAAAAAAGTACCGCGATCAATACGCTGACATGTGAATGCAGCCTTAAAGTGATTGAAAAGCTTTGTTTTGTTTTTTGTATGAAAATTACAAACATGTTATACTTACCTGCTCTGTACAGTGATTTTGCACAAGGCTGCCCAGATCCTCCTCTTCTTGGGTCCCTCTTTGGCACTCCTGGCCCCTCCCTCCACAGAAAACAGCCTGCTTTGGGAGCCCCCAAGGCGAGCCGCAGCTCCGTGTGTCCATTCAGTCATGGAGCCACGACTCAGCCCTGCCACCTATCTCTCCTCATTGGCTCACTGACTTTGACAGACAGCAGCGAGAGCCAATGGCGCCCGCGTGTCCTCTTCGGTGTCCTCTTCAGTCCCACAATGCCCTGCACCGGCCCCGCTCGTCACTTCCAGGGCAGGCGCGTCATCCCTGCACAGCTTCTGGGCATGCCCAGAAGCTGTTTAGCAGGGAATGACGCGACTGCCCCGGAACTGACGAGTGGGGCGGGTGCAGGCGCATTGACTCCTGGGAGCGATGATGTTCAGCTCCCAGGAATCAATGCAAGCAGGAAGTGACAGCACGGGCCGCGGCTGCAGAGGGAGGAAGTGGAAGAAAGGTGAGTGTATTTTCTTCAATGTCAAGGTAAATAATTGAAAAAAAAAATTGGGACTATCCATTTCTTTTTTAGGCGACACTGAGCAAGCGGATGGCCCAAAGGGGATTTTGAGGCCGGAACTCCGCTTTAAGTTCTGTGTACAGAGAGGAGGGAGAGCACATCCTGTTCCTCCTCCCGGGCTCTATCCTCCTCTATGTTGTTATCTGTATTTTGCTGGCGTCCTACCATCCCATGACGTCATCGGTTGTTAAGGGAAGGTCGAGCGGCCCGCACAGCTTTCACTTAACTGGCAAAATACAGATAACAGCATAGAAGAGGATAGAGCCCGGAGGAGGAACAGGATGTGCTCTCCCTCCTCTCTGTACACAGAACTTAACACCTTAAACCTTTCATGGTCTGGTTGTTCAGAGCTTTGTGTCATTTTACTGTAGCAAGGGCAAAGAGTGGGTATTGGGGGAGTTGTGCTAGAAGGGGGGTTTGTGTCAGGAGGGGGGGATTTAGGAGGGGTGGATTTATGCTAGACAGGGTATTTTTTTTTTTTTTGGGGGGGGGGGGATTCAGCTAGCATGGGGGATGGGGGGGGGGGGGATTCAGCTATGCTGAACAGTCCGATCTGTCACTCCCTGTCACTATGGAGATCCGCCCGCTGTGTTTACACACAGCGGGCGGATCTCCACACTAGATCCCCGGCGATCGGGGCAGAGCAGCGGCGATCGCCGCTGCTCCTCCCCTGGCCCGACTCCCGCTGTGAATGAAAACAGCGGGAGCGAGCCTCCGGCGGCGCGCAAGCGCCGCCCAGAAGGGGGAGTGTCTGACGACGTTAATACTACGTCGTCAGACGATAACGAACCACTTTGCCGCAGTACTATTACCGTACTCGGTCGGCAAGTGGTTAAACAGGTGTAAAGAAGAGAAGACTGCAGATATACAAGTACAACTTATGTAGGAGAATTCGTTTCATCTCTGTATTACCTGAGGCCAGTTACTTCACTGGGTATAAGGGGTCACAACCACTTTGATATTGTTAGGCATTTTTGGATTTTAAATGGTCAATGCACTTCCTTCTATAATTTATGTTAAATTAGACCATTTTGATAAAGCTAAATTCAAATAGTTAAAATGTAGTCCAGTTGACAGAATTGTGTACTGCAGTAAAAGATTCTCATATCAATAGCTGTCAAAGTTTGGGGCATGTCAGATTGTTGGCCCTCGTTGAATTGAAAATCCCAGTATTAAATATCTGATGTCTGAACAATGCTGACCCACAAATCACTAGTGTCAAAACAAAGCATAATGATCCCTTGTAGGTATGAAATATAAGAAAGCTCAGAGTGCTTCTTTCAATCATTTGCTGAAAATTCAGATTTTACATTTTTGTTGGCTATTTACACTCACTGGCCACTTTATTAGGTACATCTGTTGGTAACACAAATTGCTAATCAACCAATCACATGGCAGCAACTGCCATGCATTTACGCATCTAGACTTGGTGAAGTTCAGACCGAACATCATCATGGGAAAGAAAGGGGATTTAAAGAGGTTGTAAACCCCCCTTAATGACTTTTGCCTATTGGTAAGCCTATGATAAGGCTTACCTATAGGAACTGTAAATATCTCCTAAACATGCACTGTTTAGGAGATATTTACATTGTATGCAGCCAATGACGTCATCGGCGCATGCGCTCTGAAGGAACGGCCACCCATGCCGTTCCTTCAGAGCCATGTACCGTGAATGGCGGCTCCCACGCACATGCGTGGGAGTGATGTCACTGCGCCTCCGGCCAATCAGATGGCTGAAGGACGCGAACCAGGAAGAAGGGCAGCCGAAAATATCTGCTGTGTTATCGGTGAGCGGGCGGCACTGCGGGGGCTTCATTCTAAGGTAAGAATTTCATAATAAGCTAATATGCGATGCATACTAGATCATTATGCCTTTGTCTTTCAGGTTTTTCTTTTTTTTTTTTTTTTCCGAGGTTTACAACCTCTTTAAGTGACTTTGAACGTGGTATGGTAGTCGGTGCCAGACGGGCTGATCTGAGTATTTTTAAAAACTGCTGATCTATAGAGATTTTCACGCACAACCATCTCTAGGGTTTTTTAGAGAATGGTCCAAAAAAGAGAAAATATCCAGTGAGCGGCAGTTGTGTGGAGGAAAATGCCTTGTTGATGTTAGAGGTCAGAGGAGAATGGGCAGACTGGTTTGAGACAATAGAAAGACAACAGTAACTCAAATAACCACTCGTTACAACCAAGGTATTCAGAATACCATCTCTGATTGCACAACACATCGAACCTTGAAGCATATGGGCTACAGCAACAAAAGACCACACCGGGTGCCATTCCTGTCAGATAAGAACAGGAAACAATTCTCACAGCCTCACCAAAATTGGACAATAGAAGATTAGAAAAACGTTGCCTGGTCTGATGAGTCTCGATTTCAGCTGCCACACTCAGATGGTAGGGTCAGAATTTGGCGTAAACAACATGAAAGCAAGGATCCATCCTGCCTTGTATTAATGGTTCAGGCTGGTGGTGGTATAATGGTGTGGGGGTAATTTTCTTGGCACTCTTTGGGCCCTTTAGTACCAATTGAGCATCGTTTAAATGCCACGGCCTACCTGAGTATTGTTGCTGACCATGTCCATCCCTTTATGACTACAGTGTACCCATCTTCTGATGGCTCCTTCCAGCAGGATAATGCACCATGTCACAAAGCTCAAATCATTTCACCACTGGTTTCTTGAAAATGTTAGTGAGTTCACTGTACTCCAATGGCCTCCACAGTCACCAGATCTCAATCCAATAGAGCAGTGGTCCTCAACTCCGGTCCTCAGGGCTCACTAACAGGCCAGATTTTAAGTATTACCTTGGGGAGATGCAGATTAGAATACTGCAATCACTGAGCAGCAAATTATATCACCTGGGATGAATTTCAGTTATCTTGCAAACCTGGCCTGTTAGTGGGCCCTGAGGACCACTGCAATAGAGCACCTTTGGGATGTGGTGGAACGTAAGATTCGCATCATGGATGTGCAGCCCACAAATCTGCTATCATGTCAATATGGACCAAAACCAGAACAACACCTTGTTGAATCTATGCCATGAAGAATTAAGGCAGTTCTAAATGCAAAAGGGGTCCAACCCGGTACTAGCAAGGTGTACCTAATAAAGTAGCCGGTGAGTGTAGATACCTTACAAATACCCAGTAACGTTATTCCAGTCTCCAGGCCTAACTAGGTATACACCAGCCATTTGCAGAGATAATTGAGAGATAAATGTTTATGTGTGGTACAACGACTTTTTATCAAAAAAAAAAAATGTTTTCCAATAGGTAGCTATGAGAGAATGTGAGTGGGCATGTGCGTGTATGTACTTTACATATTACTGGGCCATTACCTCATCATCTGAATCCCCAAGTTTTCCAAGGTCAAGGCAAGGGACTCTGAAATAGAAATGTCATGCTTTATCATAAACATAAGATATGCCAGCAAGAAAACAATAAATGATTAACAATTCCAGAAATTCAGCAAATGTGATCTACTTATACTGGTAGCTAGAATAAATGGGAAATATAAATGCTATGACCTTTCTGAAATTGGCAGTTTTCTTGTACTGGCAAGTGGTTAAAAACCAACTGCATTCTTTACTAATGAAGTAAATACAATGGAATTGTAAATGTTAACAAATCAGTAGTTTAAAGGGCAACTCCAATTCTGGAAAATAAATTAAAAGAAGTTAAATTGCCACTCCACCCATTTTGCAATGTAATTTTAATAATAATAAAAATGATCTTTCGCTTTAAGGTCTTACTCACACCATATGTGCCGAAAAACTGATGAAAACTGATGTGCAGATCTCACTTGCCGAGATCCGAGTTTTCATCAGTTTTCATGTATGTGTCAGTGAGTTTTATACACGTTCCTGTGCAGAACAAATCTGTACGTAACCCTAGTGTTGTGGTGTGGGGTCTTGCAGAAAGCGTGCAAAAAAATGGACATCCCTGTACATGGTGTGAATGAGGCCTAATACTGCACATAGCTATAATTTTCTATCACTGCCAAAAACAATCAAATCTTGCTTCCTTGTAATTATGACAACTAGGGGCATTCATTGTACAGAACTTTCTCAGAAATGTCACTTTCTGCTCCTGCTAGTGGCTTGGTGCTTGGCCAGCAGTTTTCCTGTGATTATACAGATGGCACTAATAATGTAAGTATAGCGGAAAACCTCTCTACTTTGGAAAAGTAGGGAAAACCCTTCTTGCTGAAAAGGACTCTTCTGCTGGTTTGGGGATTTACAGGTCCAGGGTTTTCAGCTGACTTGGACTCCTGGTTTGGGCCTGGCTTTGAGGTTGAAGCCTGGGAGTAACGCAAGGGTGGAGTCTTGCAAGCCTGAGGTCTGGGCTTCTTCTAGTACTCTTAACCCCCCTTCCCCATAAAATCTCTTATAAGGATGCTCAAAGCAGCTCCAAAGTGACATTTAAAATCAAAGGGCATGCAGAGCAGGTGATTTTACTTACCAACATTTTTGCAAGCCAACATTTCAACCAAATACATTGCACTGTGGTTGATAGGAGACTCATATGGGAAATAAGATGGGCGGTATCAACTAAACTGTACAATAGTGTAGGGCTGCCGGAATGCACTCTGTGCTCTCTATAAAGCATAGATGTGAATATAAGCTAGATCCTTTAACATGAGTTTAACCCATTCCCTTAAGGTTTGACAGACAACAATGGCATGTTCCAATGCACGATTAAGGAAAATTTCCAAACATTTTTCAATGGGATCCTTAAACACTAGTGCCTCCTTAACAGGAATGGTCAGTACTTTATTACAATGGGACACTACCGATTCAACAGTGGGAATGGCCCGCTTTTTAAAAAAAAGAACTTCGGATACCAGTCTGCAAAACATTTGAGACATGTGAATAATTTATCAAGAGTTCTTAAGTCTACGTGCAGGATACCTTGGAGTAAGGCATGTATTGGAAAGGTTTTGGTAGTCTAGGCTGGCCATACATTATGCAATTTTCCTTCCTTTAACCAAAGGTTGAAGGAAAGAAAATTGCTCGATGCCCCCATCAACACAGCCAGTGTTGATGGGGAAATCCCTCCCACTGCGCTATTGTATTCTGACAGTGGGAGGTTTCCCCACCGTAAGAATACAACCATCATTGCGACCGGCTATACAGTGAGGAAAAAAGTATTTAATCCCCTGCTGATTTTATACATTTGCCCACTGAAGAAGTGATCAGTCTATAATTTTAATAGTAGGTTTATTTTAACAGTGAGAGACAGAATAACAACAAAAAATATCCAGAAAAATGTATTTAAAAAAAAGTTATAAATTGATTTGCATTTTAATGAGTGAAATAAGTATTTGATTCCCTATCAATCAGCAAGCTTTCTGTCTCCCAGGTGTGTTCTATACAGGTAACAAGCTAAGATTAGGAGCACTCTCTTAAAGGGAGTGCTCCTAATCTCAACTTGTTACCTGTATAAAAGACACCTGTCCACAGAAGCAATCAATCAATCAATCAGATTCCAATCTATCCACCATGGCCAAGACCAAAGAGTGGTCCAAGGATGTCAGGGACAAGATTGTAGACCTACACAAGGCTGGAATGGGCTACAAGACCATCACCAAGCAGCTTGGTGAGAGGGTGACAACAGTTGGTGTTATTATTCACAAATGGAAGAAAAACAAAATAACTGCCAATCTCCCTCGGTCTGGGGCTCCATGCAGGATCTCACCTTGTGGCGTTTCAATGATAATGAGAACAGTGAGGAATCAGCCCAGAACTACACGGGAGAATCTTGTCAATGGTCTCTAGGCAGCTGGGACCATAGTCACCAAAAAAACAATTAGTAACATACTATGCCGTGAAGGACTGAAATCCTGCAGCACCAGCAAGGTCCCCCTGCTCAAGAAAGCACATTTACAGGTCCATCTGAAAGTTGCAAATGAACATCTGAACTGGGTGAAAGGGTTGTGGTCAGATGAGACCAAAATCAAGCTCTTTGGCATCAACTCATCTCGCCATGTTTGGAGGAGTAGGAATGCTGCCTATGACCCCAAGAACAGCATCCCCATCATCAAACATGGAGGTGGAAACATTATGCTTTGGGGGTGTTTTGCTACTAAGGGGACAGGACAACTTCACCACATCAAAGGGACAGGGCCATGTACCTTTAAATCTTGGGTGAGAACCTCCTTCCCTCAGCCAGGAAATTGAAAATAGGTCGTAGATGGGTATTCCAGCATGACAATGACCCAAAACACACATCCAAGGCAACAAAGGAGGGGCTCAAGAAGAAGCACATTAAGGTCCTGGAGTGGCCTAAATAGTCTCCAGACCTTAATCCCATAGAAAATATGTAAAGGGAGCCGAGGGTTTGAGTTACCAAATGTCAGCCTCAAAACCTTAATGACCTGGAGAGGATCTGCAAAGAGGAGTAGGGCAAAATCTCTTCTTTGATGTGTGCAAACCTGGTGGCCAACTACAAGAAACGTCTGACTTCTGTGTTTGCCAACAAGGATTTTGCCGCCCAGTTCTAAGTCATGTTTTGCAAAGTCAATTTCACGAATTAAAATGTAAATCAATTTAAAACTCTTTTGAAATTCATTTTTTTGTTGTTATTCTGTCTCTCACTGTTAAAATAAACCTACCAATAAAATTATAGACTGATCATTTCTTTGTCAGTGGGCAAACGTACAAAACCAGCAGGGGATCAAATACTTTTTCCCCTCACTGTAACCTGTGGCAATGATCGTATGAAAAGAACCTGCCACACTTGCCCAGAGATGGATACAAAAATGCTGCTGAACCAGTCTATTGCCTTAGCTTTAGGGCCCCCGAGGGATCCTAGACTAGCAATAGCACTAGTAAAAGCCACAGGCTGCTCTACCATTTTTAAGGTTTGGTTTGTACCTCATTAATAAGAACTGAGATGGTTTCTTAGGAAATAGATGAGATGGTTTGCCTAGTAGCTATGGCAGCTGTCTTTGACTCTTTCAGGAAGGATTTGTGGAAATCTTCATTAGACAGAGCCTCTACGGCAGAAGGTTCAGAGGCTACTACAGCTGCTGACAGATCAGACAACGATTCTCCGGGGGAAGGCATCGGAGTACGCTTACATACTCTGCATTCAGTGTCAGCAAACAAAGTTGTAATTTGTCCCATAAACTCCTGCATAAATGTGGAAAACTCCTCCCCAGGTAAGGAAGACTCAGAGAAATGTAGGGACTCAAGCAAGGGACAAGAATCCAGGCTGTCAGTGTCTGGATCATGAGAATGGGCCATCTTGGAACTGTGGATCGTGAGCTGTAGAGACCCAATACTGAGAGACTGCTCCCCTTGAACTTGCGATGTACTACTTGACTGAGGTAACTTAGCTGAGAATACAAGTAAAAACCTTAGGTACTCATGAACCAGCTGCTGAGATCAAGAGAGATTCAAATGCTGGTGGAGAGCAGGTCACTGTAGGCAGCAGCAAAGACCAACCATGGTGGAAAAACCATCTCTTGTGAATAGGTGCAACTGCTTGACTCACAAGGCCTTCTCATAACTGATTCTTTAGAGACTAGGTCATGGCTTTTGATCTAGAAAAAGGTTTGTGGCTAACTAACACAGTACACAAATGTCTGAAAAAGAGTCCAGGCACAGCCCAATGCCTGAAAGTCACATTCCAGGCAGGCCCCACAATCGGCCAGTTCATTGGGTCTAGGTATGGCCCATAGGTGTGCGCACAGGGTGTGCCAGGTGTGCCCAGGCACACCATAATCACCCTGCGCAGCACAGATTCCCCCTACTGCCCTGGCTCCCCTTACCCCCACAGCTCTTCCGGCTTCCCTCCTCTCCTCTCCAGCGGGCTGTTGCTGTAGGGATGTTTTAGGACGAGTGGGGAAAGGGGCCAGTAAATATATAATTTTCCGGCCCCCTCCCTTTCTGAATGAACATCGGGAGTGATCGGCAGTGTGTGTTTAAGCTTTGGTGTGCACACCCTAATGCATTAGGCTGCGCACACCAATGGTATGGCCTTAAAAGCTGTTACTGAGGATATGTCTATAAGAATAGGTGCAAAAGAGACCAGCTCAAGCAATGCATAGAAAAACTTTGGCTGAAAAAAAAGTTTCATGAGAAAAAAAAGAGAAAAAAAAAAGCTAGTAAAAAAAGGTTACACTTTTGTCAGTAGACAAAAAAGTCTGCCCTCCTAGAACACCAGCAAAAATTGAGGCATGTTGGGAAAACGAGGGGATACACCAAGCTGGTCACTGTTTGTTTTTTTTTTTTTTTTTTGTTTGTTTGAGAGTGCCCCCTCCTGTAGTAGTATTAGAGCCGGTTCACACTACCATGACTCAAAGTCGCCCTGACTTTGGGCGACTTTGAAGTCGCCTGTGCAGCACGACTTCATCTAGGCTTGCAAGCAACTTCTCATAATAGAGAAGTAGTGCAGGAACCTTTTTCTTGAGTCGCTCTGATTAGAACGGTTCCATTGCACAGCATGGAGCGCTACTTGTCAGGCGACCAAGTCACCTGACAAGTCGGAGTAGTGTGAACCGGCTCTAACCCAATTGTCTCTGAACCCTGTGTACCTCAATGAACGGGAGAGAAATTTATGTAAATGACACTTAGGGGTTGATTTACTAAAGAAAAACAGGCTGTGAAGTTTTGCAAGTGTAGTTGCTCCAGAGCTTAGTAAATGAGAGGGGGCTCTACCGACTTCCATCATCCAATCATGTGCAAGCAAAAATGCTGTTTTTTTCATTTTCTTTGCATGTGATTGGGTATTCTTTGTAAACTGAATTTTTACCTTATTTATTAAGCTCGGGAGCAACTGCACCTGCAAAAGTGCACAGTATAATTGCCTTTAATAAATCAACCCTTTATGTGAGAAACACTGGGTCAGAAAGGGCAGAACGCTGGTCATACATGTACAACATGATTGTTTGACACAATGAAAGAATTTAATGAAAGAATTGGGTGCTTTGATTGACAAACATAATAGTCTTCAAAAAGAAACAATCAGCCTTGATGTAAAATCCAGTCACGTTCAATCATGCCAATGTGTTTCTTTGTTGTGTCAAACGATTGTATTCGAGAGAATAATTGTCTGAAATTATTGAACGACTGTTTATCTTCACATGTAGGGCCAGGACTATAAGACCAAGCTTGAAAATAGAAGTCATGCTACAGTCTATAACAGTGATGGCGAACCTATGGCACGCGTGCCGCAGCTGGCACTC
This sequence comes from Pelophylax lessonae, assembly GCF_965119305.1. Classification (NCBI taxonomy): domain Eukaryota; kingdom Metazoa; phylum Chordata; class Amphibia; order Anura; family Ranidae; genus Pelophylax; species Pelophylax lessonae. Next base: position 255,929,477 of record NC_138771.1, on the reverse strand, counting down.
AGGGCCCTCTCTGTGGGCACGCCAGCTATACTGAGAAGCTAGAAAAAGTGGTTGAAAGAAAACTTCAAACACTCGCCCAGCGCTTGTGATGTCAGAGATATTTCATAAAAGAAATAATCACTTAAAATATCATAAAATTCACTGATAGCAGCCGCTGTAAAATCCTCGGTTGAAGTCCTATGCGACGAAACGCGTCACGCAGGCACGCTGTCTCCTTGGTAACCAAAGTCGTCATGGCTGGAATCCGGAACTCGCCGCAGACAAGCTGTGGGAGGACCCATCAGCAGCGGTGAGCTGGCCAGAACGCCATGGTTGCCATTTCTTACTGCTTTGTTTTTTACATTTTGATGTAAGCATATTGGATTAGGGGGGGTCACTTTGGTGTTTGTATGTTTGATTGATGAAATAAAAACTGCAAGACAGTATTACACTATTGTGCCTCCTATCCTATCTTTATTTGGTACGGTACGGTTCCTGAGGAATACCAGGTAGCAGTGGTCATCCAAGGGTAGCAGTTGTGTCCGTGGCCGTCAAGGGTGCAAGCAACCTATGCTTACAGGCGAATGATCATTGAATTTCTGGTGAGTGCCCATTCCTAAGGGGAGCACTTATAGTGTGGTGAAGGCGAACACCGGATCTAGGTGTTAAGCACTGGGAGTACCGATGTTACAGTGAAAACCTGTTTTTTTCCAGCAAAGACTGTATTGATATAAACTCATCCATTGCATGAGGACTTTATGATTAACAATATGCATGCACATATTGAGCGCTGCTGAATGTAATTAGTGCTGAATATTTTCCACTTTTAGTATTTATTGCATTTTCTATACTGAGAAGCTGCCGCCGCTGATGCCTAGGCTCTCTAATCCTCCCTCCCCCCGCATGGCAGCGGCGCTGTGACAAGGGGGGAAGCGAGCGTGGACTGCCAGTGTATTTCCCCACTCGCCCCCCTTCTGTCAAGCAGCGCTGAACAGGGACAGAGCGGCGCTTGCAGACATCACCGCCCGCTCTGATTCCTCCTGCCTCCTCATTTGGCTTCAGCCAAGCACCAATGAGGAGGTTGACAAGTGCACCATGGGACATTTAGTCCCGGAAGACTATGGGGAGAGAGGGAGAGATCGAGATTGTGAGAAAGACTGGAGCAGCACACTGTGAGTCAGGGGACAGAGAGGCTGTGAGGATACCGCCCTCTGCAACGGCAGTTGCAGGCCTTGCCACGGGCAACCGAGAGCGAGTGGACATCTGTTCGGAGGAAGTGTTTTGCGGTGTCGCTGGGATTGGTGAGAGGACCTTGCGGCCATTATCTGTGGCTGTTATTAATTGGAATGTTGGCACTTTGAAAAAAAAAGTTGGTTTTGTGTCGCAGTTTGGGCACAAAAAGGTTCGCCATCACTGGTCTATAAGATAGATATGAGCGATCCTACATTACACAAGGGCATAGTAATGGTGAAATCTTTTTCTGGAGACCTATTTATTTATATATACTTGAGCTACCACAGCTTTAGTTTTGAGAAGCTTCTCTTTAAAGGGTGTATTTGACCTTTCCTCTATCTTATTTCAAGCCAGTAATCATGCTTACCTTGTAGCTATGTCCCAACACATCCTAAATCTATTTTCTCTGCACAGATGTTATACTCTTAGGAAATGAAGGTGGTTCTGGTTACTGGTCTCTCCATGTTTCCTTGGCAGGTATAAATGAATGTATTGTGCTATCACAAGCAGTTATAGCTAGTGACTTCAGGGACAACAGTGAATGGACAGAACTGTAAAATGCTGTAGAAAAGCAATTTACAGCACAAACCTAATTTCAGGGCAAATCTAGACCAGGTCTACAGTGGATATATGGTTACTGTCTGATGGTAAAATGGGTAACCATTGTAGCAGAAAAGAAGATACTGTAAATCTGAGCACAGCACCTTGTTAGTCACTGGCAGTGATTAATAGACTCAAGTTAAACTGAAAATGCCATTTTAAATTATAATTTTCTGGCTCATTACTGTATCTGTAACACTTTCCGTAATACATAATGCATTTCTTCCCTTTCTTAATTCAGCAGTTATAATATAATTGCTCTCTTTGGAATCATACAATCAGGTAAAAGCTTTGTGAATTCTATGCATATCTAACATACACATGCAACCTAAAATGAGGCAAGGATGGAGCTTTATAATGAATTTACGTTTCTCATCCAGCGATTTTATTAAGTAATTTATTCAGCGATTTCATACCCTCTAAAAGTGGCGGGACTAAACCAAAAAGTAGCAGGCTTCTAAGGCTTTTAGGTCAATAAAGGGGATGGGGGTAATACTACAACAAGATATCAGAAGCAACAATCTTTTTTTTTTTAAAGAAAAAAAAAAAAAAAATATATATATATACAGTATATGTAAAATACAGTATAAAACCAGATGTCACTGAATAGAATGTAAATAATTAAAATATAAAACAGTAAAAAAGGTTTTGTATACATTTGAAATGCAGACAGGTATAATGTGCTTGAGCTCTCACACAGTTGGCACAGTCTCCATCCCTGCCAGATACTGTAGCCCACAACAAAACAGCAGTCTCAAGATGGCAGAGACTAACTTTATTCTTTACATGCTGCATGATTTCTCAATAGATCTGAACAATCAGCTAACCTAATCTACCTAGTCATTTCCAATAAAGTGCTTTACAGTATCTCACAAAAGTGAGTACACCCCTCACATTTTTGTAAATATTTTATTATATCTTTTCATGTGACAGCACTGAAGAAATTACACTTTGCTACAATGTAAAGTAGTGAGTGTACAACTTGTATAACCATGTAAATTTGCTGTCCCCTAAAAATAACTCACAGACATTATTGTCTTAACCGCTGGCAACAAAAGTGAGTACACCCCTAACTGAAAATGTCCAAATTGGGCCCAATTAGCCATTTTCGCCTCCCTGGTTTCATGTGACTCATTAGTGTTTCAAGATCTCAGGTGTGAATGGGGAGCAGGTGTGTTAAATTTGGTGTTATCGCTCTCACTCTCTCATACTGGTCAGTGGAAGTTCAACATGGCACCTCATGCCAAAGAGCTCTCTAAGGATCCGAAAAAAAGAATTGTTGCTCTACATAAAGATGGCCTAAGCAATATGAAAATTGCCAAGACCTGAATACTGAGCTGCAGCACAGTGGCCAAGACCATACAGCCATTTACCAGGACAAGTTCCACTCACCAATGGACGAACAAAGAAGCTGAGTGAACGTGCTCAGTGTCATATCCAGAGGTTGTCTTTGGGAAATAGGTATATGAGTGCTGCCAGCATTGCTGCAGAGGTTGAAGGGGTGGGGGGTCAGCCTGTCAGTGCTCAGACCATACACCGCACACTGCATCAAATTGGTCTGCATGGCTGTCATCCCAGAAGAAAGCCTCTTCTAAAGATGATGCACAAGAAAGCCCACAAACAGTTTGTTGAAGACAAGCAGACTAAGGACATGGATTACTGAAACCATGTCCTCTGGTCCAATGAGACAAAGATAAACGTATTTGGTTCAGATGGTGTCAAGCGTGTGTGGCGGCAACCAGGTGAGGAGTACAAAGGCAAGTGTGTCTTGCCTACAGCCAAGCATGGTGGTGGGAGTCTCATGGTCTGGGGCTGCATGAGTGCTGCTGGCACTGGGGAGCTACAGTTCATTGAGGGAACCATGAATGCCAACATGTACTGTGAGGGGACATACTAAGCAGAGCATGATCCCCCCCTTCGAAGACTGGGCCACAGGGCAGTATTCCAACATGATAATGACCCCAAACACACCTCCAAGACTACCACTGCCTTGCTAAAGAGGCTGAGGGTAAAAGTGATGGTCTGGCCAACCATGTCTCCAGACCTAAACCCTATTGAGCATCCGTGGGGGCATCCTTAAACGGAGGATGGAGGAGTGCAAGGTCTCTAACATCCACCAGCTCCGTGATGTCGACATGGACTCCATGCCCAAGAGGGTTAAGGCAGTGCTGGAAAATAATGGTGGCCACACAAAATATTGACACTTTGGGCCCAATTTGGACATTTCCACTTAGGGGTGTACTCACATTTGTTGCCAGCGGTTTAGACATTAATGGCTGTGTGTTGAGTTTTTTGAGGAGACCGCAAATTTACACTGTTAGGGTCCTTTCACACAAGCGATCCGATCAGATCCGCCTGTCAGTTTTTCAGGCGGACCTGATCGGATGCTCCATGCATTCCTATGGGGCAGCGGATGTCAGCGGAGACATCTCCGCTGACACCCCTTGCTATCCGCTTCCTATCCTATCTGTGAAATCCGGACGGATGGAAACCCTATTTCCATCCGTCCATCAGATCGGATTGGAATGGGATCGGATGAGAACGGACAGGCGGTCCGTTGTCATCCGATTCCCCCATAGAGGATAGCAGGGAATCTGACAACTCCGTCTCCGCACACAGAGCTGTCATCCGCCTGCTGATCGATGCCCCGCTGAGCAGAGAATGGACCGCACCGTGTGAAAGGACCCTTATACAAGCTGTACACTCACTACTTTACATTGTAGCAAAGTGTAATTTCTTCAGTGTTATCACATGAAAAGTTATAATAAAATATTTACAAAAATGTGTGGGGTGTACACACTTTTGTGAGGTACTGTATATGAGGACAAAAATGTAGCTTGGTGTGTAAGTGCACTGTGGCTTAAGATAATAGTTGCTGTATATAAATTAAGTGTTGCATAAAATGATGCAGTACCTAAATAAAGAAGAATTGGATATACTGTTTGTTTTTACCTTTTAAGGCCTCTTGCACACTGCAACCTGAAAAAGCTCAGTACAGCGGTCTGTTTACAATGTGCCTGTACACACAGGCGTGTATTCTGGATTAAAAAAAATAAAAAATATAGAAAAATCTGCGTTCCCAGTCAGTATTTTGCGCCAGTACGTGCAAATGAGCATAAATATAAATTCATTTTCACTAGAAATATATTGTGCGTGCAAGTGCACAAACGCGCATATATGCTGGTAAATATGCACGAACACGCAGAAAACAAATGCCTGCAATTACAAACAAAAAAGCAGATGCTCAAAAATCAGTCCCATTCTTATTGTTTGCTTTTTTTAATACAACATAATTTAGATAACTAAGCTCATCATTTGTACTCCGACTAGTCAATTCAATGCCAGGATTGATTCATTGATTGATAAAATATTTAAATGACTGTTGCACTCATACTACACTGTGTATGATTAATATCTGCTTTACACAGAGGAAACTTCAGTCTGTGAGGTTGATTTACTAAAAGCAAGTAAAATGTTCACTTTGCAAGAGAATTTTCCCCAGAACTTAGTGTTTTTTAATTTCCTTGCATGTGATTGGGTATTTTTGCAAAGTGAAATCTCCCCACATTCACTAAGCTCTGGGGAAAATTCCCTTGCACAGTGCAACTTCCTTGCAAAGTGGACATCCTAATTGCCTTTAGTAAATCAACCCCTCTGTGTTGCTAATACTGAGCAGTCTTAGGGTCCTTTCACATGGGCGGTGTGCCCGGCAGACTCCGTTTTGCTCCGCAGGGGATCGATCCGTCGATCCCCGCTGAGCTGGCGGATGACAGGTCTGTCTCCGCTTACTTTGCAGAGACGGAGCTGTCAGAGCCCCGCTCTCCTCTATGGGAGATCTGATGTCTGTTTTCATCCGATCCAATCCTCCAGACAGATGGAAAATAGGGTTTCCATCCATCTGGATTTCACGGACAGGACTGGATCGGATAGCAACGGGTGTCAGCGGACATGTCACCGCTGACATCTGCTTCTTCATAGGGCTGTGTGAAGCATCCGATCAGGTCCGCCTAAAAAACTGACAGACGGACCTGATCGGAAAGCCGTGTGAAAGGGGCCTGAAGGTTTTATTTAATTTGCACAATGATGCCATGTACTTACTCAGGTGGTCGAATTTCAGCAGCCTGTGACTGTGGTCGCCAGCCCTGCATCTGTAAAGAGATAATCAATTTTAGCCAAACTGACAAAGTGACTTGTGATCCAAAGACACCAAAATTACTTTTAAATTTTACGGAATCTAAGCATTTCACCTAGGAAAACCATAGCAGCCCTAATCTGTAAAAAAAAAGAAATACAACTTTGTAGAAATTAATTTTGTTCTTCTTTGGTTAAGAGTGCTGCCTGTGCTGCCCAGCTTGGACTGTATGAAACAGACCTGTGATATGAGAGCAGCATCTACTTAAAGGTCAACCAGGATTACCCACTGAGGAGAAGATTTGGGAAGCATTTAGAAATTGATGTTTTGAAAGGAAGCATTTGGGGACCCCTAAAGGAGGCCATGTTCGCTGGGTTTGACTTCTTCTCACCCCACCACCACCAAAGCAAGGAACTGCTGTCAGTTGATACATGCACTCAGAGGCCATATATACCTGCCCTAACAGACAACATAGGACTTACACTGCAGGGTACACACTTCTGGATTTTTTTATTTGAAAAAAAGGCAAAAAAGTGTTTTTTAAGGACACTATTTTCATACAGAATATAAACTGGAATCATACTAATCATCAGGGCTGTCTTTAACACAGGGCAAAAGGGGCAGCTGCCCCGGGTCTAGTCATTGTTGTGGGGCCTAAAGCAGCTGCCCCTTGAGCCCCCAAATAGTTGATAAGTGGATTCAAGAGGGCCCAAGAAAATTTTTGCCCAGGGTCCAATCAAGAATAAAGACGGCCCTGCTAATCATAGTATCTCCTTTTTTAAGTCATGTATGTGTAATGACTCAAATCCATTCCTGTGAGCTCAGTCAAGGGAACACCGCCTGGGGGTTCATCATCACACCAGCCTAGGCACATAATTCTGCAGCACACAATGTCAATCATGTGTGGTTACGTGAGAGGTCTTCTGTGCTGCAATAAAGACTGCCCACCATCAGAGAAGATGTTGAAAGGCCTATGACATCACCGGACCGGCAGAAAGATACCTTGCCAGTGAGAGCGGCTTCTCCGAGAGGGGTGTAAGAACTTGGGGGCAGGTAGAGGAAGACTGAAAGTGGGCTTTAAACTATTGTATATGGAGAAGTCAGTTCAGGTAGAGAAGTCTTTTAGTATAGCAAAGCTTTTACTGCCTCTTGGAATAGGAAAGTTTTGGCACATGGGGGAGGGGGGGGGGTTGATTTACTAAAACTGGAGAGTGCAAAATCCGGTGCAGCTCTACATAGAAATGAATCAGCTGCCAGGTGTCATTGTCAAAGCTTAACTGAACAAACTGAAGTTAGATGTGGATTGGCTACCAAGCACAGCTGCACCACATTCTGAGTGCTTCAGTTTTAGTAAATCTCCCCCACTGTCTCTGTGTGACACAATCTATTTCTCTGGTGTAATCTTTTTTAAGTCTATGTACAGTACTTTGCAGAACCTCTCAAGCTCCATTAGGTTGAATGGGGAGCATCAGTGCACAGCCATTTTCAGATCTCTCCCGAAATGTTCAATCGGGTTCAAGTCTGGGCTCTGGGTGGGCCACTCAAGGACATTCACAGAGTTGTCCTGTAGCCACTCCTTTGTTATCTTGGCTGTGTGCTTAGCGTCCTTGTCCTGTTGGAAGATGAACCTTTGTCCCAGTCTGAGGTCCACAGCGTTCTAGAGCAGGTTTTCATCAAGTATGTCTCTGTACATTGCTGCATTCATATTTCCCTCGATCCTGACTAGTCTCCCAGTTCCTGCCGCTGAAAAACATCCCCACAGCATGATTCTGCCACCACCATTCTCCACTGTAGGGATGGTTTTGGCCAGGTGATGAGTGGTGTCTGGTTTGCTCCAAACATGACACTTGCCATTCAGGCCAAGGAGTTCAATCCTTGTTTCATCAGACAAGATAATTTTGTATCTCATGGTCTGAGAGTCCTTCAGGTGCCTTTTGGGAAACACCAGGTGGGCTGTCATGTGCCTTTTACTGAGTAGTGGATTCCATCTGGCCAGTCTACCATACAGGCCTGATTGGTGGAGTGCTGCAAAGATGGTTGTTCTTCCTGAAGGTTCTCCCCTCTCCACAGAGAAACACTGTTGCTCTGTCAGAGTGATCATTGGGTTCTTGGTCATTTCCCTGACTAAGGCCCTTGTCCTCTGATCGCTGGGCGGCCTGCTCTAGGAAGTGTCCTGGTGGTTCCAAACTTCTTCCTTTTACAGATGATGGAGGCCACTGTGCTCACTGGGACCTTCAATACTGCAGAAATTTTTCTGTACCCTTCCCTAGATCTGTGCCTCGATACAATCCTGTCTCAGAGGTCTACAGACAATCCCTTGGACTTCGTGGCTTGGTTTGTGCTCTGACATGCACTGTTAACTGTGGGACCTTATATACTAAGGTGCATGGCTTTCCAAATCATGGCCAATTAACTGAATTTACCACAGGTAGACTCCAATCAAGTTGTAGAAACATCTTAAAGATGATCATATGCACCTGAGCTCAATTTTGAGTGTCATGGCAAAGGCTGTGAATACTTATGTACATGTGATTTTTTCGTTTTTTTATTTTTAATAAATTTGCAAAGATTTCAAACAAATTTCTTTCACATTGTCGTTATGGGGTATTGTTTGTAGAATTTTCAGGAAAAAAATGAATTTAATCCATTTTGGAATGAGGCTGTAACATAACAAAATGTGGAAAAAGGTTAAGCGCTGTGAATACTTTCAGGATGCACTGTATATATGGCTTCGGCAGAATATGAATTCTCTATAGGCTTAAATGGAGAGTATACAATGCATGCATAGGCCTGGCTTTAAACATTTTTGACAATCACCTGAACAGCCTCATCTGGTAGGTATGGGACTGGCAGGGTGGGAGCGGACAATGGAGCCTACAATATAAGATGCCCCACACTTAACCCCTAACACTTAACCTAGAAAAAAACAATAACCTAATTTCCACACAGCCACAGATAGATGCAGCCACCAGCAAACATTATGTGTGTGAGCTTGGTGGCTACAGCTAACTGCTAACTGCTGACAGATGTCAAAAACAGCAAGCAGCAGGAATCAGCAGATTCCTGACATTGCCATTCGTACTGGGGTAAAAGGCCCGTATGAATATAGCCTAATGCTAACCAATATTAGCACATATTGATTCATTTTGTTCAAAATAGAACAAATTATTCCAACTACACTAAAATGTGCAGATCTCCCCCTGCATGATATTGTAACCTGACAATAAAAAGAAGAAGAGAAATCTGGAAATCTGACCATACCCAAATAGTGCCTGCATCTTTTGAATGCTAGAGTTTTTCGTCCAACAATTTTTCAACTGACTACTTTGGAAAAATCGATTGAAATTTTGACTTTTATCAAGTCAATTGAGTCCCTTCTGGGCCTCATGCTGGATAACACCCCATGCTCTCCTATGTAAGCTGGAGCTGACCAAACTCGTCTCACAGCACATTCAGCTGAACTTTCCCCTGGCAACTATAACCAGGTGGAGGCAATGTTTTCTAAACTTGCTGAAATGCTAGACAGGGGTCTTTCAAACACTGCTTCTAGGATCACGGGAGACATCAAGGCAGTTTTAATTAACATTGGATCCTGTATTGAAGCTATCAAACAAAAACTAGACCATACTGTATCCAGAACCAACCAAAATTCAGATCAGTTACAAGATCTCCATGTATTCCTGAATCATTTACCAATATCTCTGAAGCAGTTCAATCCCTCATCAAGGACATTATTACGGATATACTGCCTCATAAATTGGAACTAGATCAGGCGCACAGGGCCCTTCGACCCCCCCCCCCCCCCCACAAGGACGGGTTACCTCGGGACATTATAGTAAAACTGCACTGTAATAGTGTTAAGGAAGAGGTAATGAGGAGAGCACGCTCTCTTAATCAACTAAGTTTCCAAGGCAAGCCTATCCAAATCTTTACAGACTTAACACCAGCCACGATTCAAAAAAGGAGATTGATCAAACCATTACTAAACGCTCTCTGGCAAAATATTGGTGGCTTTTTCTTTTGGCCTAAAATTTGAATGAGGGTGAACAGCTTCTACTGCGACTGAAGCTGATTTCCCAAGATCCATCCTCTCCAACTCCAGACTCGGCATCAGGTTCTTCCAAGCGTCAACTAACCTCCAGCCCATTATCACCTTTGGGGCACAAATCCAAGACCAAGAAATCTAAAGTTGATCATCCTCCCTGATGGGGTCCATTCAGATCACACCATTCCTGTACATTTGTTCCTCATGGATCTCTTCCTACCTCAGTTGTTGCACTGTTGATCCACCCACATGGATGATTTCTAACAAACTTTTAAGTTATGCCCACCTTTGTTAACTCACTTTACCGCAACCGGTTGCCTGTTTGCTTTACATATTATTTTTTTTAAATCTTTTTTTATATATATTCAGAGACTCTATGATAACATTATCAAGTCTTCTTATTTTGATAACCAGTACTCATTGCTCTCCCCCTTTCTTCCCCTAACCCCCCTTCTTTTTGTGGGGGGGGGGCTGACCCGGTTGTGTCTTTCATGGAGTCATCTGGCTCGACACTAGCTTATTCAGGAGTTTTGTTGAATATAACGCTAGATAGACTATGCCTTTTTGAGAAATTACTATTTCCCCCATAACGTTACCTTCTAGGGGGCCGATTTAGCTGGGGCGGTACTCATGCCCCTCTTCCCGTCCTGGAAACGTGTTATCACAGCCTTTCCAGAGCATGAATACCTGAGGAGGACCTTCTAGTTACCTTGAAAGGTCTTGGAGGACTATTTTCACCATTCCTACAGGGTTGAAGCAAGACCCTTCTTACCTCTTCCTCTTTTCTTATTCTTCTTGATTTCTCTTTTTATACAAACTGCTCCTTTTTTCTCCTAGAGACCAGGGTGGATGTTCGAGCTTTAAGCTACCGTGTTTTCCTTAACTATGATACCATCTTCGCTTCCCATGAGTCAGATCCTGGTCTGGTGGTGGGTAAGTGCAGGTTTTTTGCTGATCTTCCTCTCCCTCTAGCTCCATGGCTCACACCAACCATCCTATACAACATCTAAAACTAGCATTTCAAAACACCCAGGGCCTGAACTCACCTACTAAGAGGAAAAAAGTTCTGAACTATTTTCATACTCAGGGGGTGGATGTGGTTCTACTCCAGGAAAACCCACTTCCCCAGACTTGCTCCTCATTTCTACATGCCAAATATCTGTCATTCTACCTTGCCAATGCAGAAAACAAAACCAAAGGGGTGGTTATCCTATTTTCCCACAATTGCAATTCTTTCCTGGCAGAATATAAAGACCCTTCGGGAGATTTATACTCGTTAAAGGGAATATTGAGGGCAGCCTATTTTCCTTTGTCTCTTACTACACCCCAAATCGTAAACAACTGATCTTCTTTCAAGAAATGTTTAAGACTCTGAACCCATTACTCGAGGGAGTTGTGATCTTCGGAGGTGATTCTAATATCGCCTTTGATCAAGGTCTAGACAAAAAAAAAAACCCTCAGTAAACGCTACACACGCCCAACTAAAGGGAGTTTGCAAATTGCCAAATTGATGGCCCAACAGGGTCTGGTCGACATCTGGAGAGAGATCAACCCCACTCTGCGAGACTACACACATTTCTCCAGCCCACATCAATCCTTTGCATGGATTGATATTTTCGTATCCTCGGCGCATGTCCATCTGGCCACTAAATCTTGTCTGTTTAGACCACTCATCGCTCTTCTTGACTATAAAAGGTCTGGAATTCAGATGGAGACTAAATTAATCCCACCTCAGTGATCCCTGCAGAGTCAGGGAAAGTGAAAAAGCTATTCAGGAATATTTCTCCCTCAACGATACCCCTGATGTCTCTCCCGAGACTCTGTGGGCGGCTCACAAGGCCAGAAGTAGGGGAAAACTGATCCAAATTTCACCCCCAATACACCGTACCAATAAAGCAGAGATTGACAGACTTGATGTAAGGTAAACCGGATTTCCACCACCAAAAGGCCAGTACAGACTTACGCTCATGCTCGTGCATATTGCACACGTGCTAATGTTTATAAACGAAGGACCAATGTCACTTTTGCATCACCAGTTCATCGTGCATATATTTGTGCGCAATCGCGTGCGCGAACACGTGCACTCACCAATTAGCATTTGGCGCCCAATGGCCTATTTAAACTGCTCTAGTACTGTGAGCAGTTGCTGAATGGTCTTAAGCTTGTTCCCGTGTTTCTGAGACCTGATCTGTTGTTTCTACTCACCTGTGTATGACCCGGCCTCTGCCCGTGCTCCTGCTCTGTTGCTTACTACCCTGACCTTGGCTTGCTTAACGGACCTGATCTGCCTGCTGACCCTGTACCGGCTGTTATCGACCTTGGCTTATCTTCTGGACTTGCTTGCTTGCTGATTTGGTACCTCACTGTCCGATTTCCGCTGGCTGCTGCTCCCAAGGCCCGGATGCCAAGCTGCTACTGCACCCTGTTCCAAGGACTGCGACTACCATCTATTCCCACCGACAAGGGGCTCCTTTAGATCGAACCCTCAATTCAGCATATATATCAGTCTTGCCTAAACCGGGGAAAGACCAAAGTTTAGTAAGTAATTATTGCCCGATCTCTCTAATTAACAATAATCTCAAGCTATTAACTATGATTCTTGCTGACCCCATAGCCTCCCATAGCCCTATACATACATCATTTTTTTTTTTTTTTTGGGGGGGGGGGGGGGTTAGAAGAAGACACTGGTTGACTGGTATGAGCTTCCACACCAAACACTTTACCTGATATACACCTGTGTTCACATAACATTTGCATTACATTTCTCTGAAACCCAATGCACATCTCTCTTTATCAAATTATTACCATACCAGTTTTGCATATTACATTCTGAGAAATACAGCAAATCTAATTCCACAGGTCTTAATATTACAGAATGATGGCTTGAGCGGTGTACCTTGGCAAGATTAGATTTTGACGAAGGCTGGGTATGACCTCTCGAAGTGGCGGCAACTCCTTTTATCTCAAGAGTCATTCTGAAATCTACAAAAGTTTGTTAAAAAGAAATATTAATAGCTCGCCTTAATCACTGTTAAAAAATCAAAAAAGTCTACTTTTTAAACTAATATGTAAAATTCACAAATGTAATATCTATCCATTCCTCAATTACTTTTAATAAATAATCTCTTGTAGTGCCTGTTTCAGTAGGGAAAAGTTCCTGAAATTGGTGTGAAACTGGTTGGTGTCAGGTGAGTGTTTCTCACAAGAAGAGAGTATTCTCTAGTCAGTATTTGCCCTTATGTCTTCCAAGAACAGCTTAAAGCTAATCTCCAGGTTTCCTGTCACTTTAAATAGTTCATTTGGACCAGCTTGGTCCAAACAAACTATTTTAAGTGACAGGAAACGTGGAGATCAGCTTTAAAGTCTGAACAAAAGAATGTCACCAGCACACCATGGATCTCCAGAACGGGTCCAAAGCTTTTATTAGCGATCACATCATTATAGCAGACAGCAATCACATGCCTAATGAAGAGGTCCTGCGTGGCTCCAAAACATTACTATCTGCTGTAACGATGTGATCGCTGAATAAAGCTTTGGACTCGTTCTAGAGATCCATGGTGTGTTGGTGACATTATTTTCCCTGACTATTTACGGTTCCAGCCGTTGGTCGCCTCAGCACCCACTTACATGCACAGCCATTTCTACAGGAACGTGTGCGTTGGGAATTGTCCGTTTGCATCTTTCAAGTCTGACACATTGGGAATGGGTATTCAGGCCTGTGCCATCTACACAGACAGGCTGTCAAGTTAGATAGTTAGATGAAGAGACACAAGCTCATAATGTTGAAAATGGGTTATTGCAACATGTTGTCAAAAATCAAATGGTGAACCAGAGTAATAATGTCCCTTGTAAGGTTGTGGAGCAGCTCATGGTCCTCAAGGCTTTTAAGTTGGTTATGGGTGAGGCAACCTCCAGTTTTGAGAAGATCTTTTAAAGAAACACCAATGCTCAATCAATCTTTCGATGAACCCCTTTATGACAAACATGATGAAAGAAATGTGTAAACTGTTGAAAACTCAGTTGCTATGTACTCTGATTGATGGGTTGGTACTGTGGAGTACCAATACTTAGAAGTGCTGTACAGAGCCATATGGTACAATATTTGTTAAAGTGGAATTCTAGCTTACACCTACCCAACCTAAAAACTGTTCCCTCTCTAAACTGTATGCATATCTTCTCTCAGTTCTGTATATTGGCCTGTATGAGTAAAACATAGCTATTGTAGGGTTGGACGTCTACATGTATGTATAGCCTAATAGCATGTGGATATACTGTATCTGGTTGGTGTTCTGTACACCTCTTTTTTCTTTCTTTTTTGTTGCTTTCTTTTTTCCTCTTTTTTTGTTTTGTTGTATAAATGCAAAAATTTCAATAAAAATTATTAGAAAAAACAAAAAACTCTCTCTCCTCCTAACACCCACGCTAACTAACCTGTGTAAGAAAGATGCATATACTTAACTATTTTTAGGCTGCTCCGATCCAGTAACAAGATCTCCCCTGTGTCAGACAGGCCAAAGGAGACATCTCTAAGACAATGGCTAGTAAAGTAAGGAGTGGTGAAATCACCCATAGGCTTCAATGTCCCATCTGTCACTTCCTCCTCTCATCTGCAACCATGCTGGCTGACACAAGGGAGCCGGATCATGTGACCGGACTGGATCGGCTTGAAAATAGGTAAGTTTATACATCTCTCTTACACAGGTTAGCAACTATAGATGTTAGGAGGAGGGGATGGGATATCTTTAAGGCTTTGCTGGAATTCCACTTTAATAGCAATGAAAAATGTCCCAAAGTCCAATGATGGGTTGCCTCCAGGTAATGCAATGCATGGACAACTGGAAGACTGTTAGAGAATATAAAGAGAGACCATTCTGTGTAACAGTTTGACGTAAAGGATTTCTGCTATACCAGACTGAGGTGCAGCTGGCTAGTTTACAGTCAAGAGAGCGCTTGATACAGCAGCATACAACCCTCTCAAGATGGAAGGGCCAAGAAATGATCAGAAGATAGCGGAAATCCTGTCTGCAACCCAGAAAGGGGAAAAGAGTCTGTGTTGGAAAACAAAGAGGTATTGGTGAAAGTACCAAAGCATGCAGGTATGAATAAAGAGACTGGGGTCACTGACCCAAAAGCAGGTTGTTGTGAAAAAGCCCCTGAAGTACAGGGAGAAAGGCTAAATGCTGAATATGGAGACTGTCTATTCATGCTAGAGGGCTTCTCCTCAAGTAAAGGTCTAGATGGAGTCCTGATTGCCTACTCTGTATAGAAAGTATCCAATAACAGATAAATATGTGTTCTGTGGGTTTGCTGTGGGAGATGACACTGAACTTCTACACTGAATACATTTCGCAACACTTTTGTTTTTGTCCTCATTTTTCATGAGCTGAACTCAAAGATCTAAGACTTTTTCTATGTACACAAAAGGCCTATTTCTCTCAAATATTGTTCACAAATCTGTCTAAATCTATATTAGTGAGCACTTCTCCTTTGCCGAGATATCCACCTCACAGGTGTGGCATATCAAGATGCTGATTAGACAGCATGATTATTGCACAGGTGTGCCTTAGGCTGGCCACAATAAAGGCCACTCTAAAATATGCAGTTTTACTGTATTGGGAGGGGGTCCAGGGGGGTCCGAAAACCAGTCATCGTGTGACCACCATTTGCCTCACGCAGTGCAACACATCTCCTTCGCATAGAGTTGAGCAGGTTGTTGTTTGTGGCCTGTGGAATGTTGGTCCACTCCTCTTCAATGGCAGTGTGAAGTTGCTGGATATTGGCAGGACCTGGAACACGCTGTCGTGTATGCTGATCCAGAGCATCCCAAACATGCTCAATGTGCGACATGGCCGGTGAGTATGCTGGCCATGCAAGAACTGGGATGTTTTTAGCTTCCAGGAATTGTGTACAGATCCTTGCAACATGGGGCCATGCATTATCATGCTGCAACATGAGGGAATGGTCGTGGATGAATGGCACAATAATGGGCCTCAGGATCTCGTCACGGTATCTCTGTGCATTCAAAATGCTATCAATAAAATGCACCTGTGTTCGTTGTCCATAACATATGCCTGCCCATACTATAACCCCACCGCCACCATGGACCACTCGAACCACAACATTGACATCCGCAAACCGCTCACCCACCCAACGCCATACAAGCAGTCTGCCATCTGTTCTTTGTACAGTGAAAACTGGGATTCATCCATGAAGAGAACACCTCTCCAAAGTGCCAGATGCCATTGAATGTGAGCATTTGCCCATTCAAGTCGGTTACGACGACGAACTGCAGTCAGGTCAAGATCCCGATGAGGATGGCGAGCATGCAGATGAGCTTCTCTGAGACGGTTTCTGACAGTTTGTGCAGAAATTCTTTGGTTACCATGTTAGAAAACAAAAGAGTTTAGAGTCCCAAATGCCAGCCTGATACTATATAAAGGGTTGGGAGATGCAGTAAAGTGGGTGAGTATGCAGGGTGGGGAGATGCAGTAAAGTAAAAGTGTAACAGAAGTTTTGGGTGGTACAGTACTCTGTATAGTGGGGATAGGCCCTGCACCAGCACAGAATGTTATTTCGGGAATGTCCCACAATTTTGGAAACTCCCAAAGAGTAAGATTTATAAAACATGGAGGACATTAGCCCAGTGCTCTATAAGACAGAGCTAAACGGGAGATCCAGGAGCAGTAATCCCTTTAGGAATATGTTGGATTAAAGATCTGAGCATGAGAAGCATCTAGTAATCTGCATTGTTAGTGGCAACATAAAAAAGGAATTTGATTCCTTATTAGAATAGGCCAAACCTGACAAAGTGATTTTAAATGTAACCCTTTGGAAATGGTAGGAAAATAACAAATGCCTCGTAGAGAACACATCTTGAGCTTTATAAGTGTATTTGTCAAAGCTTGATTGACACATGTGGAGTTATGTACTCATAAGAAGCCTTTGAAACGTCCCTTGGGAATTTATGTCAGTGTGGTGGCAAGCAAATGCAGAATGTACTTTGGTTGCATACTGGTGCGCTCCCCTTTAAATCTCATTTGGGCAGCTGTGCCAGCAGAGGTATCTCCAAAATAAAAAAAGGCATGGCGGAAAAGATTCTGCTGAGAATCCATACAGGTTCTGTAGCGGGCAGAATAACATTTATTAAATAGGAATAGGACAAGGCAGGAGACCACATATGTTAGCGATAGTGAAATAGAAAAATCCGCGCTTAGGATAATTTTTAACCTATTTGTTAGTACTGGCTGCAGCCCACCTACAAACTATATTCCAAGGAAATATAGTAAAGAGTAAACAGTAAGGACAGGTGCGTGGCGCTGCCAGGGTATAGTTAATGGTCTGTGCACATCTCAAAAGTGCTAAACGTATAATAAACTCAAATAAACCAGTGTGTGTCAATTTTATAACACACACACACAAGTGCGCGGCCGCATTGTTTGTACCTGCCGTTTGATTCAGCTATGTTTGTGAGTACCACTCTTTGATTATAATAAATTATTTTTAAAGCGGTACTACTCTATGTGAGCCTCTTTTCCCGCATATACCCATGGACCCCATTTCCAAGGATAGTGGGACGAAGGACTCAGACAGGTCATTGAATGATATCTTTTCCTATGGTAACCAGAGAGGGGGATTACAAGACCATATACCCAAGGCTTGATACCCCTGTAGGGGTTATCAACTCTGGTGAGTGCGGTTTCTGGGGGTGCGGGGAGCACTGAGTGACCACCAGATTCCGAGCACCTTCATAAATCTCAACTAGAGCACCTGCACTGAAGTCACTTTTTCCCTTATCCTATGGACTGTATTTAGTGTGGGATTATCCTTCCTTTTTAAGTCCTTCCTAAGCTTTTATGGACTATTGAATATCTGGATAACTGCTGCTGTTTTTTATCTTGGATTTATCTAGTTTTACATACCTGCTTATTATATTGTCTTCTAGTTTTTATATACCTGCTTATCATATTGTTTTCTGTTTATATATAATGCTATTTATTGCACTTTATTGATACACTGAAGGATGTACACAGGTTATTGATTCTACTTATTGCACAGTTGGACTTTCCGGGCACATCCAAGGATCTATTTAGTTTTTCACACAAGTTTTTTCTTTTCACTAGTATTTACACTACTGGTCGGAGGTGGATTTAAGTGATTTTCAATTATCCACTAGGTCTGACATCACGTATATATATATTTTTTCTGTTGTCCACATATATATTTTTTCTGTGGCCCACACACATATATAATTTTTCCACATTGGCCTCTGGTGTTGCATACCATTGTGCACTTCACTTTTTGGTGGGCCACTTATTACGGTATTCATAGGATACACAGCATTTTTTTGCACTTGATACTTTATGATAACTAATCACATATTTATTGTTATAAAATTGACACACACTGGTTTATTTGAGTTTATTATACGTTTAGCACTTTTGAGATGTGCACAGACCCTTAACTATACCCTGGCAGCACCACGCACCTGTCCTTACTGTTTATATGTTAGCGATAGATGACAGTAAAATGTCCAAAGAACGGCACCAAGGGTTACATTTCCAATATAGATACGTAGAGGTTAAGAGAAGCTGTTGCGGCATGTGTTCTCCTGGGTTGAGACAGAGGAGGAATATGTGACAGACAGGTGGTCTGTCACTGTGTAAAGATGCCTATTTCAGCACTGAAATGATCCATGAACAGGTGTGAAACTGATTGGAGATAGGTGGGTGTTGCTCACAAAAGAGAGTATTTCTCTAGTCAACCACTGCTCCTATGTGCTATGTAAGCAGCCTAAAGCCTCGTACACGTGATGAGATTTTTTTTTTATCAAGAAAAACTTTATTGAATATTCACATAGAAAACATAACAGTAACAGAGTCCAAGACCTATTCGCCCCCTCCTTGCTTACAACACAAAGAGATTATTGGATGAATAATTGTCCATTTTTGTTGCATGCTAATCTCATATCGAAAGTGAGGAGGTTATTCAACTTCTGAAAATTCTCATACAACAGAATACAATTTCGAAAGTGATGTCATGTGTTGAATTGTTTTGTAGGGTATTCTTTCATTTCCGAGAATGCGTAGTATTGCTCTTACAATTTTTTTCAGACTAAAACTGCTAACTAAACGATAATCGGGTGTTGTGTTCACGTACGTGAACCAAGCCTAAAGCTTGACAAGTGGGGATTGCGTATCCTGACCTGTCTGGCCTACATAGGCAGACTGCCAAGCCAGACCGATGCCTAGTACACATTAGTAGAAAATTGGATGAGCAATCATTTGATTTTTTCTGAATGTTCGCACCAGGTTAAAAACGAGAATGCCATTAATGGTACAAAAACTCTGGAACAACACAAGAAAACTTCCCAAATACATAGCTACAGTCCAATGTAGAATCAGAAATGCTGTAATGTGCATGTGACCCTTTTAATCAAAGTAGGATTAATAATAATAATATTGAGTTTATTAAACAGTATTAATTAAAAAAAAAATAATAATAATAATAACTATTTATCATACCCCCTTTATTTATAGTCCAATAGATGATCTGTATACTGCTAAAATGTACTATAAATACTGTATACTGCTATTCACTTATCATTATCACAGAAATTTCAGTTTACATCTCCTTAGAAAAATCTTTTATTATCCTGTATACATTAATTCTTATGTTTACAAAAAAGATTTTCTTTGTCATTTTCTTCCTGGTCATACTTTGTTTTCGATCATGCACAGCCTTGCTCATTCCATTTTTTTAAGGACAAATACTGTAGAAGTTAAACAAAAATCGTTTGTTCTGGTAAATAATAAGAAAACATTTTTAACATCTCCCTTCGGAAATTTTAGTCGGAATAATCAACATCGGCTCTCGAAAGTAGTATACTAGCAAACAAAAACTGAATGATCGTTCCGAATACAAATATTTTGTCCAAAAAATTCTAATAATGTGTACTAGACTTAAGCTAAGCAAATAGCATTCTGTAAGTGAGCAAACAACAGGTCATTTCTGGTGACTTAAGGAACCAGTTAAGCAGAGAGACTGAGACTAGGGCAGCTTTGTCCTAAGGAGCAATAGACATAGCTTTATGACAAAATAGCCAGGAGCCTGAAAGACACATGTTTCCTGTTATACTAAACAAGCCCTGCGAGGGCAGAACACTGTTTTACTTTGACACTTGAATCAATAAAAGTGGGCAAAAAGCCCAAAAACACATTCTGCCAAGCGGACAAAGTCTTTTGAAAAGCTCTCAATTTGAAGCAAAATATCACAATTGGTGGAAGATGCAGGCAAAATTACAAATCCCTCTGCGTGAAGTCTGTCAATTCTCTTCTGATCAGTCTTATTTTGGCATTGAATTTTGCTTTCGAGTTAGTTATAGTCTTTTGACTAAAAAGCCATTGTAGTTTTAGTCCCATTTTAGTCATCTGCAATTGTGTTCGTTTTAGTCATAGTCTTTTGACTAAAATGCCATTTTAGCTTTAGTCCAATTTTAGTAATCTGCAATTGTTTTAGTCGTATCTTAGTCAACTAAAATCTCCAGTACATTTTATTTGAATAAAATCATTTTAGTCAACTAAAATCTAATGTGTTCAATTAAATTGTAATGCATTATTTAAGCATTTCATTAGAATTTCCAAACTCATATACTCCTGGAGTAAAAAAAAAAATTCTAATATCATGTTATTTTTTATGGTATTAAGGTTTGAACAAACTCACAGATACAGATTTAGCCACTCTGGATGGTCTGAGGAGGCCTGTAATGCTGCACAGTGCTCTGGACGGTGGTCGGAGGAGGCCTGTAATGCACAGTGCTCTGGATGCCGGTGGTCAGGGGAGGCCTTTAATGCACACAGCGCCCTGGATGGTGGTCTGAGAGGAGGCCTGTAATGCACAGTGCTCTGGATGCCGGTGGTCAGGGGAGACCTGTAATGCACACAGTGCCCTGGATGGTGGTCTGAGAGAAGACCTTTAATGCACACAGTGCCCTGGATGGTGGTCTGAGAGAAGGACTGTAATGCTGCACAGTGCTCTGGATGGTGGTCTAAGGGGAGGCCGGTCTAAGGGGAGGCCGGTAATGTTGCACAGTGCTCTGGATGCTGGTGGTCAGGGGAGGCCTGTAATGCACACAGTGCTCTGAACGGTGGTCTGAGAGGAAGCCTGTAATGTACACACTCACAGTGCTCTGCTCTGGATGGTCGTGAGCTGGAACTCACGTTGGGAGGCCTGTAATGCACAGTGCTGCTCAGGATGGTCGCCTGAGGAGGCCTATAATGCTGCACAGTGCTAACTGCTAAGTAGTAGGCACGCTACGGGCTTTCTTGCTTATTGGGAGCAGAAGCAGTCACGTGCTCTATACAGGTGGAACTCCGTGCAAATGGAAAGTTCATGAGGGTAAACATCCCTGCCTCACATTTTCATTTTTTCATGGTTTTCGTCAGTGGATGAAAATGTGGTGTACTTTTTGTTTTGTTATTGTCACTGCAAATAGACTGCTGATGAAAACTTTGATGAACATTTTTTCCTTGACGAAATGAACACTGCTTCTGATGAACTGTGTATTCAGTTTAATACAAGTGCCTAGTGCCAATGTACATTGCATTGTGTGTGAAGAGAGAGGGAAAAAAACATAGCTGTTTCACAAAGACTGACAGTGAAAAAAGATTTTGAACTTCACATAAAAAGTAGTTAAAATGTACATAAAAGATTTTATAATCCCATGCTGTAAAGAGAATAATCACTAACCACTTCAATACAGGACATTTACATCCCCTTCCTGCCCAGACCAATTTCCAGCTTTCAGTGCTCTCACATTTTGAATCGGTTTTTCAAACAAATAAAGCTTTCTTTTGGTAATATTTAATCACCACTGGGTTTTTTATTTTTGCGATATAAGTTAAAGAAGAGCGAAAGTTTGAAAAAAAAAAAAAAAAAACTTTTTTCGTTTTTATTATAACACTTAGCAAATAAGTGCATTTTGCAAAATTTGGCCCAAAATTTACACTGCTAAATATCTTTGGTAAAAATAACCCAAATTAGTGGATATTATTTAGTCTGTGTGAAAGTTATAGAGTCTACAAGCAATGGTGCCAATCATTGAAAATTAATCACACCTTATTGCACCTGGTATACTGACGGCCTATCTCATTTCTTTAGGCCCTAAAATGTCAGGAAAGCACAAATACCCCCCAAATGACCCCTTTTTGGAAAGTAGACAGTCCAAGGTATTTAGTAAGAGGCATTGTAAGTTTTTTAAAGTTGTATTTTTTTCCCACAATTCTTGGGAAAATGAAGAAATTATAATTTTTTTCTTTTTTACACAAAATTGTAATAATAACAAGTTATTTCTCACAAACAGCATAGGCATACTTGCAATTACACCCCAAAACACATGCTCCTACTCAGCCTGAGTATGGCAATACCACATGTGTGAGACTTTTACACAGCCTGGCCACATACAGAGGCCCAACATCCAAGTAACACCTTCAGGCGTTCTAGGAGCATAAATTACACACAGTGGGACGGGAGACCCAGGCGAGCTGCGGAAGGCGGCGGGAGGGGGCATCCCCTCCCGCTCCTTGCAATGACAGCTGAACGGCTTCTCAGCCGCATCAGTTGTCATTACAAGACAGCCGATCGTCGGCTATGGATGCCGGTACCGGGGTGATGCCTCTAGCTGCAGGCATCACTCTGGTACAAGCACTTTCCCTAAATATCGGCAATATCGGTAAATCAAACTGCCGATTCCGATATATCGGGGAAAGTGCATATCGGCCCCCGATATATCGGTGTTTCTGATAATCGGTCGATCCCAAGCCTACAAGCATTAAAAACACAGCGCTGCAGTTGTTTCCATATGCCCACTCAAAAGCTGGGTCCTTGTGTGTGAGGTCAGACAATTGACTGTCAGCAACTGCTAAGAATTCAGTTGACTTTAGATTTCTGGATGCCATGTCTGAATTCAAAGCTAACAAATCAGGATAAGATTCTTTATTATTATTTTTTTTTATGCTTTTTAAAAATGACAGTTTTCAGTTGAGTTCCACAAAATGTGAAAATGACAGTTAATGTTTAAAAATGAACATATTTCCTTTTCCTTGTGTGAGTCTAGGTTCACACTGAGGCAGGTTTGAAATCGTGCGAGTTCAGTGGAAATCGCACAATTTCAAACCGGCATTTTAAGTCCAACTTCGGGGGGGGGGGGGGGGGGTAATTTCACAGACTTCTGTGCGGGTCCATGCACCGCC
This sequence comes from Pelophylax lessonae, assembly GCF_965119305.1. Taxonomy (NCBI): domain Eukaryota; kingdom Metazoa; phylum Chordata; class Amphibia; order Anura; family Ranidae; genus Pelophylax; species Pelophylax lessonae. The sequence goes on along the minus strand of NC_138771.1, from coordinate 255,906,241 downwards.
AAGAAAGTCACCAAAAGAAGTGCAAAAACTACTTCTGAGAATCGATGCGGCGCTGCAAAGTCGGCATCGCAACGATTTGGACGGTACAATTGCCAACAATAGCCTCTGATTTGAAATGCGAATCGCATGTCAAATTTGTGGGCTTAAAGTGGAACTGAAGTTCGGAATTTTCTTTTACTTTCACTTTTTATGATAATGGTAAACAGAGCAAACAGAGAGGTTGAATGTCCCTAAAGGAGGCAGAGGTACCATTAAAAACTTTACAGCTGTTCTAATCCCTCTCCACTCAACCAAAAATGTAAAAAAAAAAGTTTAGTTACTTAGTTACACTTTAGGTCCCTTTCACACTTATGCCACCTAAAAGTCTTTTTTAGGCAATTTTGACTGGACTTGAACCAATGCCTATGTCTTTGGACCTCAAAAAGCATTAAAATTGGCCCAAAGTAGTGCAGGGACTACTTTGAAGTCATTGCAACTTGAAGTCGTACAGATATGAATGGTACTCATTGGAAATTATGGAGTACGACTTGTCATGCGACTTTGCAGTCCCAAATCGCAGGACAAGCCGCACAAGTGTGAAAGGGGCCTTAAGGGCCAGTTCACACCATAGAAATGTAGTCCGGATGCGTTCCAGATGCTTTACTACATGTATGTTTTTGATGCATTTTTTAATGTGTTCCTGCATTTTCCCCCTATTTTTTCTTAACCGGAAGGCCCCTTTCACACTTATGCTACTTTTCCTGCGATTTGGGACTGCAAACTCGCATGAAAAGTTATATTCCATTATTTCCAATGAGCACCGTTCATGTCTGTAGGACTTCAAGTCGCAACGACTTCAAAGTAGTCCCTGAACTACTTTGGGCTGATTTTAATGCATTTTGAGGTCCATAGACATAGGCATTGCTTCAAGTCCAGTCAAAATTGCGTAAAAAAAAAAGCGACAAAACCGTGACATAGGCATTGCTTCAAGTCCAGTTAAAATTGCGGTAAAATTGCGTGACTTTTAGGTCGCACAAGTGTGAAAGGGGTCTAAATAAGGACACGTGTGTTCCAGTGCATTTTTGATGCATTTTACTGTGTTCCAGTACAGTCCAGTGCAGAAAAATGCAGCACGTTCTACTTTTTTTTTTATTTGAAACTGGAATGCACTGGAACTGACCACGCTGGTGTGAACTATGCCATTGAAAACCCTATAACCTACTATCCATGTGTTTTTGATGCAGAAAAAAAAGCACTGGACTGCATGTGGTGTGAACTGGCTCTCAAGCTAAACTCCAGAAAAGAAATGAGTCTGCAGGGGTTAAATTCACTTTAACAGACACTCTGACTCCAGGGCCCACACACAACCCGGAGCATTGGAGACAGAAGAGGAGCGCCAACAGCTGCAGGAGCAATAAATATGATAAGTATAGCTGCTTTTTCTGTCCCTCGGACAAAATGAGAATATAACCCTTGCATTGCAGTGGAAGCCCAACTGCACAGATCATTTATTACATTTTACTAGAGTTCAGCTTTGTAAGCCTAAAGCCCCGTACACACGCAGCGATTGTTGGCCGACCAATTGGCCGTCTTTTGTCCGGTGTTGTTGTGTTGCTTGAAAAGTGCTCTAGACTGCACATGAATTTTGTCGGCCAACAACAACCAACTGCAGAAGTGATGTCATGTTCTGGTCTACTTTTCGTGTGTTTTTTCTTCACTGAGCATGCCCAGTCATGATCATCACATTTTTGTCTGCTGAAATCTGTACTGACTGAGGAACAATCGGCCGTTCTGTTGTTGGGCAACAAAAATTTTATAGCCTGCACACCAGATTTTGTTCGGCCGAAAAGTCGCAGTCGGTTGTCAGAAGCATCATACTAACAAGCCGATAATCGGCCAATCGGGCGGCGGCCAAAAATTCACGGCCAACAATCGGTATGTGTGTACAGGGCTTAAGGCTCTTTTTTTTTTAAGCGCACCACACAAAAACACCTAGTACTTTGCTACCATGTGTTCTGGCATGCATTTTTGCACATTAGCAAGATGCGTTGGGTGGCACTTTGGCGTGCTTGCAAAAAGGATGCATCATTTTGCACATTGCGAGAAACTGCGATTTCAGCCAATTAGATAGATCTTAGCGATCTTTATTAAGCAAGTCAGCGTCATTTTTAACACTGAACATTCTGATTTTTTTGCAATCTGGTTGTTTATGAGCTGAAATACTTTCAAAATGTTTTGAAGCTTTACAAATCAGATCTGTAATAGGAATATTTTATGCAATATAGGGTAGATTATTGGTCCTGCAGGTAAAGTCAACCGTAGAGACGGAAACTGAAGTCAAGCCATGGGACAGTTCCAGATCAGTGGTCATGCTATCAGACAAGTTTTTTGGGTTGGATATTTAGGAGGAAAAACTAAATGACGCAATATATAACAGAATATAATCTATAAAATAATCATTTCACACAGTTCTCACACATACACACCCCCCTCTATGATATCTTACAATATGGTAGGATTTTACTGTGGAAATGTAAAGATACAGAGCCTCAAATATCAACACATTAAATACAAACTGACATTTTCGCAATACTTCAAAATAGGGAAATAAAATCTCCCATTTGACCAATACGTTTACAATACAGATGTGTCATACGCATCCCCCTCTATGATATCTAACAATATGTAATGATTTTACTGTGGAAATTTAAAGATACAGAGCCCCAAGTATCAACCAATTGGTTATGCAGTGACTTTTTGTAATACTCCTATATAGATAGGAAACAAAATCTCCCATTGGACAAATACGTTTACAATGCAGATGTGTCATACGCACCCCCCTCTATGATATCTTACAATATGGTAGGATTTTACTGTGGAAATTTTAAGATACAGAGCCCCAAATATCAACCCATTGGCTACAAACTGACATTTTCACAAAATACTTCAAAATGGATCAGAAGCAAAATCTCCCATTGGACCAATACGTTTACAATACAGATGTGTTATACGCACCCCCCCCCCTATGATATCTTACAATATGTAATGATTTTACTGTGGAAATTTAAACATACAGAGCCCCAAATACCAACCCATTGGTTATGCAGTGACTTTTTGTAATACTTTGAAATGGGTCAAAAACAAAATCTCCCATTGGACCAAAATCATTACATATTGTAAGATATCATAGAGGGGGGTGCGTATGACACATCTGTATTGTAAACGTATTGGTCCAATGGGAGATTTCGTTTCTGACCCATTTTGAAGTATTGCGAAAATGTCAGTTTGTAGCCAATGTATTGATATTTGGGGCTCTGTATCTTTATATTTCCACAGTAAAATCCCACCATATTGTAAGATATCATAGAGGGGGGGGGGGGGTGTATGACACATCTGCATTGTAAACGTATTGGTCCAATGGGAGATTTTGTTTCTGATCCATTTTAAAGTATTGCGAAAATGTCAGTTTGCCAATGGGTTGGTATTTGGGGCTCTGTATCTTTACATTTCCACAGTAAAATCCTACCATATGGTTAGATATCCTAGAGGGGGGTGCGTATGACACATCTGCATTGTAAATGTATTGGTCCAATGTGAGATTTTGTTTCTGACCGATTTTGAAGTATTGCGTAAATTTGTCAGTTTGTAGCCAATGGGTTGATATTTGAGGCTCTGTATCTTTACATTTCAACAGTAAAATCCTACCATATTGTAAGATATCATAGAGGGGGGTGTGTATGACATCTCTGTGTGTAATCATTATTTTATATACTATTTACTTATTTATATACTATTTATATACTATATATATTACTGTGTGTAATCATTATTTTATATACTATTTACTTATTTATATACTATTTATATACTATATATATTACTGTGTGTAATCATTATTTTATATACTATTTACTTATTTATATACTATTTATATATTATATATATATTACTGTGTGTAATCATTATTTTATATATTACAATATGGTGTATATTACGTCATCTAGTTGTTCTCTGTGTAATCATTATTGTATATATTACAATATGGTGTATATTATGTCATTTAGTTGTTCTCTGTTGATTATCCTACCAAAAATAAACTTGTCTGATAGCATGAGCACTGATTAGGAACTGACGGCTTGACTCCAGTGGGACAGAACTCCTTGTGGCCTGGGCCTCAGCATTGTATCCCTAAAAAATGAATGTTCGATCACAGGTGTGCACTTACCTAGCTAATACCTCCCGGTGTTGATCACTGGGGTCACAAAGCAGCAGCAGCAGGAAGCCCAGGCGAAGCGACGGTCACCATGGAAACCAGATCCTGCGACACGGGAAGAGGATGTTTGCGTTCCAGTGTGAAACGCAAGGCAGACAAGAGCTGATTGGCCGGCTCCTATCTAGTGTATTACACTGCAATGATATCCTTTCCAATCTTGCCATGCTGCACTAGAATGTCTGTGTGGGAGGGAGAAGCCCTGTGTTACTGTCATGTTATTCGGGGCACCTAGGCCTGTTCTGTATGGTGACTTCCAGTGTACATATATACATGTCTCCTGTATAGACACGTCACTCCTCGGGGCCAGCCAATCAGGCGGAGATGGAAGTGTGGGACACACCCCGCGGCGGGGGAGTGAGGATCAGTCAGTCAGTGTGTGTGGGACAGAGGACGGGCGGGATGGTGCTCTCCAGCTCCCAGCACATCCTCCTGGCAGTGTCCCTGGCACTGTGCCTGTGTTTCTTAGTGCCCAGGATGATAGGAGTGCCAGGGGAGGCGGCAAAGAAGGATCCCAGGAGGATGGCAGCTCCCTACCGAGGACACTCAGGTAACTAAGGCTGCACAGGGCTCCCTTCACACATATGGCTATATATATAGATCTATGGCTACCTTCACATCTAGGCAGTGCTATTTTTAAGGCTCCATTCACACCTGAGCGTATTGTTTTCAGGCGTTTTTTGCAGGTGTGTGGAAGCAGGCATTGACATCTAACAACAACGTTTGTAATCTGCCAAAAAAAGAAGCTCACGTACTTTTTTGAGCTTCAGGCGTTTTGCTTCAGGTGACAAAACGCTCAGAAGTGAACAGGGGCCATTAAAATGAATGGGATTTTGCTTGTTGGACGTTTTGGAACTTCAGAGAAGAGCGTTTTACGAGCTGAAAAACACCCAGGTGTGAACAGGGCTGTGTTTTTTCAGGCGTTTCTGTGCAGGTGTTTTTAGGTTAATGAGTGACCAATGAAAAAAATGATAAAAAAACCTGTAATCTGCCAAAGAATCTCATGTACTTTTTTGAGTGACGGCCCTTTTGCCTAAGGCAACAGAACGCTCAGATGTGAACAGGGGACATTGAAATGAATGGGATTTGTCTTGTTTTCATTTCCAAGCATGCGTGGTCTTGCTCTTCCAGTTTTTTTGCAGACAAATACTTTACTGCACCTGTGTCAAACACAAGGCCCGCGGGCCAAATCCAGCCCCCCAGGACTTGCCATGTGGCCCTTGCACCCTGTTTTGCAGGTGGAATTCAGCTGTCATCACCTCTGGCTTTCACCCTTCGATCTAACAATCCCTACACATGCTTACAGCGGGGCATGGCAGGGGTATATCTCCAACGAGTGAGAGAATGATCTCCCTGCAAGGCACACCGCCTACATAGAGGTACTAGAGCCAGGCCAGGTAGGAGAGAGATGCAAGGAAGGTTTGGAGTTTAGCTTGCACACCCTGCGCTCTGTACACAGCGCACCCCTGAACTCTGCGCTCTGTACACAGCGCACCCCTGAACTCTGCGCTCTGTACACAGCGCACCCCTGAACTCTGCGCTCTGTACACAGCGCACCCCTGAACGCTGTGCTCTGTACACAGCGCACCCCTGCGCTCTGTAAGTAGCGTATTCCTGAATTATGTGCTCTGTATACGTCACAACCCTGCACTCTGTGAGTAGTGTATTCCTGAACTCTGCGCTCTGTACACAGCACACCCCTGAACTCTGCATGTAGCGCACCCCTGAACCCTGTGCTCTGCGAGTAGCATATTCCTGAACTCTGTACTTAGTGCACCCCTTAACTCTGCACATAGCACACTCCTGAACACTGCACTCTCTCTGCACATAGAGTATTCATGAACACTGTACAAAGCACACCCCTAAACTCTGCACTCTTTACATAGCATATTTCTGAACTGCATGCAGCGCACACCTCTTAACTCTGTACGTAGCATATTCCTGAACCCTGCATTCTGTACATAGCACACCCCTAAACTCTGCACTTTATACATAGCATATTCCTGAACTCTGTACACAGCACAGCCGTGAACCCTGCATTCTGTACATAGCACAGCCCTAAACTCTGCACTTTATACGTAGCGCACCCCTAAACTCTGCACTCTGTACCTAGCGCACCCCTGAACTCTGTACCTAGCGCATCCCTAAACTCTGTACTCTGTACCTAGCGCACCCCTCAACTCTGCACTTTATACGTAGCGCACCCCTAAACTCTGCACTCTGTACCTAGCGCACCCCTAAACTCTGCACTCTGTAAGTAGTGCGCCCTATATACAACTGGCCTTTTAAGGGCAACCACACTGCTGATATGGCCCACGATGAATTTGTGTTCGGCATCCCTGCGTTAGTGATTAAAGAAAATCGTTCCTTCTCTTATAGTTCATTCTGTTCTCATAAAAGAACATTTTTTGTGTTTGTCCCTTCGCATGAACTGTCGGGATTGCCTCTCGAAAGCTGTGTACTAATGATCAGATTATCGTCCAATCGATTCGAAAGCTGTATTTTGTGTCCAATTTTCTGATTGTGTGTACTAGCTATGAGGCTGCCAAGACACAAATCAGTTTTTTCTTTTTTTTTTTTTTTTTTGTATTTTGTTTTTTTTTTAGCCAGCAGGCTGAGTGAAAAAACGAACCCTATTCCCACACATTGGAGGTGGAAGGAGGAATTCTCCCGTCTGTGTTATTGTATTCTGATAGCGGGACTCCTCCACTGTCAGAACACACTGATCAGCGCTGATCGAAGGAAAACTTTCCAACAAGGTATTCAAGAGCTGTCAGCTCAGGAGCAGCCATAGATGGATCAAAATGGATCCCTGTTAAACTGGTTGAATTGTGATGCATCTATAACCAGTTTTAAAGTAAAATTTATTCTGCTAAATTAAAATAATGTAACTCCCATGCATTTTGATATCTTTTTTTCTTTAATTTCCTCCTCAGAGCTTTTTCAATTGTCCCCCTAGCTGCTGGGACCTTTGGAGTCTTGTGTGTCTCTGCGACGTGCGCACACCCACTCTGTGCTACAACTCTACGTGCAGCCCTTCAGAGCGCCACACACGGGAAGAAGGGCACAGAGCAAACGCCAGGCCTCTCCTCTACAGCGGTTCGGAGCCCCTCTTGCGCTGCCCATGTGTGTAGCTTTCTGAAGAGCGGCATAATGGAGTTCTAGTACAGAGCAGGTGTGTGCACATTGCAGAGACTCACACAGGACTCCATTGCTCTAGGAATCGGAGAGAACAGGAGACAAGTGAAGAAGGAAAATATCAAATGTTCGTGGGTTAGGGCCCTTTCACGTGGGTGATCCAATCAGGTTCTGTCTGTCAATTCTTTAGGTGTACCTGATCAGAAAGTCCATGCATTCCTATGGCCCGGCTGGTGTAGACTTTTGTCTGTTTATACCTGCCTACCTCTTGGTCTGATCGGGACTAGTGATTGACCAATATAGTTTTTTTATTGCCGATACCGATATTTTGGTCATCGCGTATCGTTATCGGCCGATATTTTCTTACATTTAAAACTTTTTTTTTTTTTTTTTTTTTTTTTTTTTTTTTTTACTTGACAGGTACTCTTGTGGAGGGACCCTCTGCACTTAAAAGCATTCAAAACACCAAGTTTGGCTGTTTTGAATGCTTTCATTTTTTTAATCTGGTGCCAGAACCTGGAAGTGATGTCATGACATCACTTCCGGGTTTTTGCATGGAGACATGATCAGAGCTGAATGCGGCTTTGATCGGGTCTTCGTGGCCTGCAGGCTGGTTGCCCGGGTCTCCCGGTGGGACGGGAGACCCAGGCGAGCTGCGGAAGGTGGCGGGGGGGGGGGGGGGACATCCCCTCACACTCTTTGTAATGACAGCCGAGTGGCTTCTCAGCCGCATTGGTTGTCATTACAAGACAGCCGACCATTGGCTATGGACACCGGTACCGGGGTGATGCCTCTAGCTGCAGGAATCACTCCGGTACAAGCACTTTCCGAAATATTGGATTCCGATATATCTGGGAAAGTGCATATCGGCCCTCGATATATAGGCTTTGCCGATAATCGGTCGATCCCTAATCGGGACCACTAAAAAAATGGATGATCAGAAAATCCATGCATTCCTATGGACCAGCTGTTTCAGACTTGTGTCTGTTTTTTTACCCGCCTACCTTTTGGGTCTGATCAGGACCACTAAAAAAAAATGCAGGGGGACCGCGTCTGTTTGGGCGGACCGGATCCAATGCAACCGAGTGTAAACGGACAGAGGAGTCCATTCTGGGCCACCTATAGAGCAGAGCGGGTTCTGTCTGTCTGCTGTGTAATAAACTGAGTGGATGCAGACCTGTCATTCGCCTGCTCTGCTCAGCTGGGGTTCAGCAGACAGATCCCCTTCTGATGGAAACAGAAGGTGTCCATGTGAAAGGCCCTTATGTTACTAGTCTTACCTGATTAAAATCCCCCTAGAGTGGACACAGACAACAATTCAGACCTGACACGGCATCTAAGTCATTCCAACTCTTTCCACACATTTGCTTTGAATCCACTTTAAAAGGATAGTTCATCCTTAACAAAAATGACCTGTGCACTTGTAAATACAAATAAACTGTGCAGCTTTGGCTAAAGTTGAAAAATGCCCTTGCTATAGGTGTAGGCCCTTATTTTACCTCTCGAAGCCTGACTGGAAAACTCCCAGAGATGGCATTCTTCTGTCCTGCCTTGTTGGTACATTGTTGCGAAGACACTCCCAGCTAATTCAATACCCCGGAATTCTAATTACCCCTGTCACAGTATCTTTGAGCTCAGGGATGCTATGGCAGAGGAGATAGTGGAGCACCCATTCGGATGTTTGAGAGCTCATTCCTGTGATGGTGGAGGTGAGCATTAACCGCTGGGACTGAGCCACAAGGCAGGACAGGCTGATACTATCTCTGGGAGTTTTTTTTGCCAGGATTCTGGAGGTACATAAATGGCCTCCATCTTTACCAAGGGTACTATTCAACCATAGTTAAAGCTGTACAGTGTTTTTTTATTTTTTTGTCTACAGGCGCCCCTAACATGCATAGGCAGTTTTTTGTTAACCGCTTGCCGACTGCTCACAGTATATTTACTGCGGCAGTCGGCCCCTCACAGGCAGAGTGACGTAGGTCTACGTCGCTCGCCTGTGAGGCTCTGGGGAGCGAGCGCACGCCCGCGGAGGCGCGCTCCCGCGCGGTCACGGACCCCCCCCCCCGCGTGTGTGACCAGCGGACCCGATGTCCGCCGGTCACTCGGCGATCGGCGGGGGAGAGGGAGAATGTCAGGCAGCTTGTGTAAACAAGCCACCTGTCATTCTCCTCGCTGTAAAGACACTGATCACTCGGATCTAGTATGTAGATCCGTTGATCAGTGTCCTTACAGCTCAAGCCACAGCCAATCACAGTAGAAAGCACGCCCCTAGGGACACACACAGCCCCTCCCTCCCAAATAAAGTTAACCCCTTCACTACCAGTGTATTTTTACAGTAACAGTGCATATGTATAGCACTGATTACTGTAGAAATGTCACTGGTAACCCCAAAAGTGTCAAAAATGTCAGTCAAGGGTCCGATCTGTCCGCCCCAATGTCGCAGTACCGCAAAAAAAATCGCAGATCGCCGCCATTACACGTTAAAAAAAAAACACCAAAAATGACAGAAATCTTTCCCTTTGTTAGTAAACGCGATAACTTTTGCGCAAACCAATCAAAATACGCTTTTTGCTTTTTTTTTTTTTTTTTTTTTTTTTTTTTTTTTTTTTACCAAACATAGGTAGCATAAAACAAATTGGCCGAAAATTTAAAAAAAATTTGATTTTTACATTTTTTTTGGGGGGAATTTCATATAAAAAAATGTGAAAAATATTATTTTTGCAAAATGTACGCTCTTTTTTTGTTTATAGCGCAAAAAGTAAAAATCGCACGGGTGATCAAATACCACCAAAAGAAAGCTCTGTTTGTGGGAAAAAAAGGACGCCAAATTTGTTTAGATACAGCGTCGCACGACCGCGCAATTGTCTGTTAAAGTCACGCAGTGCCGAATCGCAAAATACCCCCTGGTCGTTTAGCAGGAAAATCCTCCGGGGCTTAAGTGGTTAAAGGTGAACTAACCCTTTAGGTTGCACATTTATAGGCTATAAAAATAATACCACTTCCCCTCTTCTTTTCTCATTTTTTTTTTTGTTTCTTTTTGTGTGTGTTTTTGATTTCCAAGTGGAACCCTCTGAGTTAAGCCTCGTACACACGCAACGATTATTGGCCATGAATTTTTTTTTCGGCTTGTTAGTATGATGCTTCCGACAACCGACTCTGACTTTTCGGCCGAATAAAATCTGGTGTGCAGGCTATAAAATTTTTGTTGGCCTTCACCACAACGGCCGATTTTCCGTCAGTCAGTACAGATTTCGCCAGACAAAAATCTGATGAGCAAGACTGGGCATGAAAAAACACACGGAAAGTAAACCAGCACATGACATCACTTCTGAAGTAGATTTTTGTTGGCCAAGAAAATTCGTGTGCAGTCTAGGCACATTCCAACCAACAAAACACCACTCTGGACAAAAGACGGCCGATAATCGTTGCGTGTGTACGAGGCATTAGAGGCATAGCTCTTGTGGACATTGAGGGGGCAGCTGGGGGGGGCTACTGCACACAGAATTTATTTATTTTTACCTTCCATGAGTAGAAAACCGTGTGCCTTAAGGCCCCGTTCACACTGGGGCGATCCGACTTGCCGGGGCAACCTCACAGTCCGCGACCTCGGAGCGGCTGGCACGGACTTCATAACATTGAAGTCTATGCAGGTCGCTCCGGGTCGCCCCAAAGAAGCTTTGGACCCTTTTTCTAAGTCGGAGTGACTTGTGTCGCTCCTATTAGAACGGGTCCACAGCTTCTCTATGGCAGGCGACCTGGTCGCCTGACAGGTCGCCCCAGTGTGAACGGGGTCTTACAACCACTTTAGGTTTGCGGTCAAGCTGGCTGTTTATGCTTTATTGTAAGGAAACCATTTATTTTACCTGCTTAGCGCCGAGCGCTTAACCCCTTAAGCCCCGGAGGATTTGGCTGCTCAAAGATCAGGGCCTATTTTGCGATTCGGCACTGCGTGACTTTAACGAACAATTGCGCGGTCGTGCGACGCTGTACCCAAAAGAAATTAACGTCCTTTTTTTTCACAGAAACAGAGCTTTCTTTTGGTGGTTGATCACCTGTGCAATTTTTTTTTTTTTTTTTTTTTTTTTTTTTTTTTGTGCTATAAACAAAAAAAGAGCGTTAATTTTGAAAAAATAACAATATTTTTCACATTTTTTTTATATGAAATTCCCCAAAAAAATGTAAAAATCGAAATTTTTTTAACATTTTAGGCCAATTTGTTTTCTGCTACATATTTTTGGTAAAACAAAATTGCAAAAAGCGTATTTTGATTGGTTTGCGCAAAAGTTATCGCGTTTACTAACTAAGGGAAAGATTATTGTCATTTTTATTGTTTTTTTTTTTAACTAGTAATGGCGGCGATCTGCGTTTTTTTTTTTTTTTTTTCGGGACTGCGACATTGCGGCGGACAGATCGGACCCCTGACTAACATTTTTGAAATTTTTTGGGGTACCAGTGACATTACTACAGTAATCAGTGCTATACATATGCACTATTACTCTAAAAATGACACTGGCTGGGAAGGGGTTAACTTTAGTAGTGATCAAGGGGCTAAGTGTGTCCCTAGGGGCGTGCTTCTAACTGTCAAGGGGCGTGGCTTTTGATGTAACCACAGAGACATACAATCCTACATAGCAGGATCGTATGATCTCTGCAGTTACACCAGGGAGAATGACAAGCGGCTTTGTTAACATAGGCCACCTGCTTTTCTCCCCTCTCCAGCGGGAGATCCCAGTAAACTATGTCCGCCGGTCACTCGCACGGGGATCCCAGTGAACGAGCGGGGGCGGGAGCGCGCCTCTGGCGGTGCATGCTCGCCCCCTATTGGCTGACTGCCGCCATATACAGTGGGTACGGAAAGTATTCAGACCCCCTTAAATTTTTCACTCTTTGTTATATTGCAGCCATTTGCTAAAATCATTTAGGTTCATTCTTCTTCCTCATGAATGTACACATAGCACCCCATACTGACAGAAAAACACAGAATTGTTGACATTGTTGCAGATTTATTAAAAAAGAAAAACTGAAATATCACATGGTCCTAAGTATTCAGACCCTTTGCTGTGACACTCATATATTTAACTCAGGTGCTTTCCATTTCTTCTGATCATCCTTGAGATGGTTCTACACCTTCATTTGAGTCCAGCTGTGTTTGATTATACTGATTGGACTTGATTAGGAAAGCCACACACCTGTCTATATAAGACCTTCCAGATCACAATGCTTGTCAGAGCAAATGAGAATCATGAGGTCAAAGGAACTGCCTGAAGAGCTCAGAGACAGAATTGTGGCAAGGCACAGATCTGGCCAAGGTTACAAAAAGATTTCTGCTGCACTTAAGGTTCCTAAGAGCACAGTGGCCTCCATAATCCTCAAATGGAAGACGTTTGGGACGACCAGAACCCTTCCTAGAGCTGGCCGTCCGGCCAAACTGAGCTATCGGGGGAGAAGAGCCTTGGTGAGAGAGGTAAAGAAGAACCCAAAGATCACTGTGGCTGAGCTCCAGAGATGCAGTCAGGAGATGGGAGAAAGTTGTAGAAAGTCAACCATCACTGCAGCCCTCCACCAGTCGGGGCTTTATGGCAGAGTCGCCCGACGGAAGCCTCTCCTCAGTGTAAGACACATGAAAGCCCGCATGGAGTTTGCTAAAAAACACCTGAAGGACTCCAAGATGGTGAGAAATAAGATTCTCTGGTCTGATGAGACCAAAATAGAACTTGTTGGCCTTAATTCTAAGCGGTATGTGTGGAGAAAACCAGGCACTGCTCATCACCTGTCCAATACAGTCCCGACAGTGAAGCATGGTGGTGGTAGCTTCATGCTGTGGGGGTGTTTTTCAGCTGCAGAGACAGGACGACTGGTTGCAATCGAGGGAAAGATGAATGCGGCCAAGTACAGGGATATCCTGCACAAAAACCTTCTCCAGAGTGCTCTGGACCTCAGACTGGGCCGAAGGTTTACCTTCCAACAAGACAATGACCCTAAGCACACAGCTAAAATAACGAAGGAGTGGCTTCACAACAACTCCGTGACTGTGCTTGAATGGCCCAGCCAGAGCCCTGACTTAAACCCAATTGAGCATCTCTGGAGAGACCTAAAAATGGCTGTCCACCAACGTTTACCATCCAACCTGACAGAACTGGAGAGGATCTGCAAGGAGGAATGGCAGAGGATCCCCAAATCCAGGTGTGAAAGACTTGTTGCATCTTTCCCAAAAAGACTCCTGGCTGTATTAGATCAAAAGGGGGCTTCTACTAAATACTGAGCAAAGGGTCTGAATACTTAGGACCATGTGATATTTCAGTTTTTCTTTTTTAATAAATCTGCAACAATGTCAACAATTCTGTGTTTTTCTGTCAGTATGGGGTGCTATGTGTACATTCATGAGGAAGAAGAATGAACTTAAATGATTTTAGCAAATGGCTGCAATATAACAAAGAGTGAAACATTTAAGGGGGTCTGAATACTTTCCGTACCCACTGTATGTACTTGCGGTGGTCGGCAAGTGGTAGTGGTTAAAGAGGTTTAAGACGCTGGGAGGTGGGATGTAGCTTAAGATTAAGTGATTTCCTGTCACGCGGTCCAAAAACTCCCGATCGCAGCGAGTGATCGGGAGCTTTCGGTTAGGGGACGGTAACTGTGCCGGGCACGCGCTGTTAGCACAGGTGTATACACAGCAAGTAGTAATGCAAATATGCAGCTGCTTGGCGCTAAATACCAGACAGAGAGGCTGCATATTTTCATGCGGTCGGCGCCAAGGGGTTATTAAAAATAAAAATGTTTCTGGGATAGGTACACCATAGAGGGTATAGGGTTTTTTTTTGTTTTTGTTTTTTTTGCTATGATAGTCATTAGTAATACCCAGTGTTAGGCCCTGTTCACACTGGGGCGATCCGACTTCCCGGTGTCTATGACGGTCGCTCCAAAGAAGCTCCGGACCCTTTTTCTAAGTCGGAGCGACTTGTGTCGCTCCTATTAGAACGGGTCCGCAGCTTCCCTATGGAAGGCGACCTGTGAGGCGACCAGGTCGCCTCACAGGTCGCCCCAGTGTGAACGGGGACTGAATCTAGTTGACCAAAATATTTTCCTGGACTAAATTAACACATATTTAGTCAACTAAAATATGACTAAAATCTGACTAAAACTAAAATGGCATTTTAGTCATAAGACTATAACTAAAACTAAATTGAAAATTGACATCAAAATTAGCACTCCTCTGTTGGCCATTTCTAAATCGGCAACACAATTCCATCCAGAGGCTTTAATAATAGCACATTAAGGTTTAAACATGTATTGCACCACCGCATACGTAAGGGGCATCTACTAAGCTGCTGAAAGAGAAACAATTAAGAAAAAGATTTTTCTTAATATTTATTGTTGGTAATAAATTCAGGTAATATGTGCAATGATATTACAGCCAATAGAGTTTACAGTTTGTTTTTTTTTTTTTTTTTTTTTTTTTTTTTTTTTGTATTTTAAAGTTGAACTTCTGTTTGTCAAAAAGCTATATTTTTGTTTTTATGAAACTTGGTTTTATTTATAAAGACGTTATCTATCACAATACTAAATTGTGTCTGTATTGCATGTTCAAACCTTAAGTGCCGATTCACACTGCGTCGCTCTGACTTCGGCGCGACTTGCACGGACTTGAAATGAATGTCTATGCAAGTCGCCTCCAGGTCGCCCCAAAGTAGTACTGGACCCTTTTTCTAAGTCGGAGCGACCTATTAGAACGGCTCCTGTGCTACACAATGGGAGCGTGACGGACCGCGACTTGTCAGGCTAATAAGTCGCAGTCCAAGTTGGATCAATGTGAATGCAGTCTAATACCATAAATAATAAAATATTATTAGATTTTTACTCCAGGAGTATATAATTTGTTTGGAAATTCTAGAGAAATGTTTAATAAATGCATTACAATTAACCTAAACCTATTTGATTTGTAGTTGACTAAAATGTATAAGATTTTAGTCTACTAAAATATGACTAAAACTAAAAAATTCAGACGACTAAGGCCCCTTTCACACTTGTGCGACTTAAAAGTCGCACGATTTTACCCCAATTTTGTTGCTGCGATTTGAAGCAATGCCTATGTCTTTGGACCTCAAAACGCATTAATGTAAACGCATTTTGTAGCAGCAGCTACAAAAAGTGTAACGCACACTCACCTGTCCCACGGTCCAGCGATGCAGCCGCCTGAATCCTCTCCCTCTGGTCTCGGCGGCGCCGGCATCACTGGTGTGGGCACCCGGCTGTGACAGTTTGTGGAAGTGGGAGCGGGTACATGTCAAAACTAGGTACCCGCTCCCCCCCCCCCAAAAAAATGACATGCCATATATCCATATTCTAGAATGTTGATGTGAATTCTTGGTAACTTTATTGTTGCGTAGCACTTTACAAAGTAGCAGGCAATACAGTACAGTAGATAATATGAAGTAAACGGAGCAAAGGATGCTCATTATAGGATGCTCTGCTTTCATCTCTGGCAGGTCAGTAGGATAGGCCCACCACACAAGTTTATTTTCTTAGTCATTAGTGATACTATTTTTATATTCTAGAAATGTTTGTGTGAATTCTTAGTAAATTATTGTTGCGCTGGAAGCTAGCAGGAAGTATAATACATGATATGAAGAATGCTCGTTATACCATCTCTCATTTAGAGGCTTTGCTGGCCTCATGTAGTGTGTCATACTATACTATACCATATTATTCAAATCATACAGCCATTATAAAATGTGGTTTATGCAAACCTATTACTTTAAAACTTTGTAGCAATGAAGGCTTCACACAGTGGAGAATAAGATGTAACAGATGTAACGGGGAGAAGCTGCAGTTGCTGAAACATGTTACGTGTTCCACCATACGGGTGAAACATGTAACATGTTACTCAGTTCCAGGACACGGGATGAACCTATCATCTAGGGACTGAGCCCACCTGAGAGAGCCAGCCAGTAAGCTGCCCCCCCCCCTGTACTTGGCCAATCATCTGTGGCTGGTGCATTCCTAACCCAGCGACCTCGCATATACAATGGCCATGTATACATGTAGCTGCGGGGCAGATAATTGCTTGGGCTGCTTATGATTGGATCACTACAGTGACAACTACCTAGCAGGCTTGGCCAGGTGGGTTCAGACCTAAAGAATATGTAAACCCATTATTTCATTTCAAAAGTATCCTATTTTTTTTATATTATTTCCTTCCAGTCCCGCTGCTTAAAAACTGACCACACTAGGCAGGATAACACAGTGTAGTCAGTTTTCTAGCTGTGCTGGGAACTCAGCCTGCTCTCCAATGATCACATTTGTCCTGACCCCCCCAATTACAGCCATTTACTGGAAAGATCAGTGTATTGAAGTTTCTCCTCCCCCGGCTCTTATGCAGCTGAGAACAGAGGGAATGGGATCCCTTATAAAAACAAAAAGGAAAAAAAAGGTATTTATAATTTTGTTTTTATACACAATTGTTTTGCCTTTTATTTCTATTTAAACTTAGAGCCGGTTCACACTGAGGCGACACGACTCTTTACTACTTCGGGGGCGACTTGTGCATTACCAAGCACCACGACTTTGGAGCGACTTGCAGGGACTTCACATAATGAAAGTCAATGCAAGTCGCTCCGAGGTCGCCCCGAAATAGTACAGGGCCCTTTTTCTCGGAGGGACTTGTGTCGCTCCTATTAGAACGGGTCCTGTAGCGGTCAATGGACCGCGACTTGTCAGGCTGACAAGTCGCCTGACAAGTCGCGCTAGTGTGAACCGGCTCTTAACGGGTTGTTTTAAAATAACAAACCTGCCTTGCTTACCTGCTCTGTTTAATGGTTCTGCACATTAGCAGCCCCGATCCTCCTCAGCTACTCCACAGGCACCCATGGCTCCCCCCCCCCCCGCTTAGTGCCCCAATGGCAAGCTGCTTGCTATGGGGGCGCTCATGCGGGCTCACCCTAGTCCTCTGTATGTCTTGGTTACCCTCATCCCAAAAAGTGATAGGAAAGTCAGAGGAAGTAAACCCTCCTCTGCAAGTTGTACTTATAGGTAAGCCTATGATAAGGCTTACCTATAGGTACTGTAAATATCTCCTAGGAGGTATTTACCTTTTTATATGCAGCAAGTGACATCACTGGCACATGCGCTCTGAAGGAACGGCCGCTGGTGCCGTTCCTTCAGAGCCCTGTGCCGTGACCGTCGGCTCCTGCGTGCGTGCTCGGGAGTGACGTAATCGCGGGTCCAGCCAATCAGATGGCCAGATGCCGCGAACTCGGAAGAAGCGGTGACAGAACATGTCACCCATGGGAGAAGTGAGCGGTCGGCGCTTCGGGGCTTCGTTCTAAGGTAAGTATATCATAATGAGCTAGTATGCGATGCATACTAGCTCATTATGTGTTTTTTCTTTCAGGTGTACTTTTTGGAAAAATTCTGAGGTTTACAACCTCTTTAAACTTCATGGTTGTTACCAGAGCAGTGTTCATTTCATATTTTGTTATCTTTAGGGTCGCATTTCCCAGGAAGAGGTTGTGTACACCGGTGTTTCTCAACCTTTTTCCAGTCAAGGCACCTTTTAAAAATGGACAGTCTCGAGGCACCCCATTCTAAAATATAAGAACTATTCTAATAGTTTTACATAATGCAGCAACATCCACACAAGTAAGACACCCAACATTTATTCTTCCGAAGCAAATACACTTTGCAAACTGGTACTGACTAGTGTACTAATGTTTCTCTTCTCCCTCCGTTTTTCCTCCATCACTCAGCTAATTTGACCTCAATGCTGATGGAGAGGGGCAGGGGAGGGTCAAACAAGGATGCTATGCAGATGACTGGCATCCTCAATATCTATGCCATTGATCGTTAGGATGTCAGCAGCTAGAACGTTGTAATGGTGCACTATGAAAACCTGTGGCTTTGTGTAACTAAAATTCAGGCTTCATCCAGATGCCGGCTTGTATACAATTTTTTGGCAATTTTTAGGCATAGGGAAGAAACCTCAAGGCACCGCGGTTGAAAAAGGCTGATCTGGGCTATACAGTATAGTGTATATCAGCCTATTTTTGTGTTGGCTATAGCCAGGAGTTTGTCATCAGCTGCTCAGCCTGTACAAATCAGTGACAAACTGACAGGCTCCGCAGCTGTTCACATATAAAGCAAATGCCTGCATTTAGAACAGCAGCCCTGGATGAAAAATGACTGCATGCAAAGCCACTCATCTGTCCTAAATCACAGGTGCTTACATGTGGACAGTGTCACCCTGTGGCTGATTTGTACAGGCTTCCTGTCCGCAAAAGATCACAAACATCCGGCAAAACCCACCACCGCTTACCTGGACGGTGTGCAGCGTTATGAATGAGGCCTTATGATGCACGTTTGTTAGAAAATAAAATGACTCTCCATTTCAAATTGAACAGAACGTTGTAAAAATACATGATTTGAGAATAAAAAAAAATCAAAAAACATTTTTATAAATCATTTTGATTTGGGCCCATCTGTTTCATTGCAAACAAGTGTTTGCCTCAGCGATTTTCCAAAGACCCATCAGACTTATTGTAAACTGATATTTTATGTGGAAAAGGTCACATTTGTGTTCAACTCAAGCATTCCTGTTTTCTTTTTTTTATGTTTTTCCTTGTAAAACCTGTTTTGCACCCTAGCAGAGTTACTACAACATTTAAAAAATGCCCCACCTAGACTCTGATGCATTGATTAGTGTGTAGAAGAAATGGGCCATTACCAGTTAAAAGCATGCAGAGTTATTTCCTGTAGAGATCTTATGGCTTATTTAGTGTAAGAGGATATTCATCTACTAAATGGAACATCTTGCCTAATATAATTATATCATTAACAAATGCATGAAAGCAAGATAATGGACATATTGGCACAATAGTTGTTAATTTTCATCATCTTGTGACATTTTATACTGCACCAGGGACAGTAGCACCTCATTTTAGGCTTAAATTGTTTGCCGCCAGGGCTGTTTTTTTTTTTTTTTTTTTTTTTTTTTTTTTTTTTTTTTTTTTTTTTTTTTTTTTTTTTTTTAAAGCCCGAAGATTAGTTAAAACCCCCAAACACTATATCATTTCTGAAAGTAAAGACATTGGAGAATATAATAGTGCTAGTTCCAATTTTTTATGTCGCAAGATATTTGTGTAGTGGTTTGTCGTGCTAAAAATCTATAAAAAAAAATACATGCCATGACTAAGGCCTGATGGACGAAACGCGTTGGGTTTTTTATGGCTGATTTTCACTAGTAGTAATTTTACATGTTTTAGTTAATTCCTGTGGCACCAGTGGTTTCCCTTTTGTCGATTTTGAGTATGGAGATTTGCAGAGACCTTTCAGACTGAATGCCATGCTGATGATGAATCCTATAGAGGCAGTAGCTCAGATGCACCTGTTCAACCCATGAATAATGGCCTAGAATTGGTGCTCTCACTTAGGCATGCATGAGTGGTTTTCATATCTAAGCATTTAGTAAAGTAACAAAAAAAACTTATAACACATTTCAGGTTTATGCAGCTTTTGTCAAAATGAAATACGTGAGTATTAACAGGCTCCTTATTCTTGGCTGGGTGTGTATTTTAAGATGATACAATAGTATTTTAGCACCATAGTTCTTTCTTTTCAAACATTACATAGCCTGGGACTTCTCTCTGAAATGGCAAAGTACCAAGTTGTTGCAGACATTTCACAGATCCTGGATCTTGTTATGTTGATTATACAACATTCTTTCCATTGCATGAATTTTAATTGCTGAAGGTTAATGGTAAAGGGTAAATTTTTACTTTCCAAACATTGTAGCCTGGATTTTCACAGTATTGATTCTAATGTTTGCAGATATTCCTTCTAAAAGGCACATGCATCCGTCTGGATCAGAAAAGGGCTTCACCAATATGGATCATATTAAAAATACAATGGAACAAGAGCTGAAGTCTGCGAGGACCGGGGAAAGTCGAAGCATGGCATTCGCTCTTATGCCCCTGTATGCAGTGGGAGTGGCACTTTTTGCAGCTTACAAGTTCACAAAAGTAAGTATCTGAATAATGATTTGCACAGGTAACATGCTGTAAATGAAACATTGCACATTAAAGTGATACTAAACACTACATTGCACATAAAAGTGATACTAAACACTACATTGCACATAAAAGTGATACTAAACACTACATTGCACATAAAAGTGATACTAAACACTACATTGCACATAAAAGTGATACTAAACACTACATTACACATAAAAGTGATACTAAACACTACATTGTCCCTTCTATTTCTGTATGTGGATGATGGCACTGTAGCTATTTTAATAAAAAAAAAATATATATCACACACACACACACACCTTTTTCCTAATCGATATACAGCTGACACATGTCCCAGCCTGTCTGCAGGGAAATGTAAGCAGGAGGAGCTTCTAGTCCTCTGCTGCTGGTCACATGTTCAAAAAAAAAAAAAGCCTTTGGAATACACAGTAAAATAAATAATCAGAAAACTGTTTTAAATTGTCATACAAAAAGGTTTGAAATGAAATCTTTATTATTTTTTGGCAATAACATGGTGTGGGCAGATTTCTGCCAGTCACAGGCTGCCATGCCCCTCCAGCCTGTGTTTTAGAATAACAGGGAGGTGAAGCTTCCATCAATCAAGAAGAAAACTGAACATGTGCAGAGCTGCCAACACTACTCTGCAGAATCCTCAACTGCAGTGGGGACTTGGACAGAAGGGGGGGTAGAGAGCAGCAGGATCAACCAGGTTTTTTGCAAAATACACAACTGGGTCCAGAGCTTTAATCAGTGATCACATCTTTACAGCAGATTGCAAGGTTTCGGAGCCATTCAGGACCCCTTCATCAGGCAAGTAAAGTCACATGCCTGATGAACGGGTCCTGCGTGACTCCGAAACCTTGCAATCTGCTGTAACGATGTGATCACTAGTTAAAGCTCTGGATCCACTCTGGAAATCTTTGGTGTGCTGGTGACATTTGTTTGCTTTGACTTGACATGGTTACAGCTACAGCACCCGTTTATATGCACAGCCATTTCTACAGGTATGCATGCGTTGGGGATAAGTGCGTTCAAAGAAGCTCAGGGACCAAATTTTGGCACTGAGCCAGGTGCATATTTACATGGAAAAATACACCACATTTTGAGTGCTATTAGGAATGAATGGCACCCAAACGCTCATTAAGCATCAAGCAGTTTTAGCATGATTTGGAATTGCTGGCAGAATCGCATTGATCCTGCCTGCCATTCCAGAAAAGGTGTGAACTCGACATAAGGCCTCATGCACGCAGGAATTTTTTATTTTTTTCTTCCTTTGCTCCAAGGGAGGAAAATGTGCCTTAGAAAATGTGCCTAAATCCACATTTTGCATGTGCGTTTTATGCGCATTTGGTGTTAATGCATTTTTTTTGGCCAGAATATTAAATCATTCTGGTAATTAGATTGCATTAATGTGCAAACGCACTTAAAGCCCATTTTTGTGCGGTGTTTAGAGCCAGAAAAAAAACCTAAACACGTGTAAAAGTGGCAATATAAGTGTAAACAAATCTGCACTGTGTTGGGCTCCGTTCACATGTAGGCGTTTTGGGGCGTTTTTGGGGAGTTTTTCTGCTCTAGGATCAGCTCTTAAAATGCCCAACAAGACAAATCCTATTAATTTCAATGGCCCCTGTTCACATCTGAGCGTTTTGACGCTGTAAGCAAAACGCCCAACGCTCAAAAAAGTACATGAGCTTCTTTTTGGGCAGATCACAGGCGTTTTCTATTGGTCTCTATTCAATCTAAATACGCCTGCACAAAAAAACGCCTGTAAAAACGCCTGTAAATCGCGGTAAAAAACGTGCAAAAACACTACGCTCAGGTGTGAATGTAGCCTTATAAAGAAATATAGGTAAGGATGCTAATGCTAAAAACACAAAAAAAAAATCACACCTATGCATTTTTTTGGTGCTTTTTTGCAGAAATTCACTACAGTTCATTTAATATGGTTTTCTTTGGGACATGTTTACATCTATGCTTTTTTTCAGCCACTGCGTTTTTGGAAAGGGTCAGGGACTTTTTTAAACGCAAAACATTGCTTTTTTGGGTCAATAGACTTCAATGGAAAAGCTGCAGGAAAGCATCTAGTGCGTTTTTTTTTTTTTTTTTTTTTTTTTTGCCACAAGTTTTTTAATCTTTCCAACAACATATTGAGGGGGGGAGCATAAAAAATGCAAAATTGCGGTAAAAACGCAGGTGCAGCAACGCAAAAAGCACTGCAGAAACGAGCAAACGCAAACTGCATAGGTGTGAACCGAGCCTTAAACGATAAGTAAAAGACAACCGTGTAACGCCAATATATAAAAAAAAAAAAACATATAAACCTATGGTGCAATAGTAGAAACAAAAAGTCCAAAACTGACAAAGAATAAGTGCCACGGTGTCTGGTGAAGAATACACTTGGCACCGCAATGCCAATACACGTGAAGATACTTCTTAAGCCCCGTACACACGCACAGATCGTCGTCATACAAATGTTCGTCTTTTCTCCCCGGGATGTCGGTGTCTGTTGAAAAGTGCAAAGACAGCACAAGGACAGCACAAGAATTTTGTCCGCAGACTTCAGCTGACTGCAGAAGTGATGTCATGTAATGGTTAACTTTCCCTGTGTTTTTTATTTTCTGAGCATGCCCAGTCTTGCAAATCTGCGGTCTGTCGGCTGATTTCTGTACTGACAGGCGAACAATCGTCCGTTCTGGTGTCCGCAGACAAAAATTTTCATGTTTGCAAGAAAGACTCTTGTCCGCGGATTGTGTGCAGACAGCTGTCGGAGGCACCATACTAACAAGCGTACAATCGGCAGATCTTTAGTCCGCCGACGTTTGTATGACGACGATCTGTGTGTGTGTACGGGGCTTTAAAGTGCTCAGATGTCCAGCCACCAACATCAAGTGAATTCAAAACTCACCAGAGCAAATGGCCGCCATTCAGAGATGTATAGTAACGAAGTAGAACTACTTAAGTACTGTACTTAAGTACCGAAATGCGGTATCTGTACTTTCCTAGAGTAGAATTTTTTTCTCCTACTTCTACTTTTACTTCACTACATTTTTTCGATGATTTCGATACTTCTACTCAAGTATTTTTTTTTTGTGCTGCATAGTTACTAGTTACTTTTAAAAAAATTACCACTGCCAGAACAGTAGATGGCAGGTTGCATAAAGCTCAAAAAAATGTGTATAATGTCATTTGTAAATCAGCGCATACGAAAATAAAGGCTGTGTATAATAAAAGCTGCTATACCAAATCTTTCCAATAAAAAGAAAATATGAAACAAACAAATAAATGGTGCTACAGCGCTTAAAGTGCATCAAGAAACTACTAACAAACACAGGCTAATCATTTGAATAAATCATTTGAAATAATAAAAACAATATGATGTTCAAACTTTTGACTTATTTCTTTAATAACTACATAACACAGTACTTGTACTTCTACTTTCAGTACTTGAGTAGAAATTTTTTTTCAAAACTACTGGTACTTTTTACTTTTAGTACTTAAGTAGCAAATTTTTTGAAAAAACTACTTGCAATACTTAAGTAAAAAAAATGTTGAATACTTTAGTACTTCTACTTAAGTAACTTTTTCTGCGAGCACTTCCACTTCTACTCAAGTAATTTTTTGATCGAGCACTTGTACTTTTACTCAAGTAGAAATTTCGAGTACTTTATACAAGTCTGCCGCCATTACAGCAGCATATATGCCTGTTTTAAGAATGGAAATCCCTCAGGGGTTAATGTGGCAACCCTCCATCCAGTGGCACCTTCTGATGTACTCCAACTAGGGTAGACAAAACTGTTGGTGTGGTTGGTTTCTGAGAGCATTAGCTAGTTCATCTGGTGCTTATAGCAAACTCTTTTTTTTTTTAGATCACCACTGAACGTTCTAAATGTCGTTTTAGGATTTAAATTGTAGTCTTGCAGAACTGGCATATGTGTGAGGGAACCTAGTCAACAGGAAAAGGTATTGTCAGTTTATCCTGCAGCTTGATCAGACATAGATTAAAATCAGGCTTGTCGAACACGCAGCTCCAGCAGGCCAGATCTCTTCTTCCAATGCCACACAGTTGAGAGGCTTACACAGGGGAAATAGATGTGTGCCCATAGACATTAGATGATATTTTTGCAATCCAGGTGGCACATAGGAATGAGGATGGTGTCTTTTGGTCAGCTTAACCTCTTGGTGCTGGCCGCACGCAAATTTGTGGCCTCTTGGCGCAGAGGGGCTGCACATGTGCGTGAATTGCTCCCCAAACCGCTGTGCCAAGAGCGTGCGCACTGCATGCTCCCGGCGCAGTTACTGACACCTAACAAAGTTTTCAGCTCACGTGACAGCCAATTATAGCAGTCACATGCTCTTAAGCCCTGCCCGCCTCCCGGCATCATAAAACTTTTAAAGGGCTGGGAGGCGCCGACGTGTAAAGGTTAAAATGAGAAGATTGTTTTCAATAACTATTTTGTTAAAACTACCATACTGAAAAATTTATCTTGTTAACTAAATTATACTTTAACATGATATAAGATCTCTACATAGGAGACCTGAGTGTTTGTTTTCATGATGCCAGGATCTGCCCATGCTACTGTCCAGAGCTCTTCTAAATTAAAGCCAGCCATACAGGGTTCGAATCTTGGCCAGTTTAGCAGGAATCCACCAAGATTTGAACTGTTAATGGGCAGGGTGAATGTACAGAGTTGATCAATGGATCAACTTGGATACAACCAGCCTGCCTGATTCTTTTACAATTAGACAATTATTGTTAGTGGCTGCTTTAGCCACCAGTGATGATCACTGTCTTCTCCCAGCAGAGACAGCTTCCTCTGCCTCCTCGCTGGGAGAAGACAATGTATTAACACTATCTGTGTTGATGGGTGAATCAAGCGAATTTTGCTGTGTATGGCCGGCCTACCGTTCATCCTCTGGCAAGACAGCAATTATTGCTAGCGGCTGTAGCAGCCGCTAGTGATAATCGCAGGTAAAACCTGGCATGCTGGTTGTACCCAAGTTGATTGATCTATCAACTTGGCACATTCAGCGTTCCCATATATGGTTTGAATCTACAAACAGAGATTCGAACCGTGTATGGCCTGCCTTAGGGTGAGCAATGGCGTATATACGTGAACACTCTACAACCTGCCTTTTTTATCTTATAATAATTATTTGGGATCACAATTAATCAGTAGGGTAAGTTTAAGTTAACATTTATTTTCATTTTGCTTTTCTCCCCATCAAGATTAAGTCACATGAAAACGGCAGATCGAAGTCACAGAAAGAAGAAGATAAAAAGACAAAAGAGACCGGTATGTACTTAAAATGTTTGCTGTCCAATCACAGTGCACAAGGATTCTTTGATTAATGAACCACGTCCTGTTTGATCTCTTGTTTGACTTGTACTTTTAAGCAGCTACATGGCTACCATCACTTCTAGAGCCACCATTTGTTTAGTGTGCACATAATCCTGCCAAAGGAATTGCAGCATGTACAACCAGTGGTGGTCTCAGGAGTCCTTAGAAGCATTCTGTGAAGCCCTAATCTTGGCAAGATTTTTAGGTAGCGTAGAGGATGGTATTTACTGTTGTCTGTGTCCTTATTGACAAAATTCCCCTCACTATTTTGGCCGATTGGTACTGTCCAGTGGGGCCACGGCATCAATACTTTTTTTTTATTAGAGTGGAGAAGTGCCAGAACCCCTGTCAGGTTTTTCTTTTTGTATGTTTCCATTCGGGAGATTATCCCTGTGGCTACTCATTAAATATGCAGGCACGACACAGTGGTTGTGCCCTACTGGTCTTTCTAACAATTCAAGTATTTCAAGCATGAGTTGGGGAAAAAAAAACACACTTCCTATTAAACTGATATTTGATCTCAATGGTTGTCAAGAGTAATTGCAGTATACCACTGAGAACAACTCCTATTGTGTTTAATCTAAAAAAAAAAAAAAAAAAAAAAAAAAAATCACCCTTTTTTAATGCAATCGCAAAATTAGGAAAGAGCAAGCTTGTAAAAACTTGAAAGTCATATAAAAGTTGCTTTAAGGTAACACTGAAGTAATAGCTCATCCTTTCATCGCTCAACTTATTACCAGTAATGGGCATCCGTTAGTCTCTGCTAAATGGTTTTAAGTGACTGATATTAAAGTGGAAAATCAACATTATTTTTAATCCTCATGCTGCTAGCATCAGTAAATGGATAGGAAAGTATTATCATATTTACTTGATTTTTTTGCATTTCTTCAGTTCCTAGTTTCTTGCCTAGGCAAATGATGTCCTACATCCCAGGAGTCTTCAGGAGGGGAGTAGAGGAAAAGGGGTTTTCTTAACTAAGCACACTCTCCCGCGTGCATGCTTGAGCTAAGGGCAGATAGACTCCAGGAAGTAAATGCTACATTTGCCCTTACTCGAGATGGCCATGGCCAGAAATATAGAAACAAAAAAGCAGCACTACAAAATCAAAAGTGTATAAATTATCAGTAATGACAATTATAAAGTGCAAAAAGTGAAATATGAAATATCAAATGAGATGAAATGCAATCAACCAACCTCTCAAGTTGTAAAGTGCAAAAGCTATATATAAATCTGCAGAAGTGTAAATTAAAGTGCATATATAAATTCATGTGTCAAAATTCATGTTTTCATATATCAAAAAAAAAAATATATATATATTTCAGGTACTTATATAGCGCTGTCAATTTACGCAGCGCTTTACATATACATTGTACATTCACATCAGTCCCTGCCCTCAAGGAGCTTACAATCTAAGGTCCCTAACTCGCGTACATACACAGTAGGGCCAATTTTTTTTATATAGAATCCAATTAACCTACCAGCATGTCTTTGGAGTGTGGGAGGAAACCGGAGTACCCGGAGGAAACCCACGCAGGCACAGGGAGAACATGAAAACTCCAGGCAGGTAGTGTCGTGGTTGGGATTCGAACCAGCGACCCTCTTGCTGCTAGGTGAAAGTGCTAACCACTACACCACTGTGCTGTGTATATATATATATATATATATATATATATATATATATATATATATAAATTAGTCCATTAGTAAACAGGGAGGTCCCAACACGAAAACCTCCACAGTGTGTGATCCTCAAGGGTGTATTCGTTGATGTAAAGAAAGAAATATCCACCTCCCTGTAGAAGTAGATACCATGAGCCTCCTTCCAGAACAGTTGGGCCATAACCTGTATGGGAATGCATACATAGATCTCAAATTTGACCTCTGCTGGGGAGAGTGATCCTCACTTAGCAGTCAATGATGGTAGAATACCGGAAACCAGAAAATGCACATCTCCATCGTGAAGCCCGTTTAAAAATGATGTCTTTTATTGTAAGATATTGGAGCGCTAGCTATCAGGCAATTCCAAAAGATACTCCGATACAGCAGGATATGAGCGGCAAGCTGATAATTTGTGTAGAACAAACACTATGGCCAGAAATGCTATGGGGTTGTTTTTCAAATAGTTTCTCAAAAAAAAAAAAAAAAAAAAAAAAAAAAAAGCATGGAACCATGGATGAATGGGAGAGTTTGTTTAAATATTGAAAATAATTTAAATAGAGTTTTTTTGGTTTGTCGTTCTCAGATATATTGAAGATCTGGTTTAACTGCTTGCTGACTGTATAACTTGCATATACGGCGGCAGAGCGGCCTCCCGGATCACGGACCTAGTATGTAATCCACGTGCTTGGGCAGGGGGCACGTGCACCTGCTGGCCTGGCTGTGCTGCGATTCGTCACAGCATATGCCGATCACCAGGTCCTGGCCAATGCCTGATTGCTGGCACAAGGTGATCAGCTCTGAGCTTCACTGAACACAGCTCTGTGAATGTAAACAATATAGAGTTCGGTGACATGGGATCTTGATGTTTGTTCATTCCCTGCTAAGCAGGGAATGAAAACAACTAGATCCCCAGTAAAAGAAGCACACAGTACACACAAACACTTGTTAGGTGCAGGTTTAACCCCTTCCTGCCCAGTGTCATTATTACAGTGACAGTGCATATTATTAGCACTGATCACTGAAATAATGTCACTGGTGATGTTAGTCAGTTCCCCCCCAGCATCAGTTAGTGTGAGATTTTCTGCCGCACTATCGCAGTCCCCTTTGTAGTGTCGAATAATGCCTTCCGTCGGATACTGCATCCGACGGACTGACGTCACTCCAGGTGACTGCTCAGATCAGCTGGTCTGGCGGTGACGTCACTGACATGCGCAGTTTGTCGCATGCACTATCCGACGGTAGATAGAGAGTGGAGGAGGGGAGAGAATCTATTGTCAGATTCTGCCTCGCTCTCTGCACATCTATCGTGACGGATCGGATTACAGTGAAGTGTATTCTTATGTGAGAAATGGCGGGAATATTGTGTTCTCTATCAGACAATATTCCCACCATTTCTCACATAAGAATACACTGCACTGTAATCCGATCTGTCCCGATAGATGTGCAGAGAGCGAGGCAGAATCTGACAATAGATTCTCTCCGCTCTCTACCTACCGTCATATAGTGCATCCGACAAACTGCGCATGTCAGTGACGTAGATCAGGACGATTCTTCCCGCAGCCTTTCGTCGAAGAGTGCATCCGACGGACTGCGCATGCGCAATAATGACGTCAACCCCAGCTGAGCAGAGCAGTCAGCTGTAGTGACGTCATTTACCGCGCATGCGCAGTCCGTCGGATGCATTATCCGACGTGACACCCTTATAAGTCGCTGATCGCCACCATTACTAGTATTTGAAAAATTTTTTTAAAATTCCAGTATCCCATAGTTTGTAGACGCTGTAACTTTCACTCAAACCAATCAATATACACTTATTGGGATTTTGGTTTTTTTACAAAAAAAGTAGCAGACAACATTTTGGCCAAAATGTATTAGATTTCATTTTTCTTGGATATGTTTTATAACCTAAAGTAAAAAGGTATTTTTTTTTTTTTTCATTAAAAAATAAACCCAAGGGTAATCAAATACCACCAAAAGAAAGAAACTTGTATGTATGAATAAAATTTATATAGATTTTGTTTGGGTACAGCATTGGATGACCGTGCAAAGTAGCCCAGTGCCGCATAGCAAAAGATGGCCTAGTCATGAAGAGGGTAAAACCTTCTGGAGTTGAAGTGGTTAAGGCAGAATCAATCATCCTGTCAGTTTAACTGTCTAACTGCACCCCCGCAGTCACCAGCACTATAGGAATGTATTGTATTTACATTTTGGTAATATTGCTTTGGATTATTTATTTTTCTTTTAAAGCCGTTAATTATGTAATGTGTAAAAGCTTTTTAACTGTTAAATCATTTTCAGAGAGTCAGCTTATGGAGCTAGAACGCCACCTTTCACAAACGGAGCAAATGTTAAATTCTATACTCACACAACTGGACCCACTTACTAATTGGTAAGTACAACATAATCAATTCTACATCAATGTAGCAATCCTTGATCATCCCTGTTGTTATATTAAGAGAAAAAACTACTGAGAAAAGCAGTGAGCCATCATTTGTGCCTTGATATGACATTTGTGGGGACCTCTGGTACAGTTGGTGCACAAAATGCCTCCAGCATCGCCAACGAAAGGTCATCTCTAGGCAAAACTTTTTTTTTTTTTTGTTAGCTTTTAATACAGTGGGGAAAGTTTTTTTTTTTTTTTTTTTTTTTTTTAGTATGACGGGCCATAGCCAAATGACGGCAACAGCGCGGTTGGCTTATTCTGGGAGGGCGTACAATGACGTCCTCCCAGAATTGCTCTTCCCGCATCATGGATCGTGGTAAAGGGCCAATGACCGTGGCCCTTTACCAAGTGATTGGGCGGTGCGATCAGTTGTCAACAAACCGGTGCATGTCCGGTTCAGTCCTCTCCTCACGCGCTGTACACAGCGATCAGTACAGCGTGCGAGGAGTGGATAGAGGCCGCAGCACCGCTCACACCTGCCTCAATCATACCAATCCATGCCTAAATCATGCCCATCTGTGCCTCATGCGTGCCTCAATCATACCCATCTGTGCCTCATCCGTGCCTCAATCATGCCCACACTTGCCCCACCCATGCCACCTCAGTGCTCATCTTTGCCACATCAGTGCTCATGCGTGCCTCATCCATGCCACATCAGTCTCACTACAGTGCTTGAAAGAAAGAGGGAAGGTATTTGGCGCTGCCTAGGTAAAAAAGTAGTCTGAATAATTATGCACAATGTGTGATGTAATGTCAAAAATGCAAATATAATACACAGCAATGTATAAACAAAATAAATATTAAATAAAAAGTAATATAAAGGATATAAAAGATTTTATTATTTATTTTGTTTATACATTGCTGTGTACTGGTGGCGCCGAATTCAAAAACTTACAGCATTCAAAACAGCCAAACATGGCGTTTGTAAATGCTTTTAAGGGCA
This sequence comes from Pelophylax lessonae, assembly GCF_965119305.1. Classification (NCBI taxonomy): domain Eukaryota; kingdom Metazoa; phylum Chordata; class Amphibia; order Anura; family Ranidae; genus Pelophylax; species Pelophylax lessonae. The sequence goes on along the minus strand of NC_138771.1, from coordinate 255,875,442 downwards.
GAGGAGGGGTTTGGGGTCTTTTAAACCCCCAGATCCCTCCACCACAGTACCTGTAGACATAAAAAAAAAAAATAATAATAATAATTTTTAGTGTCCGAAAATATCGGCCGATAATGATATCCGATGACCAAATTATCAGTATCGGCAGTAAAAAAAGCGATATCGGTCTATCAATAATTTGTTCTGTCCTGGCTTTTTAGTGTCTCAAAAAAAGAGATAGGCCGTCAGTACATCGGGTGTGATCAATTTTTAATGATTGTCACTATAGCTTGTAGACTCTATAACCTTCACAAAGACCAAATAATATATACTTATTTGGGGTTTTTTTTTTTTTTTTTAACAAATTTTTCAGCCTTTTTTCATTTATAGCACAAAAAATAAAAACCCAGTGATGATTAAATTTGCGATCTGTGTGCGGAGAGGGAGATGTCAGAGCCCCATGGATCTCTATAGGGGAATCGGATGAGAGCGGACCTCCTGTCCGGTCTCATCCGATCCCCTGGATGGATGGAAAATAGGGTTTCCATCCGTCCGGATTTCACGGACAGGATTGGATGCGGATGGCAGCGGGTGTCAGCGGACATGTCACCGCTGACATCCGCTGCCCCATAGGGATGCATGGAGCATCCGATCAGAACCGCCTAAAAAAACTGACTGGCAGATCTGATCGGATCGCTCATGTGAAAAGGGCCAAACTGCCATCCTCCTGGCAAAAGTGAGAATGCCCTTAGTGGCCAGTGGACATGGGAATAGCAGCTGGGAGTGCTTAGACATGAAGTCAGAGAAAGCAAAACCTCTGGTTAATAAAGGTGAAAAGGTTTCTGGTTAATAAAAGTTGGCATCTTTTTAAAGTGTCACTAAAGGTTTATTTATTTTTTTTACATTTTGGATAGAATAAGGGTAGGTTATAACACCAGTTTTTTTTATTTTTTGCCATTCGTGTCCTATTGCGGAGACACAGTGGAGTTGATTTACCAAAGGCAAATAGACTGTGCACTTTGCAAAGTGCAATTGCTCCAGAGCTTAGTAAATGAGCAGAAGCTCTGGTGACTTCTATCATCCATCATCAGCTGTTTTTGTTTTTGCTTTTCTTTGCAGAGTAAAGCTTTTACCTCATTTACTCAGCACTGAAGCAATTGCACTTGCAGAGTCTATTTGCCTTTAGTAAATCAACCCCAAAGTGAGGGAATCCCTGGGTGTCACCATGGTCACCAGATCTAGTTTTGCCCAGGGAAAATTTCTCTTCTATTCCTGTTCTGATATTCTGATGAAATTTGGGATTTTCTTTTACTTTCACTTTTGATGATAATAGGACAAATAGAGAGGGTGACTCTCCCCAATGGGGGGCAATAACAAGTGTTCTAATCCCTCTTCCACTCTATCCAAAATTGCCTTAGGTGACACTTTAACCACTTGCCGACTGCCGCACGACTATTTACGTCAGCAGTCAGCCCCTCAAGGCAGAGCGACGCCGCTAGCCTGTGAGTGTGTGGGGAGCGAGTGCGCTTTTTGCAAATTTTTTTTTTTTCCCCAAACATATGATAAAAAAAAAATTGGCCAAAAATTTTGATTTTTACATTTTTTTTTGGGGGGGAATTTCATATAAAAAAAATGTGAAAAATATTGTTATTTTTGCAAAATTTACGCTCTTTTTTTTTTTTTTTTTTTTTTTTTTTTTTTTTGTTTATAGCGCATGATCAAAAAATCGCACAGGTGATCAAATACCACCAAAAGAAAGCTCTGTTTGTGGGGAAAAAAAAAGACGTCAATTTCGTTTAGGTACAGCGTCGCCTGACCGCGCAATTGTCCGTTAAAGTCACGCAGTGCCGAAACGCAAAATAGGCCCTGGTCAGGAAGGGGGTAAAATCTTCCGCGGCTTAAGTGGCTAAAATGCACTTTTGCTTCAAAGCTTTAAAATGGAGAAAAAATGAATTATAAAACCAAAAGCCATCATTAAATAAGGCTACAGGGCAGAGAGTATTTTGTCAAAGCCAAGGGTAAGTACCCCACGTTTATACGAAGTATTTCAGAGTCCAGCTGTGTATAGTTGCTGTTAGAATATGCCTTAACATAAAGGAATCAAAGAAATACTATTGAGTAAAGGAAACATTATTGGGTTAAAGAGCAGCAATTATATAAAATTCCTTTTGCTGCTTAGTGCTAAATAGAGTGTTGTAAATACCTAATGAAAAGTGAGGATATGTTTACTTTTTAGTGTGAGCACATTAGCTGTTGAGCAGAAAAGTGAAATCATGAGTCAGCTGCAATCTATCAGGCAGTTAATGAAGAAAAGTGGAATGGATAAAGCAGCTCTTCATAACCCAGGTAAGCCTTTTATTTCATACTGTTTTTATAAATAAAATAAGAGAATGTTGAGAAGCACCAAAACCGATACAGTGGACCTCTTCATAAAATAATAAAACTTGGAACTGGTTACATTGTGACTCATTGCCCACAGGAAGCTTAGTGTCCATTCACATTTATCCGACTTGTCAGCCTGACAAGTCGCGGTCCTCCCGCTCCCACTGTGTAGTACAGGACCCGTTCTAATAGGAGTGACACAAGTCGCTCCGACTTAGAAAAAGGGTCCTGTACTACTTCGGGGTGACCTGGAGGCGACTTGCATAGACATTAATTTTATGAAGTCCGTGCAAGTCGCTCTGCACGCAACTTCACAGGTCGCCCCTTAAGTCGGAGCGACCTAATGTGAACAGGGGCTAAGAGCTGTAGTTTTTCTTGCGTCCAAATATGTAACGTTGTAGCGAAAAAGAGAGGATTTTAAAATTTTTGGTAATGTTTTTTTTTTTTTTTTTTTATGTGAAAGATTCATTGTATGCACAGCAAAATTATATATACCAGCAGTTTTTTTTTTTTTTTTTGGTGGTTTTGCTGGAATTCATGGGGGGGGGGGGGGAACTTTTTCCCTCTCCCCTGGAAAAAGGGTAGAGTATAAATAAAAGTAGCAACTAGAAACAATGGAATCTATCGTGTAAATGCTTTTAAATTGCACTAGTGTGTGTGTGTGTGTGTGTTTAAACTGTAGTATGGTAGTTCAACCTAGGATATTGAGGTTTGTCAATTCTTACTGTATTTTAAAAAAGCTGTAATAATTGTATTAATCACAGTATTTTTTTTTCTGTATATCCTATATTTTCCAAAGCTGACCAAACCTGTGAAAATACTCTCGAAGACCTTATTCATTCATTTGGGACTCAACAGTCAGAAGTCCATGAAAACGATGGAGAAAGTAAAAGAGAGGAATCTCTACTAAACACGATAGACACAGATATAACTGCACACAGTCCTGTTATGGAAGAGTCTTCTCTAAATGATCTTTGTGAAGGGGAAGATGGTGCTGATGCCACAGAAAGTTCTGTTTCTGAAGGGTTAAGAAAGCGCAATGTCTTAAGTATGACCTAAAAGACTATGTATTTCCCTGCCTTGTTTTGTTTCAGGTTTATTTTATACGTCTTGTCACTTGCTAAGTTATTCACATGCTTTATGAATTGGTGCAATAAAGGGCAAGTGGTTTCTTTTCAATGTCTTAGCTAAAAAAAAATAAGGCAAGGCTGTCAGCCTTTCATTTTCTTACTGCCATACGGAATGCTTTTACTGAATTTACAGTAAGCGCATGTTTTAGTACTTTTGTGTACTGCACATTGTATGTTTAAAATAGCTATGGGCAACAGATCTTTCAAGCCTGACTTGCTAAGTTGGTATTTAAAGTAAATGTATCTCTGAAAAAGTGCCTTAGTTCCAAGAAAAACCCTGCTTTCTAATTGGACAGCTTGGAGCATAGAGTCCACCTCTTTCTGTCCAATATCCTCCTTGTTGGCCCATCATTAAAAGTGGCCATCATTACCCTTATTTTCCTGGGGCCTCCATGGCAGCATAGGGGTGGAGCACAGGACCAGTGTCCTGTGCTGCCGCTATCCCCCCTCCCTGCCAGGAGAACACAATAGCTCCAGGGGACAGATTTTCTCATTAACACTGACTGTGTTAATAGGGGGAATCAATCGAATTCTTTCCTGCAACACGTAGTGGCAGGAAAGCAAATTCCATAATCTTTGACCTGCCCAAAGCTGCTAAAACACACATGCATATATTTATAGCTGCAATACCACAGCCTCGGTTTAGTATAAAAAAAAATACATAAATATATAGTTTGTGTAAACTAACATGCTTATTGAGATTTTTGTTTTTACCAAAACATGTAGCAGATTACATATTGGCCTATATTTATGGAGAAATTAGATTATGCTGTAAAACGTATTCAATAATAAAAAAAAAATAATAATAATAAAGTACCAGGGCCTGGTCGTGAAGATGAAGGGGGGGGGGGGGGGTAAATCTTCTGCAGGTCAAGTGGTTAAAGCTTCATTGGTTGTGGTGGGGGCAGCCTTATAGCTGCCAATTGTATCTGTAGGCATGTGCAAAGCATAAGCTCCCTTTCACGCGGGCTTTCCGATCATGTCAGTTTTTTAGGCAGACCTGATCGAATGCTCCGTGCACCCCTATGGAGCGGCGGATGTCAGCGGTGACATGTCCGCTGACACCTGCTGCTATCCGATCCGTGAAATCCAGACGGATGGAAACCCTATTTTCCATCCGTCTGGAGGATTGGATGAAAATGGACAGGTGCTCTGTTTTCATCCGATCTCCCATAGAGGAGAACAGGGCTCTGACAGGTCTGTCTCAGCACAGTGCGTGGAGGTGGACCTGTCATCTGCCTGCTCAACGGGGATTGGTGGATCGATTCCCCTGCTGAGCAAAACAGCGTCTGCTGGGCTAAAGGCCCCTTAAGGTCTGGGTTTATTGCATGACAAGGGAGAGGGAATCTACTACTGGTGGTGATACCAAAATGAGCCGAAACCACCTCGGTGACCACCTTGAGGCTGGGTTCACAGCCCCGGACTCCAGTGCATTTCTGTTTACCAATTCAGGTGCAATTTTGTGTCTGAATTCGTACCTATACCGGACCCAAAAACACACCGAACATGTGTGAACCGGCCCCAATCAGAACACATCCCAATTCTTATATATGTGAACCCAGCATAAAGGACTTTATACAGCAATTTTATCAGCTAAAGGTCTGTACACATGTGCAGGATCTTATGGCTGTAATGTTGGTCAGTAGAATTACCCTGCAAGAAGCATGTGAAATGTTTACTTTTTCCAAGGGGGAATTTTTGGTCCTGTTTTGGATGATTACATCTAGAAGAAGACTGTGCCTAAGCGTACTGTTACCACCTAAAAAAAAAAAAAGGCAAAGCCTTCGATTGATAAACCTGCTGCTGCTCCTATTTCTAGGAAGCATTACGTTTTGCCAGTGTCAGGTATAGCGTTCTAAGCCTAAACCCTAGGCCTAGTTCTGCAAGAAACTATGAACTCCAAAGCCCTCTAAGACAGGGGACAAATCTTTATTACAATGAAGAACACCCCTACTCACTCAGGTGGGAAGACATTTGCTGGCCTTTGCGGAGGTTTGGCAGGGGAATATATTGCAAATGAGTGGGTCCACAACATTGCGCCTCATAGCTACAGGCTGAAATTGCTGAGCCTTCCCCCTCTGTGCTTCTTGCTTCCTTTGTATCCACACAAAATATTTGCAGTCTTGCAAGTTTTAGATTATCACTTATCTTAAGGAGTGATCACTCCAGAGAGTGACAGGTTTTACAGTTTCTACTCAACAGTTCCATAACTGAACGGCAATGTTTGTCCCATCTTGAACCTCAGGAAACTATTTTACAGATGCAGAAATTCTAGATGGAATTGGTGTGGCCTCCTGCTCCAGCACGGAGATTTCCTTGCATTAGTGAATATCAAAGATACTTACACCAATATCAGCAATTCTAGGTACCCTTATTTGGTATGACAGCATCCGAAACAAAGCATCCTTGTGCCAGTGACAGGCCTTCCTTGACCTGTTCACTGTAATAGGCTTAAGCCTATGTATAGTGGTGTTTCTATATTTTGAGTACAGACAGGCTCCTGCGCCGCTCCCTGGAGGATCTGCAGTGGAAGGGATGTTTACTTCCACCTGATCTAAGGTTTTTTTTTCACTTTACGGGGGAGGATGGCCACTTCAGTTTGTGGCCCTGCTGTTCATGGCTCCCAGAATGTTCACCAAGGTCCTGGTGCTTTTACATTCCTTGGTATTTGGTATTGGTATTCTGGTTTTAAGGTACCTGGGCAACTTACTTCTGAGGGAGCAATCCACTTCACTTTTAGAGACCAATGTTTCACACACTGCACAGGCTGGAGAAGTTTGAATAGGTTCTGAATTTACAAAAGTCTGCCTTGGTATATGCTCAGCCAGAGGTTAGAATATCTCCAGGCGAGAGTGATCATCCCTGTGGACAAACATCTGAGGTGGACTTGCTCAAGATGCTGACAAATCCCTTAATTTGCCTTTGTACGAGGGCTCTGGGAAAGATGGTTGCCTCCTTTGAGGCAGTGCCCTTTACCCAGTTTTATTCCATGCCCCCTCTAACAAAATGTATTAGCAGCATGGGACAGAAGGACACAGTTCTTTGGGTTCCCCAACGCTGTTACTCCTCAGAACGAGACTGTCCCTGGAGTGATAAATTTCCTCACAGATACAGTAATTGAGATAGATGGAGAAATTAATTTTCTATCTTGGAGAGTCTTGGCTATGGATGCCAGTCTGGTGGGCTGGGATGGAGTTATGGACAATCACTTGGTCACCAAAGGAAAGGTTAATGACCATCAACATCTGGGAATTGAGGACAATTCACCTTGCCCTTCTTCATTGGTCAGTTCAGCTGAAGTGCCTCCCTACGAGGGTTCAGTCAGACAACAGCATGACGGTGGGATACTTAACCGCTTGCTGACCGCCGCAAGTAGATATACTGCGGCGGTCAGCCCCTCACTGGCAAAGTGACGTGTATATATACGTCACTAGCATGTGAGGCTCTGGGGAGCGAGCGCCGCCGGCTGCGCGGTCACGGGGCCCCCCACGCGTGTGACCGGCGGACCCGATGTCCGCCGCTCACTCTGCGATCGTCGAGGGAGAAAGGCAGGCAAGCTTGTGTAAACAAGCTGCCTGTCATTCTCCCCTGTGTAGAAACACTGATCATACGGTTCTACTATGTAGGACCGTTGATCAGTGTTACTACAGCTCAAGCCACAGCCAATCACAGTTAGAATCACGCCCCTAGGGACACACAGCCCCTCCCTCTCAAATAAAGTTAACCCCTTCACTGCCAGTGTAATTTTACAGTAACAGTGCATATATATATAGCACTGATTACTGTAGAAATGTCACTGGTAACCCCAAAAATGTCAGTCAAGGGTCCGATCTGTCCGCCCCAATGTCGCAGTACCACAAAAAAAAAAAAAAAAATCGCAGATCGCCACCATTACGCGTTAAAAAAGACAAAAATCTTTCCCTTTGTTAGTAAACGCGATAACTTTTGCGCAAACCAAACAAAATACGCTTTTTGCGATTTTTTTTTACCAAACATATGTAGCACAAAACAAATTGGCTGAAAATGTTAAATTTTGATTTTTACTTTTTTTTTTTTTGGGGAATTTCATATAAAAAAAAAATGTGAAAAATATTGTTATTTTTGCAAAATTTACGCTCTTTTTTTGTTTATAGCGCGTGATCAAAAAAAAAAAAAATCGCACAGGTGATCAAATACCACCAAAAGAAAGCTCTGTTTGTGGGAAAAAAAGGACGTCAAATTCGTTTAGGTACAGCATCGCACGACCGCGCAATTGTCCGTTAAAGTCACGCAGTGCCGAATCGCAAAATACCCCCTGGTCTTTTAGCAGCCAAATCCTCCGGGGCTTAAGTGGTTAAAGAATGGGTTCACCTTGGGGAACGTTACATTTTTTTTGTTTGTGTGTATGTTTCTACTGCTGGAGCCTCTCTCCCCGACCCTCTACCTCTAGTGCCAACGATCATCTTCCCAAGCTCACTGTAACAGTTTAAAAAAAAAAAAGTGGTTTTGTGGGGCTCCACCCACTCAACTGCATTATTCAGAGAGCTACACGTACTGACAGCCTTTACGCCTGTCAGCTTGTAGTTCTTAATGAAGTACTAGGGCGCTGCTGAGCGCTCTAGGTAGTTCATTGTTTCTTCCGGTCATTATGTAACTGCCTATCCATATAAGCAGACATCTTACACTGACAGTCTGCAGGAGTCCTGCATTGCACCCGCTGATCGTGGGTGCACTGCTTTTCAGGCTTCTAGTAAAATTGAAAAATAATAAATGCATTTTTTTTTTTTACCTGCAAAAAGATGTGCATTTATTTTTTTTACAAAGATGAACTTGTCCTTTAAAACATGCAAAAGTCAGGTGGACCAAGAGTAAGTGGATCCCCCACTGTCCACATTCCAGGTGTGGAAAATCACCAGGTGGATTTCCTCTTCAACCAGATGTGTACTAGGAGCTCTGTTGCCAGTGGAGGACCCATGATGTAGATTCTTGGTTTGTCTCTGGGACCAGAGATCCTTGAGCATTCAGTGGTGAATGCTCTAGTGACATGGGACCAGTTCTCCCTAGTCTATGCCTTTGCAGCTTCTACCTTTATCATTATGCAGGATTTAATTGTAAAGAATGCCAATGATTCTGATTGCCCCAGCTGAGCACAGGATAACATGGTACTCGAACGTTGTGAACATGACCCCTTCAGCTCACCCAGACCTACTGTTGCAAGGTCTGATTTTCCATCCTTTACAGTAACCGACTTTAACTGCATTGGAAAGGGGCTGTACAAGTTAAATTACCAGTTACTTGGCTGTCATACTCCAGACACTTTCCTGGAACAAGCCTATAAAAGTTGGAGCCCCTTTTCTGCATGCTTGTTACTAGTGTACATAACAAAGAAATATAGAATAAAGATCTTTCATAAGTCCTTGACAGGCAAACAAAGCAGCATATTCTTAGTTTTATCTTTTAAAATTTGGACAGTAGACCCAGCCTCTACAGTATCTGGTGATCAAATAATAAAGTGATTAAAAGGACAAGACTGTTTTACTTTAATTCATCTACTGCAGTAAGGTTAAAAATGTCCCAGTATTTGTATAACCCCTAACCACACTAAATACTTGCAAGTCCTATCTTGATGCAGCACTGGTCTTTGTTCCTCCTCACAGCACACAGAGGCAGCAGCAAGAGCCACTGGCTCCTCTTGTTGTCAATCAAATCTCGAGGCTGAGCACAGCCCAGCTCTGGAGCAAAAATGCAGGTGTGCCCATTACTAAATGGCTTGCTATAATGGAACACAAAGAGGAGCCAAGAGCACTGGCAGGGAATCCCAGAAGAGGAGATTTAAGGTCTCACTGCACAGAGTAGGTAAGTATATGTTTGTTATTTTAGTGGGAAAAAAAATTATAGCCTTTAAAACTGAGGCTGTACAGAAGTCTAGTACTAGGAGAGGAGTCCATTTTCATAAGAGCAGGTCTACTACCCTAGGCATGTGCTGTGTCTGCAAACAAGAATGCACTTACAGTTTTTAAGTTAGTAGTAAAGGGTTGCACCCATTGGTTGGCTTTTGCAATCTGTAAAATATTAAACTTTGGTTGCCTGATCTTCTCTGTCCTCGTTAAATTTTCATGACGGAACAAAATGCGTGTATAAATGCAAGAAACCATGTATGCATCAAGACATCCATTTATCACACACAAAAGATAAATACTGAAGTGTAAAAATATATATTTACAAAAATGATACAAACAGCTGTAATGATAGTTGGAGGAAAAAATTGCATTTTCTAGAAAATAGCACCACCTGCAGGCTTAGAATGATATTAGTGTACACCATCACTTTCACTAACCTGTGTATGCCTATATCCTCTTGAAAAAGTAATATTTATTTATTTGTGTAAAAAGGTTTTATTACATTATGACACTTGAAATAAACCCGTCACTATCCAAAACCATAATCCACCACTAGAGCCCCCCCAAGGATGGTATGCAGACGGTACTTTTTTATGAAAATATTATTTGCATAGGGCCAAAAACGCTAGCCCTTGGTCACAGGTCATTCAGGCAATAGGGTTGATTTACTAAAACTGGAAAGTGCAAAATTTGGTGCAGTTGTGCACAGAAACATAAGCTTCCAGGTTTTATTGTCAAAGCTTAATTGAACAAGCTGAAGTTAGAAGCTGATTGGCTATCTTGCAGAGCTACACCAGATTTTGCACTCTCTAGTTTTAGTACTCTTTTACAATGTGGGCTGCGGGAGGATGAATGTTTGCTCAGTACCCAGGCATTCACATTTTCTTTAAATAGATTTCAGGCTGGCTTTCAAAGACCACTGAAAAGGTACTATATGTGCTGTGCAGCCTAAGGCTCCTTTCACACGGCCGCTCCGTGTGAAAGGTCCGCTGCGGGACTTTTTTTTTTTTTTCCACGGAGCGGATGACATTTCTGTCATCCGCTCCGTGTGCCCGCATATCATCCCATCCGTTTGCGGATGATATGCGGACATAATGTAAGTATATGGCACTGCGGATGTCAGCGGATGACACTGCTGACATCCGATTTTCCTTCCTTTCCGTTTTTTACACGGAAGGAAAAATGGGGTTCTGTTCCATTCGTAAAAACGGAACAGAACTGACAGGAGGAAAATCGGGTGTCAGCGGATGGTATTCCGCTGACACCCGCAGTGCCATTCACTTACATTATGTCCGCAAATCATCCGCAAACGGATTGGATGATTTGCGGACACATGGAGCGGCCGTGTGAAAGGACCCTTATGGTTGCATTGCTTTGTGTCACCGTAACAAAATTTTCTTTGCCAACTCACTTTTTTTCATCAATGGCTTTGATAAAGCCTAAATATAGGCATCCTTCGTTTCATTGCTTTAAAGGATAGTAATTTGATCTCCGCATTATTCAAATAAAAAAAGTTTGTAGTTTACTTGTATAGTACAGTTTTCTGGCCCACTGCAAGACAATGGCACAGGTATTGAGTGTCCGTCCCTGCCTACTTTAAAAACCACTTCGGGCCATCCGCTTGCTCTGTGTCACCTAAAAAAAGAAATGGATACTCCCAATTTTTTTTTTCAATTACTTACCTTGATATTGAAGAAAATATACTTACCTTTCTTCTACTTCCTCCCTCTGCAGCCCATGCTGTCACTTCCCGCTTGCATTGACTCCGGGGAGCTGAACGTCATCGCTCCCAGGAATCAATGTGCCTACACCGGCCCCGCTCGTCAGTTCCGGTGCAGGCGCGTCATCCCTGCACAGCTTCTGGGCATGCCCAGAAGCTGTGCAGGGATGACGCGCCTGCACCGGAACTGACGAGCGGGGCCGGTGCAGGGCATTCTGGGACCGAAGAGGACGCACTGGCTTCAGCTGCCCACACCTGAGATGGCAGCGCTGGACAAGACATTTTCAAGGTAAGTATTTCTTCTAATGCCCCGTACACACGTGCAGATTATCTGAAGACTTTTGTCTGCAGACTTACCAAAACCATATAATATGAGGTCAAACCTAAACACTTTCAATTTGTATGCAATCCGGCAGGCCCTTGCACTACATAGAAAAGGTAAATCTGAAGACAAAAGTCTTCAGATAATCTGCACGTGTGTACGGGGCATAAAAGGTAAGTGCGACCTGGAACAGTTCAGAGGCTATCCATTCTGAAATGCACTAGCCCCGACTGTCCTGGGGGTATTTTTATTGAAAAAAATGCTTCAGAGGCCGAAACTCCGCTTTAAGCCATTTACAAAAGGCAGCTGGAGATGATGCTGTGGGTTTGTTTTGTAAAAGGCCAAGTGTAGGTAGGTGCATACTTACAGGGCCCATGTCAGCAGGGCAACAGAAGTAAAGCTGTACTATGCAGCAAAACTAGAAAGAAACTTTGTATGCTGTTTGAAGAAAGCACACATTAAATCACTGCACAGCAGTTATTGACACCTACTATTTCTTTTAAGGCTATGAAAATGAAGGGACCAAAGTTGGGCATTAGAACTAAGATGAATAATATTTTTTTTTTCTATGTCAGAAAAGGTACATTTAAAATAGCATTCACTCCCTAACTACTATTTGGGTTTACTGAAATACAAATAGATTTCAGATAAACCAATATTGGAAAACTATGCACATGAAAAAGTGGTGAAAAGATTGAAGACATTTACAATGTCATTGTACTAAACAAGCAGCAACTGTTATCATGCTACCTCAATTACTCAGATTTGCTAAATTAAAAAGGTCACAGTTTATGAAAAGGATGATCACAATATTCCGAAAGATTAACTCTTATTTATAACATGATGTTAATGTAGACCATTGCAGGTTTGGGATATCTTCTTTGAAGAGAACGATCTGATAAAACTCTATTCAGGAAGGAGAAACTCATCCATCATTTTTTCTTTTTCTTCTTGTCTGAGGTTAACAACTTTTGTTTTACTTCCGCTTCTGGAAGAGCACCAAGCTTTTTGCCTTTTGCCTTCCTTACTTTTTCTTTAATGGCATTCACATCAATTTTGGTGGAAGTGGGCTCTGAAAATATAACATACAGTGTTTTGGTTAGTACTATAATACAATACCACCTTTTTTATTTTTATATACAATCTGAACTATCAATAAGCCAGTTGACAAACAGTCCAAGTGCACACCTAAGTAGAAGCGTAACCAAAAAAATAGCAAGAATTTCCCCATTTTTCTATTGTAATTCCTTCAATCCTATGCCCAGATGTATACCAAAATATCCAAATTTGCACCAACACAATTTTTATACATATATATTATATATATATATATATATATATACACACACACACACACATTTTTATATATACCTTTAGACTTAGTCCAAAAATCAGCGTTGCAGCTTTGCGATCACAATTACACATGTGCAAGGCAAATGGATGGAAAATGCCAGCATTATTCACAAGAATAATTGTTAAAAACTCCTTGCTATTTGTATTCTATATTTCAACAATTGTTACTCCTAGAAACATGCTTCAATCTCTCCATTATTTCATTATTCTAACATCAAAGCTTGCAGTAAAAATTTAACAGTACTCTTTACCATACCAACAAAACTATGTTAAATGTGTTATCTTCCGTTAACACAGAGATCATCATTTCTTTTGGAAGATTGTTAATGCTCCATATAACCAGATTTACAATACAAAATCCTGTTAAAGCTTTTATATTTAGGAAAGTAGATTCTAAGTATAGTAAAGAAAAGCAGTATACAATATGCGGTCAGCCATATGTTAGCTGTACAGCCACCATGGCTCCTATTACCTTTCTTGGGCTCCATTGCGGGTTTCTCCTCTGGTGGTATAAATGCCTTGTTTCTCTCTTCCTGCCGTTTAGACACAGCTTCTGCTTGTTTGGTCTAGAGGTTGAAAAATAAAGATGACATTTTAGCTTAAAAAGTATTCTGAGGAAATACAATTAACTGGTAGATCACTGCATGAAAGCAAGAAGGTAAACCTGATTTATCAGTTTGGAGCAAAGCTTTTCTTTAAGATACAATACACAAATATACAATTATATGTTTTAAAAGTAGTAGACAAGACATTACTTTTATTTCTTCCAGTTTCTTTTTCCTCTTCTGACTTTTTCTCAGGAAGTACTCTCCGCTTTCCAGTTCTTTGTCAATCTATAAAGCCAAAACAGGAAATAGTTTAAATGGATTCAAATACATACTTATAGAAGTGACATACAAGCCACCATGTTACAATAATTAGTACATCATTTAACCCAACAAGTATGTCTATTGGCTTCAGCTTCTTCAATTGTACAAGGGGCCATGAAAAAGTAATTATCTAATTTCTTACATGGTAGGGATACTTATTTCTGTATCCCGTCGATAGTGTTGCATGCTGTTTGAATTTGAACAGTGGTTCAATCTGTGAAAAGCACTGGCCTTAAACTGGCACTACATTTGGGCATAATACATGTACAAGGCCACCATTCATTTTTTTTTTTTTTTCCAGCACTAAACACCAATCTTGAAGTATTCTGCTGCATGGACACCAATGTTGGGGGTTTGGCATTGCAGTAACTGACACAGAGCGTTCTTTACACATAAAATGTTATTCAATTATCAGTGGTGCACCGAAATGAAAATTTTGGTGCTAAAACTGAAAATGACAGTTTTTAAAATATATATAATTGTATTACATTCAACTTTTTAATTAATAGCATGAATTTAAATGAATATGAATTTGTCAGACATTACCTGCACCTTTAGTGCAAGATCAAGAAAAATGTATCGCCTTAAAATTCTATGCATGTCCTCACACTGCACTTCCGTCGTGGTATTAAAATTCTTGCTTGCTGCATTTTTGGTTAGTTAAAAAAAAAAACTGCACCTCCCTGTTGAAATGCATTGCAGCAAGAACTGCAAAACAATGGCACCGCTGTTGTTTTTTTGAGTCACATGACCTATGAACGCGCCATAAGCATGGTAAAATCGCTGTCAAATCGTTTCTTTTTCTCTATCGGCAAAACGCTGATAACCCTATTGTTGGGCCAAAATGTCGGTGCTTTACTAATTATTACTATGGTTCTAGTTACAATTTACTAACTGATAATTCATTTTCATAATTGAGAGTGTGAAGTAGACATGTTGTTCTATAAATCTGGCACCAATTTTCCTAAAAAAAAAAAAAAAAAAAAAGAAAAAAAAATGTTTTCAGTACACTAGGCTTAAAAGACCTAAATAACCTAGACTGACCGAGAACAAAAAAAAAAAAAAAAATGCCCTGCTTTTTTTTTTTTTTTTTTTTACAAATTTTGCGGATATTTATACTTATTGACCAAAGTACCATACCTTGCTATCTGGCTGTGGTGGTGGGAATGGTGTATATTCTTTCTTGATTGTCTTTTTCTTTGGTTCTTTCCTCTTGCTCACATTTTTATGTTTAAATGTTGGCAGAAACCTGTCCCAACTTTTTGTTCTCAGCTCTGGGTCTTTTGCCAACTCTCGCTTGATCATTAAAGCCTATAGGATACAGCATAAAATCATTGAAAATTTCATAGATATTACCTTTCAACCACAATGCCCAAAAATATCAAGAGCTAATCCACTAGTGAAAGAGGATGAGCACAGTACAACCTTTTTAAAGGCTGGACATGTTCTCAAAAAGAAAATACAAAACCATCTTTACCTTAATGTTATATATAGGATGGATATTCTTCATGGTGTCCAGAACAACTTTTCTAACCTGTCGGGGTTAAAAAAAGGAAAAGAAAAGCGTAATACCACTGGAAAAATTCAAAGCAGATATTTTTTATACTAGACTAAATCTGATAAGAGGTGGTTTGTATAGCATTGACACTGTGTGAAGAGACATTCCAGTCCAGAGTAACACTGTGGTCTACATAAATAACTTTTTAAACCATTATAAGCTATTAAAGTGATTAAAAGGTACTTTTTTCAAAATAAAGATGTCATACTTACCTGCTCTGTGAAATGGTTTTGCACAGAGCAGCCCTGATCCTCCTCTTCTGGGGTCCTCCAACAGCTCTTCTGGTACCTCCCCACTTCAAAGTGCCCTCATAACAAGCTTCTTGCTACTGGAGCACTCGTGCAGCCGTACCGTGTGTGTCTATTGATACACACAATGCAGCTCAGCCCCACCTTCTGTTTCCTTCTCACAGGCTGTGATTGACACCCATTGGTTCCCGCTTCTGCCTCCATGTGAGGAGAGAGCAGCTGCTCTCTGGCACATCGCTGGATCGAGATCGGCTCAGGTATTTGGGGGGAGCTCAACACAGAAGTTTTTTTTTTTACCTACAAAATGCATTAAGGTAAAAAACCTTCTACCTCTAGAACCACTTTAGGTATATTCACATACTGGCACCTGCACATACACTCTACAAGCTAAAGTACTCTGGCTATCCCCAAACCTAGAATGTGATTAACTTTTAGCTTCAAGTCAGAGCTCAAACATACCCCTGTTTCTCACAAGAACACTCCTGTGTTGGATCTTACAAATCTATCGGACATACTAGTGGATGGATGTCCAACACAGGTGAAACTATGCTATAAGCACAGTATTTCATGCTTTTATCCTGCAATGCAAGTGGTGGTCTCAGAATTCACTGATGGGGATCCCGATGACTGGGAGTCTACTAACAAGGATTCAGACTTTTTTCCTATAGGACTGCTGCGACAAATTATAGTGATATCTGATCCCTAAAGAAGATAATTGTTATAAATATTTTGAAACACAGTGGGAGTCCCTAAACTAAGCAGGGCAACCAACAATCCAATAACTGCAAGCTAAAGCATCAGCTCTGCGGGATACCATTTGGATTACACTTCCTGATGATGTAACCCAATTTTGTACAATATTTTATACCATGTAACGTGATGTAATATATGTGGTTCAAACCTTTTAAATCGAGAAAATAAATGCTATTATATCTTATTTTTTGGATAGAAGTTGCATTCAAAGTCCTATAAAGAGCAATTGTGGTTTTTCAGGTATTGGTCACAGTCTTGATGTTGTTACATTGAGGGATGAGAAGCATGCCAGAGCTCTGACTTTTGGGCTGAAAGCTAATAATTGAATACAGAATGCCTTGGAATTTATAAAACGATGATGCCCAACAAGCCAAAAACAGGCATATTACATTTAAAATAATTGATGGCTATATTGCATCCAGAAAGTATTCACAGGGCTTCACTTTTTTTTTATCATTTGTTACATTACAGCCTTATTCCAAAATGAATTAAATGTATCGTTTTTCCTCAAAATTCTACAAACAATACCCCATAATGACAATGTGAAAGAAGTTTTAAAACTTTGCAAATGTATTAGAAATTAAACAAAAAAAAAAAAATCACATGTACATAAGTATTCACAGCCTTTGCAATGACACTCAAAATTATTGAGCTCATGTGTTTCCACTGATCATCCTTGAGATGTTTCTACAACTTGATGGGAGCCCACCTATGGTAAATTCAGTTGATTGGACATGATTTGAAAAGTGACACCCCTGTCTATATATAAAGGTCCCACAGTTAGCATTGCATGCCAGAGCACAAACCAAGTCATGAAGTCCAAGGAATTGTCTGTAGACCACCGAGACAGGATTGCATCGAGGCACAGATCTGGGGAAGGGTGAAGCTTCGAAGGTTCCAATGAGTACAGTGGCCTCCATCATCCCTAAAATGAAAAGTTTGGAACCACCAGGGCCTTAGTTAGGGAGGTGACCAAGGACCTGATTGTCACTCTCTGACAGAGCTCCAGTGTTTCTCTGTAGAGAGAGGAGAACCTTCCAGAAGGACAAAAATCTCTGCTGCACTCCACCAATAAGGCCTGTATGGTAGAGCAGCCAGACAGAAGCCACTCCTTAGTAAAAAGCACATGACAGCTGGCTTGGAGTTTGCCAAAAGGCACCTGAAGGATTCCCAGACCATGAGAAACAAAATTGTCTGGTCTGATGAAACAAAGATTGAACTCCTTGGCCTAAAATAGCAAGCGTCATGTCTGGAGCAAACAAGGCATTGCTCATTACCTGGCCAATACCATCCCTACAATGAAGCATGGTGGTGGTAGCATCATGCTGTAAGAATGTTTTTCAGCAGCAAGAACTGGGAGACTAGTCAGGATCAAGGGAAAGATGAATGCAGCAATGCACAGAGACATCCTTGATGAAAACCTGCTCCAGAGCGCTTTGGATCTCATACTGGGGCAAAGGTTCATCTTCCAACAGGACAAGGACCCTAAGCACACAGCCAAAAAGTAGTGGCTACGAGACAATTCTGTGAATGTACTTGAGTGTCTCAGCCAGAGCCTAGACTTGAACCTGATTGAACATCCCTGGAAAAATCTGAAAATGGCTGTGCACAAACGCTCTCCATCCAACCTGATGGGGCTTGAGAGAATGGGAGAAACTGCCCAAAATAGGTTTGCCAAGCTTGTAGCATCATACTCAAAGAAAAAATGTAAGGCTGTAATTGGTGTCAAAGGTGCTTCAACAAAGTATTGCGCAAAGGCTGTGAATACTTATGTACATGGGATTTTTTTTTGTTTTTTATTTTTAATAAATTTGCAAAGATTTTAAACAAACTTCTTTAATGTTGTCATTATGGGGTATTGTTTGTAGAATTTTGAGGAAAATAATGAATTTAATCCATTTTGGAATAAGGCTTTAACATAACAAAATGTGGAAAAAGAGAAGAGCTGTGAATACTTTCCGGATGCACTGCATATCTCAGCAATAAAACTAGCAGTCCTGGATGTACAGTTGGCCAAGGGGAAAAAAAAATAATTGATTTGCATGGCTCTGTGCAGAGCTCAGTGGCGGTGACAGGAAAGAGCGCACTGCGCATGCTTGGTGCTTTAAACAAGTATGGTGCTCACTCCTGTAATGCTGGGGGTGAGTGTCCAATGGCTGGCTTAATCTAGCAACAGAACAGGACGGAGCTATTCAGAATGTTGGGAGAGTTTTTCGGGCAGGCTACAGTTACCTACAGGTATGGCACATACATTAATGAGGATTTATAAAACCTGCTGAATTTACGGTTACCTACTGCAGCTTGTTGACTGCATAGGATATATTTTTCTTTTTTTACAAAGATGAACTAAGCTTTTCAGCTAATCTCACCATACCCTGTAGGACTTGGGCTTGTTTTTAACTGTCAATTGCAGTGGGTTAAAAAAAAAAAAAAAAAACACCACGTTTACTTTTCAAACAGCTACAATGGTATTTGCATACCAGCAAAGTATTTTACATTTCTGTGAAACCTCATCAGTTCTGTTATTGTAACTCCATTCTATTACTGCTGCTCTGTCCTAAAAAGTCAATGTTTCTGATCCTCCAAAGGGTCGATGTTTATGATCCTGCACTTATTCCTCTGAATTTCATTTCTGCCTCCTGATATGTGACCAAATTATAAACTGTGTGCTGCTTACATACCAACCAACACAGTACCATTTTAGGCAAATGAACAAACTGTGGATGTGATTAGTGTCAATCATTTTAGATATACACCTTTCTTTTCTGCAGCCACAGCAGACACTTCTACAGTTCACTTGATGTGAAATGACAGTGGTAGGAATGATGGGAATGTGCTGGTAAGATTTAACATACAGTAATTATACTTAGAACAATGGGAAAGTAATCCATTGTCTTCTATGGACACCCATGGACTAAAGAGATATTCCATTCCCATGGGGATCCTTAAAGTGGTTGCAAACACTAAAAAAAAAAAAAGACAAAGGCATAATGAGCTAGTATGCATCGCATACTAGCCCATTATGTGTAACTTACCTTAGAACGAAGCCCTGACACGGACCCCCGGACATCGCTGCGGGCGCTGCCATGATCCCTCGCCGTCTCTTCCGGGTTCGGCGGCTCCGGCGCGGTGATTGGCCGGAAGAGACGGCTCCGGCGCGATGATTGGCCGGAGCCGCGATGACGTCAATCCCGCGCATGCGCGCGGGAGTGATTTTCTGGCAAGCTCCCGGCAAACATAATTAAAAGGTCCCCCTGGACCTTTAGAGCGCTTGCGCGAGCGGCTGCATGCACTGCAAATATCTCCTAAACCGTGCCGGTTTAGGAGATATTATTTGTACCTACAGGTAAGCCTTATTATAGGCTTACCTGTAGGTAAAAGTGTCAAAAAGCAGGATTACTACCGCTTTAAGCTGGTCATACATGGATTGAAATTTGGCCAGTTCAGCAGGGACCAGGCGAATGGACTAGCTGGTTAGATACAAGTTGATCTATGGTTCAACTTGTGTACAACCAGCCTGTTGGTTTTTTCCCAAAAGACCAGTGTCACCGGCTATAGTCGGCAATATTGATCATTCTGAAGGTTCCCCGCCGGCAGAATGCAATAGCTCAGCAGGAGTGACATTGAATGTGTATATGGGAAATTGGATCTTTTATTTTGTTCAACCTGCTGATGGAACGAAAAAATATGAATCATGTATGGCCTGCCTTAGGTGTTTAACAATGAACTTCCTTTCCAAAATTACACTATGAATACATTGCCTAAAAGAGCAATGCAATCACTCATACACATTCATAGCAAAATACTCATGCAAATTTAAGCATCTTTTAGATTACCTCTTTAAGGCCGTTAAAGGGTCCAAGAGCAGATACTGTATTTCCCTGAACCATTATGTAACAATTTGTGAGAAGCTCCAGGGCCTGAAAAAAATTATACAGTAAATAGAATTTCTTATTAAAACAATATACTAGCGCAGAGATGACCATTCTATAAAATACCTTCAGAGTAGATCCCTTAGGTCCCAAAAGCCGTTGTCTCCTTTTAATAAACCTTTCCCTATTTCGAACTAACGTGCCAATTTTAATAATATCACAGGCCATGTCGTCTTGGAGTATCCTTACAGCCTGAGGGGATGAAAGATGAAATAACAGTTATCAATCATATTATTTTCTCATATGGCAGAAAAAAAATAAAATAAAAATCACAGATAATTGCATCAGGCAACGGTAATAGGAACACCTATATAAGGGGTAACCAAAAGTTAAGGTTAGGATTTTGTGACTGTATTCTGAGACAACTGCATTTAAAAATGCATCCTTACAAAAAAATACAAAAGAGAAAACATTAAGCTCTAACAAATAACTAGTATGAATGTATGGCTTTTTGTAGTCTTTAAAGCAGAACTCCGCCCAAAAGAGGCTGCTTTAAGAACTCATCCCCTGCTCTTTTTGCACAATTGGCACTTTTGAGGAGCGGGGGGGGGGGGGGGGAAGGAGCAGGTACCTGATTTAGACAGGTACCTGCTCCCAATTCCTTCGGGGCACTGCGGCACTTGGCAACTGAAGTTCTCCTTCCTCCCTCCCCCCTGCAGTCTTCTGGGACACTACCAGGTCCCAGAAGACTGAATTTACCATTCTCAAAAAGCCACACGCATGCGCAGTGGGCACCCTTCTGTGAACCTGCAAGCTGTCACAGCCGGGTGCCCATATTGAAGGATGCCAGCACCGCTGAGGGAGGACAGATGATAAAGATGGCTAGGCTAAGTGCACCGCTGGACCGTGGGACAGGTGAATGGCTGTTTTTTTAAAAGTCAGCAGCTACACTTTTTGTAGCTGCTGACTTAATTTTTGACAGGTGGCTGCAACTCTGCTTTAAGTATAAAAAGGACATTAAAAGGGCGAAACATGCATATCACTTATTTTCTTAAGTTATACAGCACCAAGAAATCCCGTACAGCTTAAAGCTGATGTCCAGGTTTCCTGTCACTTTGACCAAGCTGGTTCAAATGTACTATTTCCTTCATTAAGTGCTGCAGTGTTTCGGAGTACTGCATGTAAATTCAGCTACACATAGAACACAGTGAAACACCCCAAGCAATGCAGACTTGGTCTGAGACACACTCAGTCATAGGCAGTTTTGTATTCTGTGAATCTATGTATGAATCAATAAATGTGGTGCTACTGGATCCAAGGATAGATTCTTAAAGACCAATTTCTCAGTGGACGTTGGATCTTAAAATTCAGGTTAAGGTGCTGGCTACCCGCCTGTCTAATGTTATAACAATGCTTGTGCAACATCAATCAGGATTCATTCCCGATAGGTCAACAATGGTCTTCAGAACCCATCTAGTAATGCTGGTGATGGAGCGAGTTTGTCTTTAGATGCTGTCAAGGCATTTGATAGTTTGAAGTAGGGTTAGATATGGCAGGTTTTGGCCAAATTTAACCTAGGAGAGGAATTTATTACATGGGTTTAAGTTACATCAAGCCCCAATAGCCCGTATTAGAATTACCAATACTTTATCTGCACCGTTTAGACTAGGAGTAGAGGCACTAAGCAGGGATGCCTGCTGTCTCCCCTATTTGCTTTGGCATTGGAGCTGCCAGTCACAGCTATTCGGAATGCTTCTCGAATAGTGGGATATCGGAGAGGCAAGACGGAGGAGAAATTGGCATTGTATGCAGACGGTGCATTATTATTTTTGAGTGATACATCTACATCTATTATAAGGCCTGATGCCTCCTATTATTACCTTTGGATCTTATTCAGGCTTTAATATAAAATTGGAATAAGTCTGTTCTCTTGCCAGTTGACCCTCTCAGAACCCCCTTGACGCCAATTGCTTCTCAGATAAAGATGGTAAAAACATTTAAATACCCGGGGATAGCTATACATCAGGATAGCTCTAGGTATGCAGATTTAAATAAAAAGAGGTTGTAAACCTCAGAAAAAAAAAAATATATAAAAAAGAAAAACCTGGAAGACAAAAAGGCATAATGAGCTAGTATGCATCCCATATTAGCCCATTATGAAATACTTACCTTAGAACGAAGCCCCCGCACCGATAACATGGCAGACATTTTCGACCGTCCTTCTTCCTGGTTCGCGTCCTACGGCCATCTGATTGGCCAGAGGGACAATGACATCACTCCCGCGCATGCGCGCGGGAGCCGCCGTTCATGGCACAGGGCTCTGAAGGAACGGTACGGGTGGCCTTTTATTCAGAGCGTATGCGCCGATTACATCATTGGCTGCATGCAATGTAAATATCTCCTAAACTGTGCAAGTTTAGGAGATATTTACAGTACCTATAGGTAAGCCCTATTATAGGCTTACCTATAGGCAAAAGGCATTAAGGGGGGTTTACAACCTTTTCAACCCACTGTTAATTAAATTTAAACAGAAAGCTATAAGTTGGTGCAAATTACCACTTTCAGTAATAGGGAGGGTAAACCTTATTAAAATTGGCTTTAGTGGGGGTGGACTCTCAGCACACGTCAGTCCGCTGTGGACACATGTGCAGGTGGCTGGCCATTAAAGCCCACCTCTCGTCACTAGATGCGTTACACGGTCAAGAAATAGGTTAACATTCCCAAACTGGGGCTAAAGGATACATTAAAGCTTAAAGCAAGCTGCTGAAAGCTTTGAAAAGCTTGATGCTCACACTACTGTTATACAAGCTGAAGCCTGTGTGAACTAGGCCTCAAAGACTTTTTATTTTTTTAAATAACTTAATCCCAACATCACCTCACCCTTCAACTCCAAAAGCTGCTACTTCCCCCCAGCTACAGAGCTAAAATCAAAAGGCATTGTGGACTGGGATGCAAGATCTTCAGCGCTCCTGTCCTCATTTGAGCCAGCAGGCCCAAAGGTACTGTGCATGTGTGGCCTTTTCTACGTAAGCCTTACTGAAAAGTCTTTTCTCTGGTGCCTTGCATAAGGAATCTACAAATCAACACAGAAAATGAGAGAGTAAAAGAAAACTCACCTGCTCAAATGGTACACTTCTGGCCAAAAGCTTTATCATGTCCCTTGCCCTTATAATAATATAAGGGTCAAATGTCTTTTTAGTAGTGGCAACGGTCATACTGCCTTCAATTAAATCTAATTCTGCTTTCACAAACTGCAAAAAAGAAAAAAAAAAACTGGGAATTAGATGCTTAGAAATACTTTATCACAAAAGTCTTTACTAGAGAATTGTCCCTGCCTATAAGCTGGTAAAGAATGTATAAATCTCACAACAGACAGCAATAAAGACTAGTGGCTCTGATTAGGGCTGAAACAACTAATCGACTAAATCGACCATAACAATCGTTGTCAACGATTGTCATTATCAATTAGTTGCTCCGTCGCTTAGTTATGCTGCTTTGTGAACTTTCCCCGGCTGTCAGCGAGCTCTGTCTGCTCTGTGAAGCCGACGGCTGCATTCACTGTCTCTCTCACAGCTCTGCACTTCCGTGACCTCCCCCCTCCCTCCGCCTTTCCTCTCTGCCTTTCCTCTCTGCCTTTCCTCTCTGCCTTTCCTCTCTGCCTTTCCTCTCTGCCTTTCCTCTCTGCCTTTCCTCTCTGCCTTTCCTCTCTGCCTTTCCTCTCTGCCTTTCCTCTCTGCCCTCTTGCTGATGTCAGTGAGGGAGTGAGTCATATCGAGGCGAGGGAGAAAAAGCGGACAGAAGCAGCAGAACGTGAGTGCCAACCTTAGTGTCCTGTGTCCTGTGACTGTCCATGCAATGCAGCCCGCCAAAAAATATAATAAAAGCTTCTCCAGATAAGAGTGAATATTCCTTATAAAGTGCAATATTCTAATAGAAAAATAAGTGATTAAAAACGTCCATATAGCACATATAGGGGGTCTTTCTATGCTCCCCATTTCATATCTATGGCTGACAGGGATGTTTTTATTCACTTATTTTTCTATTATAATATTACACCTTATAAGGAATATTAACTCTTATCTAGATAAGCATTTATTATATTATTTACAGTATATAGCAGCTTAATTAAAAAAAAAAAAAAGTTTTTTGGTATAAGGCTCGGTTCACATTTGTGCAATGCAGGAACGCTGTGAATATGCAGCGTGTTCCCGCATCGCATCCGCACAAGAGGCAGTTCACACTGCCATATGCGATACGCAGGGGGTGTCAATTAAATGTTAACGACACCCCCAGTTTGATCTCGATCTGATTCTGTGCAAACTTGCAGATCGCACAAATGTGAACAACTGTGCGATCCGATTCTGAGGCGGCTCAAAAAATGCCTCATGTACGTGTTTTGCTGCGGATGCGCTGCAAATTCAGCCATACAAAGTGTATGGCTGAACTCGCATCCACACATGAGATCGCATGTAATTTAGGAGCAGTGCGCTCCGAATTACATGCGATCTCACAAACCGCACAAGTGTGAACCGGCACTAAGGGCTGGTTCACACTACTGCGGGTGCGCTGTTTCGCACTGCACCCGCACAAAAGACGCACAGGACCCTTTTTTTCAGCCGCATCAGGATCGGATCGCACAGTGGTTCACACTTGTGCGATCCGATCCTGTGCGAACTGTCAGACACCCCTGCGTATCGCATATGGCAGTGTGAACTGCTTCTTGTGCGGATGCGATGCGGGAACAGGCTGCGAATACGCAGCCTTCCAGCATCGCACAAGTGTGAACCGGCACTTACACTCTGTTTGCTCATTATTATTATTTTAAATAAATGAAAAAAAAAGGCATATTGAGTTTTTTTTATGATTTTATCCGATTAATCGAAAAAATAAATCGGCAACTAATCGATTATTAAAATAATCGTTAGTTGCAGCCCTAGCTCTGATCTTCCCTTTCAGAAAACAGTGCATGACTAATACCTAGGTTTCTGGTCAAGTAACTGACCACTAGACCAGGAGCCATTGCTTCTGCACAAAATAATTTTATAACATGTTCTATTAATTTTTTTCTGATTTTAGTGGCCAGGGTAGCAGGAGATTAACCTAATGATAGCTCTACTGTAAAGGAAACATACTGAAGACAGCGCTCTGAACTTTCACCAAGTTCAGTTTGAAGCATAGTGACATGTCAATGTCAGAGACCTGTCAGCAGGACAAAAATTGAGAGAAAATTGTGTCAATGGGGGACACCAACAACAATAAAGCCACTTTTTTAGTGGCTTAAAAAGAGTTGAAATCTGTCAGTTTGTTTTCTTTCGTCCTAAAGTAAATTTTTCTTTTGTTTCTCTTTCAATAGGAAAGAAAGCCTTGTTTCAGACTTTATATTCTGACAATGACCATTATTTACATATGGTCATGTCCAGAATATTCTTTTAGAGCACAAGTTTCTCTCATTCAAAGGTAAAGCTTTTGTTACCCTAAAAAACAAAACAGATCCTGTTCCCTTAAAACATGTTATACAGCACAGTGCCTGTGCTGTGTCATTTGGCCCCCTGTAATACCTGAAATACCTGGCTGATCCAGCCTGGCTATACCCTCCCTTCTATAAACTGACCATGGTTTATGATGGTTGCTGAGCCCCAACACTGGTCAGTTTACATGCCTCCGTCATCCACAGCGCTGCTCTGTCCTTCTTCCCCCTCCCCTCCCTACCCTTCTGCTTGTGTCAGTGCCCGCCTCCCCCCCTCCTGCTGCTCTTATATTTAATATTAAATCATCTAATCCCCTCTGTAATAGAGCAATAAGTGCCCCTGTGTCTGTGTTATAGAAAAAATCTGTACCAATACCAGAGCAGGTCCCGGTTATCACGTGACCGCTCGGCTTTCTCCTTTCTTCCCCTCCTCCTCAGCTGACAGCGGCAGTGCTCTACCCCGCCCGCTGGAGCTGTCAGCCGGGCAGAAGAGAGAGCTGAGGAGTCAGCTGAGTGCCGGGAGCCACTCTGATTTAGGTACAGTTTGGCATATTTTTTCTATAGCACAGACACAGGGACACTTATTGTTATATTGCAGAGGGGCTGGGGTGATTTTTTATCAGTGGTTTAACAACCAATTTAAGAGAAGAATTTGAATAAAACATAATTTAGTCCAATAAATGGATTTTTAAATAATGCTGATATAAATGCAGAAAATGCATCTTTATGTCACCTACCAGAAATCCCCTGCACATCAGAAAACAGACTGTGAATTAAGGTATATTAATCAAGAGTATTATCTCTGCTTCAATGTCAATCGAATACTTTACTCATCTGGCATTGCTTTAGGTGACAAAGTAGCTTACAGGAGGCAGGAAACCTTTAATATGACAGTGCTAATTGATCATCCAATGAGCAGGCAGGTAATGATAAAAAGCAGTGCATCAGGGATGTATGATTCACAAAAGTATTTGGACATTATTACCATTACGTAGGCAATGCACACAAACTGTATGTACCCCCTGTGTATTTAGCAGTGTTGCTGGAGTTCCACATATTTGTTGCCAAACACAGACGTCTTTATCTGCAAATTATTATGACTGGTAAATGAAGTTACTTACACTTTCCGCCAAAGCTTTCTGCACTAATGGCCAGCACTCCTTCAGATAAGCTTCTCTATATTTGGGAAACAATGTGGCAAAGCTGCTCTCCTCCAACAATCCTTTAGGGTTATGCTCTCTAGTGAAGGGCTCTTCCTTCCAGCCATCTGGGACTGTGAGAAGTTCAGATTCATCTATAGCTGTATAAAGCCAAGAAATACACTGTTATCAAACTCACATGTACTCTACTTATAGAGAAACTGTATAGAATTATTCAGAATTTAAAACATGTTTTATTGGATATACTTTTGTTGATAGAGCTGTGCCCCAGGATTTGATTCATGCCCTTGTATAGAAAATATCCCCACTGTAGTGTCCTGTGCCGCCCCCCCCAAGTGTCATTTGTCCTCAATGAAAGAGTCCTCTGCCCCCTTTACATCATACTCCTCCCTCACACACATACACAAAGCGCTGTGTAGATAGCACTCTACCGGACAGAGTGTGTACAGCAGAGCAGGAGGCAGCACAGTACTGGATGGAGGGGGGAGGGGGGGTGGAGTGGGAGCTGCCAGAGGTAACTTTTCACATTAATAAGCTGGTGATTGGTTGCTGGGATGCCGGCAATCACCTGCTGGTTAACTGAAAATGTTATCTGAGGCAGATCCTGCCCTCCATCCAGTATTGTGCTGCCTCCAACTCCCCACTCTAATGTAGAGCTGCACGATTCTGGCAAAAATGAGAATCACGATTTTTTGGCTTCGAATAAAGATCACGGTTCTCTCACAATTCTCAAAATCCGCAGCTGGGACCACACTTATGTTAAAGTGGATCACCCTCCGTTTAAAAAAATACCAGGGTTGTGGCAGTTAGCTACTGCCATAACCCCAGTATTTAACGGCAAAGTACCAACGTAAATACACGGTGGATGGTCAGTAAGTGGTGCACTGCAGTGCCTAACGCAATGGCATCCAGAACACATTTATTTTCTGTGTGCCCTGGCCTGTAACCACCATAACATTGTGATGAGGTAGGTTGTGGATGCTTTGTGTAATTAAAAAAAAAAAAAAAAAAAAAAAAAAGATATGCTGCATTTTATGCAACAGTCACAGCACCCTTCACCATATGTCATTGACACATCAGTTTTACAATGCGGGTAAGTTATCTGCCCTTTTTTCCTGTGCAGAAAACTGCATACACGACACAGTGACGACAACACATGGCATATTCCTGCGCAGAAAAAAATCTGCACGTTGTGGTGTAAACAGAGCACGAAGAGAAGAAGAGAAGAGAGAAGAACCATTTTTTTTTTGTGCACTTGCAGAATGTGTGCAGAAAAACTGACGTCTCTGTCTGCACCATGGTGTGAACGAACGAGGTCTAGAAGTAGACAACAGTGAATAATAAAGCACTTGAAAAATAACTTATTAAAGGCTTCCCAAAACATCGAAAAATGGCAAACTGCTGCAGTGCAGTGCAATGATTACATTTAAATCACTACCGCAGTGCAAAAAGATAGATAGTGGACACTACACTTACTTCAATACTCCCAGTTAAGTGTAACAATATTATAGTGCAAAAAGCATAACATTTCAGCATGTTCTCCTGTTAAACGGCTTCTGTTTTTTCATATATTGCTGTCATTTCACTAAAAACACGCTCACTTGGTACTGAGGAAGGAGGAGCAGAAAGGTATCTTCTAGCATGAGAGGCAAGTCTTTTGTAGCGTGCCTCATTTTCTTTCCACCACTGAAGAGGATCACCACTTCTGTCAAATTACTGGTTCCTTCAAATAGAGATGATTACTGCAGATTCAGAAGAATCCTCTGCATGAGGCCCCAATAAAACACTGAACATTCCATCAATTCGACCACAATGAAGATTCTCTCCTGTCCATTTGTCTGTTTTTGCAGCATCCTCCTCTTCCAGATTAGAAACCTTCTCTTCCTGACTTGACATTTCGGCAGGAACCTCCTGTTGAATATCTTCTGTCAGCCATTGTTTTGCCTTGGCCAATACGTCATCAGAAGAGAAAGCATGATTCTTGTATCGAGGATATAAAAGACATGCAAGCACAACAGTTTTATTCTCTTCGTGCTTCTCAGGACATTTGGTGAGGCTGTCCATCATGGCCTGCCTACATGTTTAATGCCACGTGTTGGGTCCTTCACTCCCTTGAAGAAGCATCTTCAGCACTCTCAGACATAGAACAGATTATACAGATGAGTCATAATGACTCACCTCTAGTGTCACTTCCTCTATGGGGTGGAGGGTCTCAATGACATTGGCTACAATGTCCCACTGATCAGCAGTAGGATAAGTGTATCCTCCATGTTCACCCGAATAGATGCTAAGAGCTCGCTTCTGTTCCAGCATTCTTTGCAGCATGTGAAGTGTTGAGTTCTATCGTGTTGAAACAGCCTGAATCAAGTTGTTTTGGGGTAGGCCAAAATCTTCCTGAATGCACTTCAGTCGCTGCTTGGCAAGGACTGAATGGTGGAAATGGCCTGCGCACTTCAACATGCCAATTATATCAAGCAAAGCTCTTTGACTTGACAGACCATCATTTACCTTAAGTTGCAGGGTGTGTGACACTTCCGCAAGCCTCATTCCTTTACCATGCTTGCTCCGCTGTCTTAAAGCACCAGCATCACTCGGTCTTTGTTTATTCCCAAGTCTTCAAGCATGCCTAGAAACATTTCTCTAATGTACTCCCCAGTGTGGGATCCTTGCATCACTTTTGAATTTAACACCAAATGCCTTCTTGTCCATCCGCTGTCAATGTAGTGGCATGTAAGACTCAGTGACTGTTTGTCCTGACCAGCAGTCAGTCGTGAATGAGAGCGAGTTGCCAGCATTCTCTGGTTGCAGCATAGTCCTTACTTTCTCAGCGACCTTTTGGTGAATCTCTCCCAGCATTTCGGTACGGTAATACTTTTCACTCTTCAGTGTGTACCTTGGCTCAGCTATAGACAACACCTATTTAAATCTAGAGTCAGACACTATTGTAAATGGCTGATTATCAGTAGTCATCATTTCTGTGATTACTCTGTCCAAAAGTTGGCATCTTACATACGAATTTAGCCACCTGTTTTTTTTCTGAAACATATCTCTTATTGTAGTCTGGATGGGTATTTCACTTTGTTTTTCTGTGCTGCATTATATAATTCAACATGATGAACTCTTAGATGGGCCCAAAGATTTGATGAATTTTTGGTTTTTGCAGTGGCAAATCCCATGCTCACATTGTTTATACATGTGTGGCACACTGCTGCTTTTCCTGGAGATGGTTGAGATGAGAAATAGTCCCGGATCACACTTTTACTTTTTCTATTTGCATCCATCTGCATTGAAATTTGAAAGAGTTTATAGAATACAGATAAGGGTAAAACTGGCTGGATGGCATCCTGGCGTGGGTGGCTGACTGGCTAGCACCCTGCTGCGAGTGGGTGGCTGGCTGGCTGGCACAGGGGCTGTGGGTGAGTGGCTGGCATGTCCTCTCTGTTCCAGCTGTTCCGTGGTGTGCAGGCGAGGGAGACGGCAGCCTTTGCCCTATCCGGGAAGAAGCAGCCAGGACTCAGTCAGAATGTGCAGGCACAGTGCGCGGAGGTGCGTGGCACAACATATATAATGGCGTTGTGTGCTCCGCTCACTGGGCCTGCAAAAGCTTCTCTGAGTCCTGGCTTCTTCTACCCAGGCCGATGACATTGTGGGCCCAAAAAGATGCCAGCTGCAGCAGGACAGGAGGAGACCAATATCGGTCATAGCCATAAGTTTGTGACCCATATCGATTCTTCAAATAAAGTGTATATCGGCCCCACTGATAATCGGTCGATTCCTAGTTCAGCCATTTAGAGGAAATTCAAGTGTTATGGCTGCCTATTTAATCTTCACATTATTATTATACAGGATTTATATAGCACTAACAGTTTATGCAGTACTTTACGTTAGGACAAACAGTACACGTACAATACAATTCAATACAGGAGGAATCAGAGGGGCCTGCTCGTTAGAGCCAACAATCTAAAAGAATGGGTTAAGTTATACAAAAGGTTTTAACTGTGGGGGATGGGCTGTTGGAGAAAATAAAAGTACAGATTTTAGGTAGGCTTCTCTAAAGAGAAACATTTTCCATAAAAGTACAGTTTTTAGATAGGCTTTGCTAAAGAAAAACGTTTTCAGGGATTGCCTAGAATTTTTTAAATGTCATCCGTGCCTCTCCAACTCAGCCAGAGGAGGCCTTATATTCATTCATAGAATACAAAGCTTCCTGTGAATAACAGAGCAGCGCTCAGCCAGACTCCAGGAATGGGAAGTTCTCACCCAGCTTCCAGAACACAGTGATGTATACTAGAGATGAGGCTACATACAGATTATACATGATCTTTTCTTAGTGAAGTGTATAATTCATTTGGAGAAGTTTGGTCCAAATTAACTATTTAGTCACAAGAAGCCTGTAGTTGGGGCTGTCAAAAGAAGGGCAGAGAAGATGCAGCACAACCTCCAGATTGTAATGTGCATGGGGAGATGACAGGGCCTCTTTAACTAGTGGTAAGCTCTATTCCTCCCATGGTGGGTATAGGACTGCACTCTATTCCTCCCATGGTGGGTATAGGACTGCACTCTATTCCTCCCATGGTGGGTATAGGACTGCACTCTATTCCTCCCATGGTGGGTATAGGACCGCACTCTATTCCTCCCATGGTGGGTATAGGACCGCACTCTATTCCTCCCATGGTGGGTATAGGACCGCACTCTATTCCTCCCATGGTGGGTATAGGACCGCACTCTATTCCTCCCATGGTGGGTATAGGACCGCACTCTATTCCTCCCATGGTGGGTATAGGACCGCACTCTATTCCTCCCATGGTGGGTATAGGACCGCACTCTATTCCTCCCATGGTGGGTATAGGACCGCACTCTATTCCTCCCATGGTGGGTATAGGACCGCACTCTATTCCTCCCATGGTGGGTATAGGACCGCACTCTATTCCTCCCATGGTGGGTATAGGACCGCACTCTATTCCTCCCATGGTGGGTATAGGACCGCACTCTATTCCTCCCATGGTGGGTATAGGACCGCACTCTATTCCTCCCATGGTGGGTATAGGACCGCACTCTATTCCTCCCATGGTGGGTATAGGACCGCACTCTATTCCTCCCATGGTGGGTATAGGACCGCACTCTATTCCTCCCATGGTGGGTATAGGACCGCACTCTATTCCTCCCATGGTGGGTATAGGACCGCACTCTATTCCTCCCATGGTGGGTATAGGACCGCACTCTATTCCTCCCATGGTGGGTATAGGACCGCACTCTATTCCTCCCATGGTGGGTATAGGACCGCACTCTATTCCTCCCATGGTGGGTATAGGACCGCACTCTATTCCTCCCATGGTGGGTATAGGACCGCACTCTATTCCTCCCATGGTGGGTATAGGACCGCACTCTATTCCTCCCATGGTGGGTATAGGACCGCACTCTATTCCTCCCATGGTGGGTATAGGACCGCACTCTATTCCTCCCATGGTGGGTATAGGACCGCACTCTATTCCTCCCATGGTGGGTATAGGACCGCACTCTATTCCTCCCATGGTGGGTATAGGACCGCACTCTATTCCTCCCATGTGGGTATAGGACTGCACTCTATTCCTCCCATGTGGGTATAGGACTGCACTCTATTCCTCCCATGTGGGTATAGGACTGCACTGACTCTCAATGCATAAGCATATGCAAGGCCAACCGCATGACAGGTAGGGTTGCCACCTCATCCCTTTAATCCAGGACACATTTATTACACAGGTTCTGAGGCTAAAATAATGCAGATAAGGCACTCAGTGAGTTTAATTACCACCTTAATCAGCCACAGAACCTGTGTAATTAATGTGTCCTGGATTAAATGGATGAAGTGGCAACCCTAATGGCAGGTCAGGCAATAGAAACAACGCGGATATCTCCAGACAAGGGCTCTGCCCCTCACTCACCAGGCTTGCTTTCTCGCTGTCTCTTTTTACCAGCACCACCGGGCTGCAATTCCTGCGTCTCCTCCGCCATGCTGCTTCTACACACGTGACCTAAACAGCGGCGGTGCAACACGAAACACCTTCCTCCACACAGCAGTGACCGGGAGAGATTAGTTCCGCCTTCCTTTCCTCTGACTGAATGTGTTCTGCCTGGAAATGTTCCGGGTTGTGAAAACTCCTCAACAGTCATCGCAATGAAATCAAATTGCAATTCTTTTTTCTATTTCATTTTACGCATATTGTATGTGTGACCGACCTGACCCCAGGAATGATTTTACATGGTATCCTCACTATCAGCTGGATAGAGCTGAAGTGGGGGGAAAAGGTGGGGTGGGGGACAGCTTTTGGTAAAAGAGATTAAAACTCATTCACAGCACAATGTATCTGGTGTATCGCGGTTATTGTAATGCATTGGCATGCATTTTACATATTTTTGGTGGTTATTTTGATTTTACGTATTTTTGGGGGTTATTTTGACTTGCGGTGTGTTGCATTTATGCACGCTTGCATGCATTTGAACGTGCTAGGCAAATGCATGGTCTGAACTGCATTCATAGGGAATCATTATTTTTTGCTTGCCATGCTTTGAGAATGCGCTCATATACGCACCCCAGCACTTCTGGTGTAAATTAACCCTTAGTGTGCTCCTTTAGACTTGCAGTTGGGGAGTGGGAGTTAAAAACAGGTGGTTGCGATGCATTTTTAGCACTTGCCAACCTCCCCCTTAAGCTGCAATGGACAGGGGTGTTCACATGCCACAGTTGCGATGCTTCTCTAAGTGCCCACAACAAAATAATCCAACATGTTGCAAGCAAGCTTGCCAAACATGGCCCATTCAAGGGAATGAGGAAGCGGCACATTAGCGCTGCAATTATGGAATTAAAACAGGCAGTGAGAAGGCGTCATATCGCCTCCTTACAGCCAGCCAAATGGCTGAAAAGTGGTCTGAGATTTCTTTTCAGAAGAGCAGCGGTTTGGACGCATGTCTAAACCTAGAATTAATGTCTCTGCCTAAAAAATTACCCCATGTTTTCTGCCTACAGTTTGATCAAGAACAGGAAAATAAGATTGATCCTGACCCATTAACCCTGCAGGCATTTAGGGCTTATTCAAACTAGGATCCACAGAGCTGCAACACATATTTATATGCATTAGAGTGTAAGTCCACTCTAACACTAAAATCTCTGTATCTATAGACCTCCATGATCTAACACTAACCTATCTATCCCTGTAAATAAGAAATCAGTATACTTAAGCCCCGTACACACGAGTCGAAATTCGGCAGGGAATTTTCGCCCGACGACCGATCTGCCGATTTTCGGCTTGTTAGTATGATGCTTCCAACAACCGACTCCGACTTTTCGGCTGAAAAAATCCTGGTGTGCAGGCTATATAATTTTTGTCGACCATCAATACACGTCCGATTTTCGTCTCATTAGTACAGATTTCGATGGGGAAAAATCTTAAGAGCAAGACTAGGCATGCTCAGAGATGAAAGAACACATAGAAAGCAATCCAACACATGACATCACTTCTGAAGTAGAATTCTGTCGTGCGGGAAAATTCGTGTGCAGTCTAGCGCACATTCCAACCAACAAACACCACTCTGGACAAAAGATGGATGACCGGTCGGCGGAAATTCGTTGCGTGTGTACGAGGCTTTACCTTTTTTTTAAGCCGATTCGGTCCTATCTCCAGCGGTGGAAGCTCTGCAGAGGACACGGCCAACAACAGCTGTGAAATGAATGGGGAGTGACGTCACCCATAGACTTACTATGGGGCTTCCATTGTCGGCTGTGTCCTCTGCACCCACCTACACAGCGAAGTCGGGGCTGACAGCTCAGCAAGAAATCGGGTCAGATTGGCTTCAAAAAAGGTATTTATACTGATTTCGACTTTACAGGGCTAGAAGGATTTGTGTTAGATTGTGGAGGTCTGTAGTTTCAGGGATTTTAGTGTTAGCCTGGACTTCTATTTTAAGGCGCATTGTGTTAGCCACACCATTCAAAATGAACGTGTTGGGACACACCTTAACACGTGAAAATGTAGGTCCAGGATTTTTTTTGCAACACTGGCATTCTAGTAGAGATGAGCTCAAGTGTGTTCAGAATCTCTTTCAGACCCACATGGCCAAGTCCACCGGAAAGTTACCACCTGTAGTGGATCAATCATCTGCAGCGTAGTTGTTTACAGCCCCGAAGTCACATATATACAAAGTGTGTACATACAGTGCCTTGCGAAAGTATTCGGCCCCCTTGAACTTTGCAACCTTTTGCCACATTTCAGGCTTCAAACATAAAGATATAAAACTGTAATTTTTTGTGAAGAATCAACAACAAGTGGGACACAACCATGAAGTGGAACGAAATTTATTGGATATTTCAAACTTTGTTGACAAATAAAAAACTGAAAAATTGGGCGTGGAAAATTATTCAGCCCCCTTAAGTTAATACTTTGTAGCGCCACCTTTTACTGCGATTACAGCTGTAAGTCGCTTGGGGTATGTCTCTATCAGTTTTGCACATCGAGAGACTGAAATTTTTGCCCATTCCTCCTTGCAAAACAGCTCGAGTTCAGTAAGGTTGGATGGAGAGCGTTTGCGAACAGCAGTTTTCAGTTCTTTCCACAGATTCTCGATTGGATTCAGGTCTGGACTTTGACTTGGCCATTCCAACACCTGGATATGTTTATTTGTGAACCATTCCACTGTAGATTTTGCTTTATGTTTTGGATCATTGTCTTGTTGGAAGACAAATCTCTGTCCCAGTCTCAGGTCTTTTGCAGACGCCATCAGGTTTTCTTCCAGAATGGTCCTGTATTTGGCTCCATCCATCTTCCCATCAATTTTAACCATCTTCCCTGTCCCTGCTGAAGAAAAGCAGGCCCAAACCATGATGCTGTCACCACCATGTTTGACAGTGGGGATGGTGTGTTCAGGGTGATGAGCTATGTTGCTTTTACGCCAAACATAACGTTTTGCATTGTTGCCAAAAATTTCGATTTTGGTTTCATCTGACCAGAGCACCTTCTTCCACATGTTTGGTGTGTCTCCCAGGTGGCTTGTGGCAAACTTTAAACTACACTTTTTACGGATATCTTTAAGAAATGGCTTTCTTCTTGCCACTCTTCCATAAAGGCCAGATTTGTGCAGTATACGACTGATTGTTGTCCTATGGACAGAGTCTCCCACCTCAGCTGTAGATCTCTGCAGTTCATCCAGAGTGATCATGGGCCTCTTGGCTGCATCTCTGATCAGTCTTCTCCTTGTATGAGCTGAAAGTTTAGAGGAACGGCCAGGTCTTCGTAGATTTGCAGTGGTCTGATACTCCTTCCATTTCAATATTATCGTTTGCACAGTGCTCCTTGGGAGGTTTAAAGCTTGGGAAATCTTTTTGTATCCAAATCCAGCTTTAAACTTCTCCACAACAGTATCTCGGACCTGCCTGGTGTGTTCCTTGTTCTTCATGATGCTCTCTGCGCTTTAAACAGACCTCTGAGACTATCACAGTGCAGGTGCATTTATACTGAGACTTGATTACATACAGGTGGATTCTATTTACCATCATTAGTTATTTAGGTCAATATTGGACCATTCAGAGATCCTCACTGAACTTCTGGAGAGAGTTTGGTGCACTGAAAGTAAAGGGGCTGAATAATTTTGCACGCCCAATTTTTCAGTTTTTTTATTTGTTAACAAAGTTTGAAATTTCCAATAAATTTCGTTCCACTTCATGATTGTGTCCCACTTGTTGTTGATTCTTCACAAAAAAATACAGTTTTATATCTTTGAAGCCTGAAATGTGGCAAAAGGTCGCAAAGTTCAAGGGGCCGAATACTTTCGCAAGGCACTGTACCTGTGGCTGTGGATTGAGGAATGCCTCAGATGTAAATGATTGGTCCATTACAGGTGCCAACTTACTTGTGGGCTTGACTACGTGGGTCTGAAAGAGAATCTGAACACACATGGGCTCATCTCTACATTCTAGTATTCTGCATTGGGGTGCCTGTCAAAATAAATGACATCACAGTGCAATAACATGTGAACAGCTGCATGTTGTGGTGATTAGGGATAGGCTCAGGCACGTTTGGATCCTGGTCCCAACCCACCTGAGCAATCCCACCAGGAAGCCGTCACTGCACACCGCCAATCATAGGCAGCCTAGTCAGGGCATGTGTTTGTGCAGCTGCGGACCGGGAAATACCTCACTGCCTATGATTGGCGGTGTGCAGTGATGGCTTCCTGGTGGCATTACTCAGGTGGGTTGGGACTGCAAACTGAACACGCCTGAGCCCATCCCTAGTGGTGACATGTACCGTGTAATATAGTAATGCTAGTAATGGGAATGAGACCTTGAGGTGAACTCCAGGCAAACACCTAAATGTACTGTTACATATGGGAGTTGCTGTACCTTTTAAAACAACCCTTATGGGTGACATTCTGCTCCCCCCCCCCCCTTCTACATTTGCATTTTTTTTTTTTTGCGGAGATGGGAGTGGGTACCTTGTTTTGACAGTTACTCACTCCCACTTCCTTCCATAGGGGTTACCTAGGCAATACAAGCAGAAGTTCACCCCAATCCCCTCCGCGTGCAGCCTCCCAGAAGCCTGCAGGACCATTTACACAGTGCTGCTCACGCATGCACAGTGGGATGCTGGCAGTGAAGCTGCAAGGAGTCACAACTGGCTTCCCTCAGTTAGCATGGCGTCACCCTTCTTCTTATTCATAGCAGACAGACTTGTAGTTCTCAATGCATAGCTGTAACAAAATCCCTCTGTCCCTCTTTCCTCCTCATTTGTCTGTTCTATATGGTCTGATTTCAATACACTTTGTCAAAAGTACCATTGGACCCAGGCAGTACTTAAAGAAGGGCAGCAAATTGACTCCAAAGATTTTTTTTCTAGCAGATTTGTGTGTTATCAGTTTGCAGCCCCTTACAAGTGGCATTTCCCCATCTCATACTGTTGCCCGTAATGCAAACTGATGGGTAAGAGGAGGCAGAGCGTCTCCTCCGTGGAACATCCCTCGCGTGATCGTGGTGTGCGTAATGACATCAGACATCAGCGTACTCCATCTCATGCAGGGCAGGCTGTATCTTCTAGGGCAGTGGCCGCGGCAGACACAGGAGTGATAGGAGGACTGAATACAGACAGTGGGTGTTCGCTGTAACGGTCCGGTGGTGAGTTATGGAACTCCATATAACTGTATATATAAGATTTACAAAATTTTCTATATATATAAAATAATGGATGTGGGGGCCTTTTGGTGGGCAGCATTTCATTCTTGGACCCGGGCAGCATTTCATTCTTGGACCCAGGCAGCACAATTCCTTGGGTCAGCCCTGTTGAGTTGCCCCACCCTTTTCAGCTATAACTTCTTCAACTCTTCTGGGAAGGCTGTCCACAAGGTTTCGGAGTGTGACTATGGGAATGTTTGACCATTCTTCCAGAAGCACATTTGTGAGGTCAGACAGTGATGTTGGACAAGAAGGCCTGACTTGTAGTCTCCGCACTAATTCATCCCAAAGGTTTTCTGTCAGGTTGAGGCCAGTCAAGTTCCTCCACCCCTAAACTCGCTCATCCATGTCTTTATGGACCTTGCTTTGTGCACTGGTGTGCAGTAATGTTGGAACATGAAGTGCCAACCCCCAACTGTTCTCACAAAGTTGGGAGCATGAAATTGTCCAAAATGTCTTGGTATGCTGACGCCTTAAGAGTTCCCTTCACTGGAACTAAGGGGCCAAGCCCAACCCCTATAAAACAACCCCACACCATAATCCTCCTTCCACCAAATGATTTGGACCAGTACACAAAGCATGGTTCATAAAGACATGGATGAGCTATTTAGGGGTGGAGGAACTTGACTGGCCTGCACAGAGTCCTGACCTTAACCTGACAGAACATGGTTGGAATGAATTAGAGCGGAGACTGCGAGCCAGGCCTTCTCGTCGACATCGGCGACTGACATCACAAATGCACTTCTAGAAGAATGGTCAAACATTCCCATAGACACACTCCTAAACCTTGTGGACAGCCTTCCCAGAAGAGTTGAAGCTGTTATAGCTGCAATGGGTGGGACAACTCAATATTGAACCCTATGAACTAAGACTGGGATGCCATTAAAGTTCACGTGCGTCCCAATACTTTTGACAATATAGTGGAGTTATAAAATACACTTTTTATCTTTAAAAAAGTGTTTCCCAGTGCCAAACTTTTCATCCAATTTCTAAATTGCTGCATTTGTAAATTTCTAAAAGCCAATATAAAGGAATAGTAGTGGTAAAAAAAAAAAAAAAAAGCACTTGTGGATTTAACTAATCATTTTTTGTAATATTTTCTTTAAAGGGGCGTAGCAGGGGTGTGTGTCCTATGCCTACATTGCTAATAGGTGTTCCTCCTTCCCACCTCAAAAGATAGAAACATAGAATGTGTCGGCAGATAAGAACCATTTGGCCCATCTAGTCTGCCCAATATATCTGAATCCTATGAATAGTCCCTGGCCCTATCTTATATGAAGGATAGCCTTATGCCTATCCCATGCATTCTTAAACTCCTTCACTGTATTTGCAGCTACCACTTCTGCAGGAAGGTTATTCCATGCATCCACTACTCTCTCAGTAAAGTAATACTTCCTCATATTACTTTTAAACCTTTGCCCCTCTAATTTAAAACTGTGTCCTCTTGTGGTAGTCTTCCTTCTTTTAAATATGCTCTCCTCCTTTACTGAGTTGATTCCCTTTATGTATTTAAAAATTAAGATTGGGAGGTTTGCTCAGTGAAATATGAGTGAGGTCATCTCTGCACTCGTAGTCCATTGACACATTCTCACTGACAGTCCGTACCTCTATACAGACATAGAGCCGGAGGAAGAGTCCGCAGGAGCCTGGCATTGCACCCACAATCCACTAATTATGGTTGCAATGCTTTGCAGGCTGATTTGCAAAAAGATAATAAATGCATATTTTTTCTGCAAACGCATGTGCATTTATTATTATTGTTGTTGTTATTATTATTATTTTGCAAAAGGTGGCCTCAGGATTTTAATGTAGAATTTCTAAAACCGACAATTAAACAATTAAAACAGGCTTGATTCTTCAAAGAATTTTTTTTCTTCGGCATCCCTTACCTGTAGTTAAGTATTATGAAAAAAATTAATTGAAAACTTACATTTTAATTACATTGAAAATTTATATTTAAATATAAATCAAATTATGAATTTAAATCTGAATAAAAAAAAAAAGGAACTTGTATATTTAGGCTCAGTCATCCCCCACTTTGCCCCTATCTAATCCGATGCAGTCACTGATTGGGTATCACTGTTCAGCTGACAATTATGCACCTGTTTTTTTTTTTTCATTCAAAGATTTTCAAGCCCAGTGGTTCCAATATGGCCACACACAGCTTTAATTTTGTCTGACATTAGAGCTGTGTATGGTCAACATTGCAACTTCTGTAACACTTCCTATACCCTAACTGTAAACGGTTGCTAGCAGAGCCAATTTTTTAATTGTTTCAGGTTTTATACTTTAGAGTACCCTCTACTGTAGTAATTGCTTTCCAAAATGTTCATTTTTTGATAATGAAGAATATCTTGGGGATCAAAACTCTATTGCCACTTTCAGTCTGTGTATAAAATAAATGTATTTCTGTTCACACTATGTATGTTCTTCAAGTGGCCACTAGATGGAGACATATACATAGCTTCTTTTTTTTATACAGAAGATAATTCAGATAAT
Source organism: Pelophylax lessonae (assembly GCF_965119305.1). NCBI lineage: Eukaryota > Metazoa > Chordata > Amphibia > Anura > Ranidae > Pelophylax > Pelophylax lessonae. The sequence continues at coordinate 255,835,057 of NC_138771.1, read as the reverse complement.
TAGTAGAATTTGCCTTAAAAGTTAGAATTTCCAGCTTATACATTGCTGTTGTCAAACAATGCGAAATTTCTACAAATACCACTTTCTAAAGAGTAAATAAATCTTTAAAAAGATACATCATTTATTACACAGCCAGAAACATTTTGTATCTCAGCCTTGGCTTTGCAACAAAAGTGTAATAAATGAATGTATATGTGATTGATATGGTGATTAGCATTCTCCCCCAGGTTACTTTGCATCCTCCCACAGTATCCCATGTGTTCTCTACATTATCATACACAACCCCCATATTAAAGTCCAACCCTGGCAAATCAAAAAAGTCCCCACTGCAAGGGTTAACTGCTCCTTTATTCTAGGGGAGACTAAAGCAATTTTACTTACCCAGTCCTCTGCTGCCCATATGTTCCTGTTCTGTCCCTTGGCATCCTCATGTCTAATGCAGGGCTATGGACCCTGCACAGATGCTGTCAGGACCTTAAGCTGGATACGCACTACACAATTTTCTTTATTTCTATATATTATTAGGTCAAACCTAAACACTTTCAATTTGTATGCAATCAGGCAGGCCCTTGCACTACATAGTTGAAGGTAAATCTAAAGTAAATCAAACAACAAACCTTTTATAGTGTGTATCCAGCTTTAGACCAGTGGAGCATGGGGGAGAAGACACAGCATGAAGGAGCATGAATCTTCAATTCTATGCCCTCTAGACCTAAAGAAATAGTTCATCCTTGTCGTGTGGGCGCATCCTGACTGCAAAGGAGAAATTTTAACCCGGAGTTGTGGATTTAAAGCTGTCACAATTATACGAGTGAACATAGATATAAGCACTTAGTAAGACGTTAGTAATTCACAGTCATTCTATATTGCTATTATTCTTCTTATTCCCACGACAATCACAGTGTATCTGCTATATTGCCTTTTTTTCATGGATGGACATAGTTACGGATGAAAAAAGTGATGCAAAGAGTGCTTAAAGCAAAACCACATCTGTTATTAAATATTAAATATTAAAGAAAAAAAACTACAACTTTTTGGGCAAACAATAAGAAACTCAACTGGAGAAGAACTAGGCAAGAACGTGGAAGAGAACCAGTTAACGAAAGAGAGAGGGGGAGGAAGAACATAGTGGATGGATGTCATCCAGGAAATGACAGGCAGTCATGACATAAGGCAGAATATTATGGAAAGCACAGTGGCTAGCACTAGCGTTGTTGGTTCGAATTCCAACCACAGCACTACTTGTCTGGAGTTTGTATGTTCTCCCTGTGCCTGCGTAAGTTTTCTCCCACACTCCACAGACTTGCTGGTATGGTAATTGGCTCCTGTTTAAGCTGGCATCTGTATGAATGTGAGTTAGGAACCTTAGATTGTAAGCTCCTTGATGGCAGGGACTGATGTGAATGTGAAATATACTGTAAAGTGTTGCATAAATTGATGGTCCTGTATAAGTACCTGTAATAAATAATAATATTAACCTGGCAAAAGAAAAGGCCTAGTGCAGGGGTCGGGAACCTATGGCTCGCGAGCCAGACGTGGCTCTTTTGATGGCTGCATCTGGCTCGCAAACAAATCTTTAATGAAGGGGGCGTGTCCAGACGTGAGCCGCGCTGGATGTGTAGTCCCAGAGCTCTGCCGCCTTTACCATTCAATCCAGTGCCATCCGCGTAGCTGTGCTCGGGGCCAAGGGGATTTCAGCACCCATCGATGGTACACTTTGTGGGCTACCCACCGCTACCCTCAGTTCATCTCTGGGTGACTGGATTGCCACGCTACGGACCCCGTGGCCTACTCGCGGTACCGACGCCGACTCGTGTGCTGTGCATCTGAGGGCCTTGGCAATCACCGTCTGGTAAGGAGACCTGCCATCCACTCCCTGTGCCCTGACAGACACAATCTCCTTCCCCTCTGACACCCGGGAACCAGCGGGAGCTGCCTCTAACATCTACTTCTGAGGCCTTCAGTGGCTGGCCGCCATTTTCTCAGGGCCTATACTCACCTCCATCACTTGCAGGCCTGCAGGCGCTTCACCACTCCAGCCTCATTGCATACCTGCCTGGTCTGCTCTCTTCCGACCAGACTCCAGGCACTTTCACACGGCTCCATCTACTCACTGTATAGCTGCGGCCCATGAATATGAATATTAAATAAAGATTCCTGACCCTGAAATATAGTGTATGGCTATAACGGAATTACATTTGAAAATATGTGATGTTCATGGCTCTCTCAGCCAAAAAGGTTCCTGACCCCTGGCCTACTGGAAGCAAAATTCTAAGTCTGAAGTTCACCAAAGCCCACAAGCAATCACAGTAATGCAATGTCTTTGTTTACAGCAATTTATTGAGAACTAGAAGCCGCCTGCCACAGTGGCAGAAACTAGTTATAGTTCATTATTTCACAGGTTGCTGTGAATAAATGATGCAGCCGTGTGGGGGGAGCCCTGCATGGCCACGCTCTTTTTGAATTGTGACATTGGGTGCGGGGAGAAGATCCCCTGCCCTCTGTCACAACAGGGATCAGGGGGGTGCAGGCAGGTGCTGTTTGGTAATAAATGTATACCCAAAATATGGGTGTAACATGTAACATTATACCAAAGGTGAACTTATCCATTAAAATAAACACAAAACAAGTATTCTAGTATAATCCAGCATTAAATAAATCTGTGTACAAAGCACTAAAAGGACACCATGTCCCCTTTAAATATCTATAAAATGATCATATCAAACCTTCTTATGCATTGTACACATACTTCATTTTAAAGTGATTGTAAAGTGTTTTTTTTCTTCCTTTTTTTTTTTTAACCACTTTACCACTAGAGCATTTTGCTGTCTTACGTCTGGGCCACTTTTTGCGATTCGGCGCTGTGTGACTTTAACTGACAATTGCGCGGTCATGCAACGCCATACCCAAACGAAATTTACGTCCTTTTTTTTCCACAAACAGAGCTTTCTTTTGTTGGTATTTGATCACCTGTGCGATTTTTACTTTTTGCGCTATAAACAAAAAAATAGCTTTTATTTTGAAAAAATAACAATATTTTTAACATTTTTTTATATGAAATTCCCCCCAAAAAAGATGCAAAAACCAATTTTTTATTAAATTTTTGGCCAATTTGTTTTCTGCTACATATGTTTGGTAAAAAAAAATCGCAATAAGCGTATTTTGATTGGTTTGCGCAAAAGTTATTGCGTTTACTAACTATGGGAAAGATTTCTGTCATTTTTGGTGTTTTTTTTTTAACGCGTAATGGCGGCGATCTGCGATTTTTTTTGCGGGACTGCGACATTGCGGCGGACAGATCGGACCCTTGACTGATGTTTTTGACACTTTTGGGGGTACCAGTGACATTACTGCAGTAATCAGTGCTATATATATGCACTGTTACTGTAAAAATGACACTGGCAGGGAAGGGGTTAATTTTATTGGAGAGGGAGGGGTTAATGTATGCTTGGTGCTTACTAACGTGTGGGGGGGGGAGGTGACTGTGTGATACAGGGACAGATCGGATGTCCAGCTATGCTGAACACTCCGATCTGTCACTCCCTGTCACTTAGGAGATCCGCCCGCTCTGTTTACACAGGCGGGCGGATCTCCAAACTGGATTCCCCGACAATCGGGGCAGAGCAGCGGCGATCGCCGCTGCTCCTCCCCTGGCCCGACTCCCGCTGTGAATGAAAACAGCGGGTGAGCACCTCCGGCGGCGTGCGAGCGGCGCCTACAGGGGAGGAGTCTGGCGATGTAGGTCTACGTCGTCAGACGATAACGAGCCACTTTGCCGCAGTAGTACTCCGGTACACAGTGGTAAAGTGGTTAAACAAACATGTTATCATTGTTATGTTAAGTCATTGATTTTAAAGGGAAGTATTTATCTTTCCTCTGCCTCTTAAGAGATGGAATGTTAGTTGCTGCGACAGCAACCAATGCACCTTGTGACCGCTGCTTGGCCCTCACGACTTGTGTGCATTGCACCTCTGAAATGTGGGTCTCCCAAGTTTGGCAGATGGTTTTGTGTGTCTGTACTACTGGTCCCGGCCCAAGCGGTACTCTCAGCACTTCCCGTCCTCTCCCAAAAGGAATGGGTGTCAGCCAGGGGCGGGCTGGGCCGAGGGGCAAGGTGACAATTTCCCCCCGGGCCGATCTTATCCCCCTCAGAAAAGGCCGCTCAGTTTCTTGGGTCAGTCGGTAGTCGGTACTCGAATGCATTGCATTGAAGATGGGAGGCGCTCAGGCACTTACACAGACACAGTCACACGCTGACACTGTCACTTCCTGGAAGTTCCTGCTGGCCGCGGCTGGCGACTGCCCTGCCCTGGAGACCTGGTTGATAGATCACCGCTTAGCGTCTAGCAACCAGTGACGTCACGGTCTCCAGAGCAGAGAGGAGGACCCATCATGCAAAGCGCCATGGTCAACCGTCCTCCGCGCCGATTACTGGCAACAGCCGCCCAGCCCCACCCACCTCCGACTCCTCCCTCCATCCATCAACGTGGGGCCGATGCAGAAGAGAGGGCTGGCCTGGCCTGGTAAACTTATGGCGGCAATCCAGATTTAAAGTGAAGTTTCCTGCTGCGGTGGACAGTGTCTGTGAGGACGTGGTCGGGACTCGTAGAAGAATTTCCAGTGAGTGACAAAAAAAAAAAAAGTGTCATGTGTGGACATCATGTGGAGCATTTTTTCCCTGTACTTACCCCCTGGCACTGTATACAGCCTGTATATTGATGTCTAGCTGTTCCTGGCACTATATACCGGTCTCATACCTGTATTATACAGGTATGAGACAAGTATTTAGAGCCAGGAGCAGCTAGACATCAATATACATGCTGTATACAGTCCAGTTAAAGAGGTTGTAAACCTTTTTTTTTTTTTTTCCTTTTTGACCCTGCAAGAGAAAGACATAATGAGCTAGTATGCATCGCATACTAGCTCATTATGAAATACTTACCTTAGAACGAGCCCCCGCCGTGCTGCCCGCTTACCTGTATGACGGGCAACATGTCCAGTCACCCGTCTTCCGGGATCGCGGCATCCGGCCATCTGATTTGCGGGAGCCGACGGTCACGGCACCGAACTCCGAAGGAATGGCACCAGCGGCCGTTTCTTCAGAGCGCATGCCCCAGTGATGTAACTGGCTGCATGTAAGATAAATATCACCTAAATGGTGCATGTTTAGGAGATATTTACAGTACCTATAGGTAAGCCTTATCATAGGCTTACCTATAGGTAAAAGTGTCCGAGGAGGGTTTACTTCCTCTTTAAAGAGGAAGTAAACCCTCCTCTGACACTTGTAGAAGATATAGCATTTCTATAGTAGCAACTACTGCTGTAACTCAGAGGAAATCCCGGAAATCCCGGATGATGCCACCAAATGTAGCACTGTTCCTGTAGGGCTTGCTGTGTGATGACTTCTTGGGCCTCCTCTAATTACTTGTAGACAGTCACTTAGGGACAGTTCATTCATCCATCCTTACCCTGAGTTTCTCAATACTCAATTAACAGTCCAGGGGTTTTGATTTTATATTTATTGTGGAGCTTGGATGGGAGAAGGGAATAGTGGGATACTCCAACTTGAACTATTTACAGTTGATAAGGACAACTCTCACTTGGCCTCACCAGGTTATTTATGGAAACAGACACACTGCTTTAACCATACTGCCACTTGTATGGAAGAATTAGGTCTTTTTGCTCTCTCTAGCAGCAGACTTGTTGCAACTACTTTATCTTCAGGACATTCTCTAGCATCCTCTTGACTGTCACTTGTCCAGTGACTCTTCCACAGAAGGGGTGGTCCTTTCAGAACAGGCCCTATGAGGCAGATCTGTACTCACTGTAGGCAGAATCATAGTTACATAGTAGGTGAGGTTGAATAAAGACCATAGTCCATCCAGTTCAACCTGTGTAGGTGTGTGTGGCCGTAATCATCTCTCATACCCCTGAATGTTTTTCTCCCCTGAATGTTTTTCTCCTTGAGATGTACATCTAAGAGTCTTTTGAAAGCCACCATACTTCCCGCAGAAACCACCTCTTGTGGTAGAGAATTCCACAATCTTGTAGCCCTAACAGTAAAGAACCCCCCACGTTGCCTCTAGCATCCTCTTGACTGTCACTTGTCCAGTGACTCTTCCACAGAAGGGGTGGTCCTTTCAGAACAGGCCCTATGACGCAGATCTGTACTCACTGTAGGCAGAATCATAGTTACATAGTTACATAGTAGGTGAGGTTGAATAAAGACCATAGTCCATCCAGTTCAACCTGTGTAGGTGTGTGTGGCCGTAATCATCTCTCATACCCCTGAATGTTTTTCTCCTTGAGATGTACATCTAAGAGTCTTTTGAAAGCCACCATACTTCCCGCAGAAACCACCTCTTGTGGTAGAGAATTCCACATTCTTGTAGCCCTAACAGTAAAGAACCCCCCACGTTGCCTGAGGTTAAAATGCTTCTCCTCCAATCGCATTGTATGCCCCTGAATCCTCATGCAATCCTTTCGACTGAATAGCTTTTTTCTATGCTGAGATCACCCTTGAGATATTTATAAATTGCTATCATGTCCCCTCTCAGGCGTCTCTTCTCCAGGGAGAATAAATCAAGCGATTGCAGACGCTCTTCATAATAAAGGTCCTCCAATCCCCTAATTAGTTTAGTTGCCCTTCTCTGGACTCTCTCCAGCTCCAACACATCCCTCCTGAGGACTGGTGACCAGAACTTGACAGAGTACTCCAGATGTGGTCGGACCAGAGTTTTATAAAGTGGTAGGATTATAGTCTTATCTCTGGAATACATCCCTTTTTTTATGCATGCTAATATTCTACCGGCTTTGGCAGCTCCCGCTTGACATTGCATGCTATTGCCTAGTCTATACTCTACCAAGACTCCCAGATCTTTCTCCATTTTTGATTCCCCCAAAGGTTCCCCCCCCTAAAGTGTATTGGGCTTTTATGTTTTTAGTCCCCAAGTGCAAAACCTTACACTTCTCCACATTAAACCTCATTTGCCATGTCGTTGCCCACTCTGTTATTTTGTGCAGGTCATTCTGTAGGATATCTGCTTCATGCTGTGCAGTTATTGCCCTGCCCAATTTTGTGTCATCTGCAAAAACTGATATAGAACTACTGATCCCGTCCTCAATGCTGTTTATGAATAAATTAAACAAGGTTGGTCCCAGGACTGAGCCTTGGGGGACCCCACTTACCACCTCAGACCAGTCTGAGTATGCGCTATTTATTACCACCATTTGGACACGCCCCTTTAGTCAGTTCCATATCAAAGAGCAAACCCTGCGGTCAATGTCTGCAGACCTTATTTTATAAATTAAGCGCTTGTGGGGAACTGTATCAAACGCCTTAGCGAAATCCAAGTACACCACATCCACTGGTCTCCCCCTGTCTAGCTCACAGCTCACCTCCTCATAGAATGTTAAGAGATTGGTTTGACAAGAACGCCCATTTGTAAACCCGTGCTGATTACTACTGATGATGTTGTTGTCTTTAGCAAACTCTACGATATAGTCCCTTATCATCCCCTCCAGAAGTTTACATACTATCGATGTCAGACTGACAGGCCTATAATTTCCCGGGACATGCCTCTGCCCTTTTTTGAATATCGGTACCACGTTTGCTTTCCCCCAATCCCCTGGTACATTTCCTGTCATAATACTGTCAGCAAAGATCACAAACAGTGGGCTAGATATAACCTTACTAAGCTCTTTGAGTACTCTTGGATGTATGCCATCCGGGCCTGGGGATTTATTTGTGTTAATTTTATCCAGCCTTTTCCTGATTTCAACCTCTGTTAGCCATAGTGGCAAGTCCTGTGTATTACTACTAACCATACAGTCATGGTCAGTGTACCCCTCCTTTTCATGTGTAAAGACTGATGAGAAAAAAGCATTCAGCACGGTTGCTTTTTCAGTGTCCTCTGTAACCATCCTGCCATCATCGTTAATTATGTGTGCAACATGCTCTGCCCGAATTTTTTGGGTTCTTTTTACTATCCTCCGCTATTTGTATCTCAAAGTTGATTTTAGCCATTTTGATTTCGTATTTACTTTTCTTATTTGCCTCCTTGTATTGATCGAAAGCCGATGCTGTGCCCTCTGATTTATATTTTTTGAAGGCCATTTTTTTTCCCCTAATACGTTTTTTAAGATTACGGTTTAGCCAGCCAGGTTTGGCTTTGTCTCTTCTAAATTTATTTCCCATAGGAATGCACTGCAAGATGCATTTGTTTAATATGTTCCTAAAGCTTTCCCATTTTTCCTCAGATCCTCTCCAGTGTCTCCCTTCCAGTAATTTCTGCAGGACCTCTGGGTTCAGCTCTTCTCTGACTCTCCGGCCCTCAGGTCGACCACCTGAGGCCGCATGACAGCTTCTACAGAGGAAAAGCAGCCGCCCCCTCCCTCTGGGATCCTGCTCTCCAGCTGAAAGACCCGAAGCACATGTGCCCCTGGCATTTATACAGTATCCCATCAAGCAATAAGGCACTTTCCTCTGCCAATCACCAGAGCTGTACTAAATGACTGCACTCATTTGTCAGGTTTCCTTCCACTGTCCAATATGCATCCCTATTGGACCAGTGTGAAACACTTCAGACAAACTGAGCTGCACCTGAGCACCATGAGCAGACCTCACTAGCAATTCCTGCTCTCTGGTAGGCAGAGAGCAATATAAATGTACCTGACAATCTCTCTAGTAAGCAGAAAAGATCCAAAAACTATATTCTCTCTTCTACCATCTATTTAGGAGGGTGCTACATTAAGTTTGCCTCTACTGCCTATTTTCCTTTATATAGTGCTACTACTGATATAGTGCTACAACTGGGTATTAAGTATTACTTTCAGTGATTTCTGTGTATGTGTGTACACTCAACGCTGAGTTTCTTGAGAAGGTCAAGGCAAAGAACTGAGGACTCATCCTATCCAGCAGCGCCTACGGGGATAATGCTACACCAGGTATGATCTTTATTGCATAATTACATTATTCCAGCTTGGACTGATGTAAGTATGTATTACTCATACCTGAGAGGCCACTGGAGAATCTGAAAATTATGCTGACCATGCACTAGTAGAGTGTCTGATGAGAATAATATTTATTTCACTTGCTTATGAAGAAGAGAGGAAGAGTGGTGACATTACAATCTCAAATTCATCCAAAGAGAATGCCTTGTATTCATTTAAAAAAAAAAAAAAGAAAAATTACAAGGTGTTTTGTGAATGATGGAAGTTCCAAGCAGGGAACCTCCTTTGGTCAGTGTTCAAAGGGAAAGCCATTCAGCACGGGACCCAGATGACGGTGACTATCACTGTACTTGTGCCAACTGCTACAGGGATTCTTGGCTTCCCCTCAGGTATGAAATTTGCATAAATACATTGGTTCAAGCTGGACAAATGTAACTATACATAAGATCATACTTGGAATTCAGCTTCAAACCACAAGATGGTGCATGCCTTTGAAACACTCATGATCAAAAATTTGAATGGCTGACAACAGGAGCATGATTCTACCTACTATACATCACAAGATACCGCCATTTAGCTTCCACATGGGTTTCTAAAGCCTAAACTTAATAATTCATTCTTGTACCAGACTTGCAGATCATGAACATATGATAATCTTCTAAACTGGAAAAAGAGAAAATGTCTTATGATAAATCAGTACTCTGACAGAAGACTTCATAATTTGACCAGATTTTTAATGCAAATAGATTATAGTCAATGCTTGCACCTATACTTAAAGAGACCATTATGATCTAAATGTAGCCTGTTTATAAGAACTATAAAGGTAACTCCAGCCAAAACTGTTTCCCTGGTTTTGTTTTGAATTGGAAAGAGGTACAACCTATTTTAGAGTCTCAGAGTTTTTGTGCTGTCTTTGTCCTCATTGGAGGGATCCATTCACTATTTTCCTTGGGATCCCTTGTTTTGGTTTGAGTGAGGAAGGGTTTAAACATCTTAGAGCCTCAGTTTTTTTTGTGCTGTCTTTGTACTCATTGCAGAGATCCACCCACTATTTCTCTTGGGGACCTAAGTTTTGATTTTAGTAGGGAAGTATTTGAACCTCTTAGAGCCTCAGGTTTATTTTGTGCTGCCTTTGTCCTCATTGGAAAGATCTACTCACTATTTATCTTGGGGAACCTGGTTTTGTTTTTTGTGGGAAAGGGTTTGAACTTCTTAGAGCCTCAAGTTTTTTGTGCTGTCTTTGACCCTATTGGAGAGATCCATTCACTATTTCTCTTGGGGATCCTGGTTTTGATTTGAGTTGGGAAGGGTTTGAACATCTTAGAGCCTCAGGTTTTTGTGTTGTCTTTGTACTCATTGGAGAGACCCACTCACTCTTTCTCTTGGGGATCTTGGTTTTGGTTTGAGTGGGGAAGGGTTTGAACCTCTTAGAACGTCAAGTTTCTTGTGCAATTTGTGTCTCTATTAGAGAGACCCACTCATTATTTCTCTTGGGGATCCAGGTTTTTGGACTGAGTGGGGAAGGGTTTGAAACTCTTGGGCTGGCCATACATGTTTACATTTCTTGTACAATTTTCTATTAGATTTACCAAAAACCATATAATATGAGGTCAAAACCAAACAACACTTTCAATTGTATCCAATTAGGCAGGCCTTTGTACTACATAGTTAAATAAAATTGTACAGAAAATTGTAAAAAAATTGTATAATGTATGGCCAGCCTAAGAGCCTCAGGTTTTTTTTTTGTGCTGTCTTAGTCCTCATTGGAGAGATCCACTCACTATTTCTCTTGGGGATCATTGTTACTCAGACAGAAAGTGAGGGCAATCCAAAATTTTATAGATGTTACCACTTTGTCCTGTTAACAGTCTGATAAAACTTTGTGTATTAGTACTGCTTGGTACCTTGAAGAAAGGGGTAAATCCTGAAAGCTTGTCCTGTAAATTTGGATGTTAGTGCAAATAAAAGTTTCATGGACAGTTTTTATAGATGTCACCAGAATTAGAGAAGACAGATCTTCCAATTGAGATATTGAGATTGAGTATTCTGGTGACAACTGTCAAAGGTAGAATTTCCTCTGGGGGAACAGACAGCAATAAAAATAAAAATAGAAGGGAGAGAAAGTCAGCACTCAGCCGATCAACCTCAGGATTTTAAGGACACTGACGTTTTTGGGACACAGCACATCCCTTTCTCAAGGTGACAGACAGCCTAGTGCTGGATGGATTTGTTACAAAACAATAAAAATATGACTGAGCATATACTTTCATTCTTCTATTATAGATAACAAAGAATCCTTACTAGAAAAGTGTTTTTTTTTTCAGGAGTGATGTTAATTATTCATAAAAGCTTCAATCTTTTCTAAAACTGTTCTTTTGGGCCTGATTCATAGTACGGCGAATTGGCGTTTCGGCGTGATTTTGCGAAGCGGCGATTATTTAAGTCTGAAATTGGCATTCAAAGAACGGCGGGCGGAAAATAGCGCCTAGTGTGAGATTCATTAAGATGCAATATGGTCAGAGCGCGACTTAAAACCACGCCAGCTAAAAGCTCGACTAAAGTTTAGCCAAATTTTCCCCTGTACCCCCAAAAATCCCAAATCACTGTGGAAGGTGTGGAAGTCAATTTGG
>NC_138771.1:254450975-254483475 GCF_965119305.1 Pelophylax lessonae | reverse complement strand
TGTGGTTCTCCTGTCTAAACTGGGCAAGGATCATACATGCTGCTCCCCCTTTAGGCTGATAGCCCTCCAGAACCCTGATCTAAAAATCCTTACGAAGGTCCTGGCTCCTAGGCTGTCAGTGGTGCTTCCAGCCCTAGTAGATATTGATCAAATGGGATTCATGCCAGGGAAGTCCACTGACCCTAATCTCTGACATCTTTTTACTCACCTGCAAATCTCACATAAGACGATGGGGACTAGGGCAGTGGTGTCGCTGGACATAGCCAAGGCCTTTGATTCTGTGGATTAGTGGTATATGAAGGCAGTGTTGAAGCATATGGAATTTGGTCTGAGTTACTGTAAGTGGGTGTCTTTATTGTATAATGAGCCCCGGATGACATTAAAAATAGGGTCCTCGATGTCTCCTTTCTTTAAGGTTGGCAGGGGGACCAGGCGGGGTTGCCCCTTGTCGCCCTTCCTGTTTTCTTTGATGATCGAACCATTGGCTGTGGCCTTGTGCTCCTCCCCTGAGGTAGGTGCATTGGAGGTTGGCTTTATCAGAGAATGCCTAGCGTTGTATGCGGATGACGTTATTGTTTTTACAGGGTCCGTCTCTGCAATCAGTTTTTGATATTTTGGATAAATTTGCAAATTTTTCCAGCCTTAATGTGAACTGGGACAAATTGACCATTCTTCAGCTTGACCCGGGCACTAGGGCAGCGGCCGATGCAGCATTGCCATTGCAATGGGTTACTAGCTTCACATATTTAGGGGTTCACATTTCTGCAAGGGTGGCGGATTACCTTAAATCTGAATCTGCTCACCTGGTTGTCGCCACACGTGCTGGACACCATCTGAACCAAATCCTGGTCTCATCAAACCACTGCACATGGTTCCCGTAATCCATGTCCTTAGTCTGCTCTCTTCAGCAAATTGTTTGCGGGCTTTCTTGTGCCTTATCTTTAGAAGTGGCTTCTTTCTGGGGCGACAGCCATGCAGGCCAATTTGAAACCATGTGCGGCATATGGTCTGAGCACTGACAGGCTGATCCCCCACCCCTTCAACCTCTACAGAAATGCTGGCAGCACTCATACATCTTTTTCCCAAAGACAACCTCTGGAAATGACGCCGAGCATGTGCACTCAATTTATTTGGTCGACCATGGGGAGGCCAGTTTTGAGTGGAACCTGTCCTGTTAAACCGCTGTATGATCTTGGCCACCCTGCTGCAGCTCAATATCAGGGTCTTGGCAATCTTCATATAGCCTAGGCCAATTTTATGTAGACCAATAATTATTTTTTTCAGATCCTCAGAGAGTTCTTTGCCATGAGGTACCATGTTGAGCTTCCAGTGACCAGTATTAGAGTGAGAGCGATAACACCAAATTTAACACACCTGCTACCCATTCACACCTGAGACCTTGTAACACTAACAAGTCACATGACACCAGGGAGGAAAAATGGCTAATCAGGCCCAGTTTGGACATTGTCACTTAGGGGTGTACTCACTTTCCAACGATCAAGAAAAGAGACAACTTATACAAATAATGTTAAAAACAAAACCGGATAGCGATCCAGTGTGTCAGAGCCAAATTAGCTATCTGGGACCCAGCAGGATATTCAGTCATGTATTCAGTGCAATTGCTGAAATCCTAGGTGCTGAAAACCAGCATGAAAAAAGGAAATTAACCCCCTGTGGGTCAAAAGATAGCATCGAATAGACGACTATATCCTAGGTTGTTAAAGTGGATGAAGCAATTAGCTATGCGAAAGAATAGTCCCTGTAAGTGAATCACTTTCATGGAATGGCTATATGAAAAACAATCTAATGTTAAAAGCTCTGGTGACATTCACCTGCTGCTGGGTCCCAGATAGCTATATTTGGCTCCAACGCACTGGTTCGCTATCCGGTTTTGTTTTTAACATTGATAATTGTTTAGGTGGTCTCTTTTTTTGAATGCTGGAAAATGTGGTAATCTGTAGGGCGTTGAACCTGGTTTTGAGGGGGGCGGGGATGCTTTTGAGGGGTTTTTGTTTTTTGTATGTTCCGCCCTGTGTGGTGAGTTTTTTCTTTTTTAAAAACAATAAAAAGAAATTGAGAAAAAAAAAAAAAAAAAAAAAAGGTAGCAGCAGTGATAAAGGTACAGACAGCCGCAAAACACAGGATGTGCTTGCATCACCGACAAATTGCGGTAAAATTGCGCAAACAGAATTGCAGGATGCCTGTAACCCAAGAGAACTCCTACAACGAAGCTGCACATGGGGCCTGACACACCCAGACCTTGCCAGGTCTCAATTTCCCCAGCCATAACCCATGCCTCTACTTTCCATTAAAGTTCTAGCATTTGACAGCTGGACAGGACGTCATGTCAGAGGTATGGCTTAGTAGCAGGACATATTCTAGATCCCAGCTTAGTCATCAATTGCCCATGTACTTCCTGGGCCTAGGACCTGTAGGGACCAAGGCCAGCCATACACAGGTCAAATATCGGCCTGTTCAGCAAAATTCGAACCGTATATGGACAGGCTGAATGGACCAAGTTGGTCAATCGATCAACTCAGGTACAACCAGCATGCCAGGTTTTACTTGCAATTATCGCTAGTGACTGTTAAAGCCGCTACCAATCATTACTGGCTTCCCTGCCCTCTGCCACTGGGAGAAGACATTGGCCTGGCAGAAGGGATTACTGTATCAACACTCTGTGTTGATGGAGGAATCTAGCTAATTTCTTTCCAGCAAATCGTGCTGGAAAGAAATTCGCTCCGTGTATTACCGGCCTAAGAAAGGCTTCCTCAACTAGGGTCCCTCCAGAGGTTGCTAGGGGTTCCTTGAGAAATTTCTACCTCTCAGATAAGTTTCCACTGTCACCACTGACTTGTTTAGCCATCTGTAAGGCGGTAATTTTTCCCAATGACCAAGAGTGGAAGGAGCATTGTTCCATCTGACCATCACACTAATGTATTAGGAGTTGTAGATCTAGACAATTTTACCAAGGGTTCCCTGAGAACAGAAAAGTTAGTTCAAGGTTTTCTTGTGTTGAAAAGATTGACAAAGGCTGGACTAAGGGATCAATTTGAAGACTAACACAGGTACTTCAAAACACAGGGACAATATTAAAACCTTCAATACAATTTTGGCCAGGTTAGATTCACTTTAAGTAACAGCTGCAATAGTCACGATTATTTGTTGGAGACACCTGTAGACTTTGCTGGTGAAGAGATCTTGGAAGAAACAGGGATTTGATGGCTTAGGAAACACTTAACAATAATAATGACCCCCGGGATTACCAATGACAGATGTGCTTGCATAAGCCTTTCTACTCCATACTTTAAACATGCATGCCCAGGTGACCGGAGGGTTTATGGACCAAAGACATCAATTTCAGTGAAAGACCTTGATGATCAATAAGACATTATTACCTCAATAAGACTTTGAGTACCAACCGCCTTAACACTGTCAAATGTCTGTGATTTCTAATGTCTTACCCCAGCGCTTGTATTACATACTATTTAGGTCTCTGTCTCAGCAGTAGTTATAGCCATAAAACAATCCCGAACACAATACACCATCAGGTTCCTTTCCTCTCCAAGGATAAGAATTTATCCTAAGCAGCATTTAAAGAGAAACTGTAATCCTCAAAACATGTTTACATTAAACGTTCACTTTAATCTTGGTACTAATCCTTTAGACCGTATTTGCTTCAAAATGCTGTAGTACGGCCAGAGTATTTAATGTGTAATTCGCCAACTAATGCATTTTCATATATCCAAAGAATAGATTCCTGGCAACTAAGCAAAACCAAAAAGAAAAAAAATGTGCAATGCCAGAGTGAGGTCATCTTACCAGCATTCAGAGGCACATATCGGGAATTTCAAATGCTGGGGTAACAAACACTTTAAGCTGGCCCAAACATTATACAAATTACTTACTCAATTTCCTTTAGATTTACCTCCAACTATGTAGTGCACAGGTGGTAAACACAAGGCCCACGACCTGAACCCAGCCGCCAGACCCAATCTTGTGTTTTGCGCAGCGGCTTGCTGTCCGCCACCTCCTTCTCTCACCATTTCTTTGGCAACTGGAGTAAACACTTCATGCCCTCTTCTCAGTTTCCCCAGTGGCATCTGCCGTGTGTGTAGCTGAGCACATGCACGGTCGGCCTGGCATAGCCTGTTACTGGCAGAGGTACCTGACAGCTCCGGTGCCTGTGTGTTCTTCTAATCTACATCCAGCGGCTGCATCCTGGAGGCGGGCTTTTGAGGACTTGCTGCACCCAACAGTGGCCATGAAGAGTAAATGTCTTGTAAATGTAATTTTACATCAGGTAGAAGAGAATACAGATGTGAGGTTTGCTTTTGGGGGGGAGGGCTGGAGGAAGATGTGTGCTGAGGTGGGGGAATAGGGACAGAATAGGGGCAGAATAGTGGGTGCAGAGGTCAGAAACCAGGCAGAGGAGAGAAATGAGATTTGTGTTCTTACCGTAAAATTCATTTCTCTCAGTTCATAGACTGATACAGTGCTCCATAAATCATAACTCCAGGAGTAGGACTAGGCAGAACAAAAAACACTTGGCTACGCCCATGGGCCATCCTCAGTTGGCATATAACGCCTCTCTCTGCTCCAAGTAATCAGTTTAGTAGAAAGCCGTATTAGAAGTATCAAAACTCCCTAGAGGGGTGGGTGCTGTATCTGTCGATGAACTCAGAGAAATAGATTTTTGGTAAGTACAAAAATCTAATTTTCTTTTCTGTTCATCGACGGACACAGCGCACCATAAATCATAACTACTGGGACATCCAAAAGAAGTGCCAAAAAGGAAAAGGAGGGGTGGGAAAATAACCCAACGCTAAACACAAGGGCCCTTACTAGAACACAGGAGCAATGACAGAGTCACAGGAGCCCCATGGACACCATCTGCTTCATATATCCCGGGACAGAAGGAGGAGACTGAGGAGAAAAAGTAAACTGAGGAGGAAAAGGAGGAGACTGAGGAGGAAAAGGAGGAGACTGAGGAGGAAAAGGAGGAGACTGAGGAGGAAGAGGAGGAGCTTCGGCCTCTCCCCGAGGTTCTGGCCGTCTCCAGCGTCTCATCAACGAAGGAAAAATGGCCATCATGACATCACCTGGCTACACAAACTTAACCGCTGGCCAGAGACCAGCCAAGCCAAGGGAAAATGGCCACCATGATGTCATCGGACTTTCCAAACATGGCTGCTGGCTGCCAAGGATGCCGAAAGCATGCTGCCAAGGAACACACAATGCCTTCCAAACCGCTGCACACTTTCTGCAAGGGGATAACCCACCCCACACTAAAAAGGTACTGTACACCCTAGGCAGGGACAACATTCAGAGAAATCCGCTGTGCACTCTGCACTCAGGACCCCCAAACTGCACCTTACCCACACACAGTAGGGCATGCACCTGGGGGTATCCGCTGCGCCCTCTGTACTGAAACCAAACCATCAGGGCGGGACACGAACCATCTAAACAAAAAGGAAATGGCAGGGGAGACCCCCAGAGGTCTCTGCCTCCTGCCCTGGGACCCCCACCAGTCCACGGGGGGGGAGGGGGGAGGGAAGCCCACTCAACCCAGGGACTTTAGGATGGGAGGAGGGAACCCGCAGGCAGGCCGGAACATACCAGCATCCCTGCATCCATCCCAAACCGCCAAAAGGGAAGAGGGAGGACTGTGCCTACCAGTGTTAATTTCGTTGACTAAATTAACACAATTTTAGTCAACTAAAACAATTCAGATGACTAAAATACGACTAAAACTAAAATGGCATTTTAGTCATAAGACTATAACTAAAACTAAATTGAAAATTGACATCAAAATTAACACTCCTCTGCTGGCTATTGCCAAATCGGCAACACAATTCCATCCAGAGGCTGAAATAATAGTACATTAAAGTTTAAACATGTATTGCACCACCGTATACGTAAGGAGCATCTACTAAGCTGCTGAAAGAGAAAAAAGAAAAAGGCTTTTCCTTTTGCTTTTCTTAAGATTTAATGTTAGAAATATATTTAAGTAATATGTGCAATGATATTACAGCCAATAGAGTTTACAGTTTTTTGGGTTTTTTGTATTTTAAAAATGTGCACTTCCGTTTGTCAAAACACAATATTTTGTTTGTTTAGTTTTATTTATAAAGATGTTATATATCACAATGGCTAAATCTGTGTCTGTAGTGCATGATCAAACCTTAATACCATAAATAACATTTTTAGATTTTTACTCCAGGAGTATATAATTTGTTTGGAAATTCTAGAGAAATGTTTAAATAATGCATTACAATTAATCTAAACCTTATTAATTTGTAGTGGACTAAAATGTATGAGATTTTAGTTGACTAAAATATGACAAACAATTTGGAGGACTACAACCAAAACTAAAATAGAATTTTAGTCAAAAAACTATAACTAAAATTAAATCCAAATTTGCTGCCAAAATTAACACTGGTACTTACCCTTCCACGGTATGGGTGATGCTGCAGACAGAACCGAAGTGGGGAAGCTGCCCGTCAAGGGAACGCTGCGACTCGGACCAGCGCCTGGTCGTATACAACCTTGTGGAGACGTTCAACTCAAGGCCAACCTCTGTCCGTGAGGCTATGCCACGGTCGACCTAGTGTGTAGCTGCAGCGGTCTGCACACATTCGCTGTGCTGGGGGACCACTGGATCTAGATTATCCAGCCTGTCCCCCCAGCCCGGCAGCTGATTGTTGATCTCCCAAGGAAAGAAAACATGCAAGAAAGAAAAAAAAATTGCTAGGACCAGAGATCCCAGCAGGTTGCCTAGGTCCTTACTCCTGACAGAAAGAACAAAACGAATTACCCAGAGCAGGGGGTTAAATACCAGTTGAGGACAGCCCATGGGCGTAGCCAACTGTTTTTTGTTCTGCCTAGTCCTACTCCCTGAAGAGGCACTATAACCCAGTAGTTATGATTTATGTAGCGTTGTGTCAGTCGATGAACGAAAGAGAAATGAGAGTTTTCACACTGCACATAGCGGAACCCTGAACCCTGCACTCTGTACATAACGCACCCCTGAACCCTGCACTCTGTACATAACGCACCCCTGACGTAATCCTGAACTCTGTACGTAGCACACCTCTGAACCCTGCACTCTATAGGTAGCACACTCTTGAACCATGCACTCTAAGTACTATAATCCTGATGTAATCCTGAACTCTGCACTCAACACACTTTTGAACCCTGCACTTTGTACGTAGTGTGACCCAGATATAAGCAGACCTTTGAGGGAAACCAAACTGCTGCTGAGGCCCACAATGAAATTGAGTTGGACAACCCTGATATAGTGCAAGGGTCTGCCTGATTTCATACAAATTGAATGTATTTAGGTCTGACCTCATATTATATGGTTTTGGTAAAACTAAAAGGAAAATTGTACAGGAGAATTGTATAATGTATGGCAAGCTTTACTTACACCTCCCTTAATTGCCATTCAGTTCAGCCACCAAGAGCAAAGAAAGAACTCCCCATGTAAGCCACCGGTCACTACAGTCAGGAGCTTGCACAAGGCTGAGGACTTTTCCCTTCCCTATGTGACAGAGGCTAGTCACCAACCACCATATTGTCACATGGAGTAAATCACATGCTCCTCCATGCACATTATATCCAAGTACTGGAAATGTTCTTTGCATTCAATGGCTTAATAGACTGGTGGGTTAGCGAAGAGAAGGCAAGTGTGTGCTGCTTGCAGGTGGAGTTGGGGGTGAAGGCGTCATTATTACAAATCTGTTGCTTTACAAAGCAAGTTTTTCTTCCTAAGAACCAAGTTAAACTACACTAGTAACTGAAGAGGCAAGTACTTATTTTCTTCTTTGCAGGAAGACCATTTATTCAGCGTTTAACCTTACACTTATGTGTCCTTACAGAATGAGATCATCAGCGACTGCCCAGGTTTACTTTGTGCTTTTCATTTGCAGGAAGACTATTTATTCAGTGCATGAATGTTCTAGTTACCTAGTTTTATCTGCCTTTAATGATTTCGCTGCAACAAGCATGCAGCAAGATAAACTGTAAATAAGGGTCCATTCACACTAGCGCGACTTGTCAGGCGACCAAGTCGCCTGACAAGTCGCGGTCGATCGCTCGCCATTGATTAGCACAGGACCCGTTCTAATAGGAGCGACATAAGTCGTTCCAACTTAGAAAAAGGGTCCTGTACTACTTTGGGGCGACCTGGAGGCGACTTGCATTGACTTCAATTATATGAAGTCCGTGCAAGTCGCGCCGAAGTCGCGGTGCACAGCCCCTGGAAGTCGCATTGCGCCAGTCTGAATGGGCTCTAAGACAAAACTCACAACTGCTTATTTGCATTCTTGTTTAGGAAAACAACATAAATCCCTGAAACCCCTGGACCAGCATGACAGCCAGGGAACTAGTGTTTTGAGGAGGAGAGATCAGCAACAGCAGCCTGCATATTTTGATCAGTATGAATTTCCGGTAAAGCAGAGCAGGCACACAAATCAAATTCTATTCAGTGTCTGGTTAAGGAGATAAGTAAATCTGCATGTTAGCATCCCTCCCAGATTGTAAAATAGAGATAACATTTTTAACATTTATATTGAGATACAAGCAGATCTGCCATCAAAGACTACAGCAGAGGTTTTACCTAGGTTCAATTGCTTCCTTAACTTTAGTTTTTACAGTTCTGAAACATTTTCAAAGCCAAACATTTAGGTCAGGATTTCCTTTAGAGATCTACATGCAACATACATTTGTATTAATCAACAAGTCAATGGAACAAGTATATATGCCTCAAATGCATCTAAAGTAGGGATGCACCGAAATTTCGGCCACCGAAATTATCGGCCGAAAATGAGCCTCTCTCATTTCGGCCGATAATGGGTTAACAGTGCCGAAAATAAAAATGGCCGCCGTGGGGAAGGAGGAGGGCGCAGCGCAGCGCAGGGCAGGTTTCAAAAGTCCCGCCTCTGGCCGGCCGTCCGCCTCTTAATAATGTCCCTACTACTCTGTGCATTATGAATGGACATACTAGGCGGGGGGCGGGGCGAGCGGCCGCTATAGAGAGAACTATTGTGATCCTTCACTGTCAGCTCCTCACGTCTATGTATGAATGAGAACTGAACTGAGCTGACACCGGGCGGGGGGGCGGGCGGAGCGGCCGCTATTAGCTGTGACTATGTGAGAGTTTCACTTCCCTGACAGGCACGTATCTCCGCTGACAAGGAAGAGAAGCTCTCACATAGTCACAGCTAATAGCGGCCGCTCCGCCCGCCCCCCCGCCCGGTGTCAGCTCAGTTCAGTTCTCATTCATACATAGACGTGAGGAGCTGACAGTGAAGGATCACAATAGTTCTCTCTATAGCGGCCGCTCGCCCCGCCCCCCGCCTAGTATGTCCATTCATAATGCACAGAGTAGTAGGGACATCATTGAGAGGCGGTGCCGCCGGCCAGAGGCGGGACTTTTGAATGCAGGAGAGGACACCCGAGGAGGAGGACGCTGAGGCAGTGGGGGAAGGGGGAGGGGAGCTGAGGCAGCTTACCAATGCTATTAGTATTATGAGGCATGAGGGGTTAATGTATTGTCACTGCTGGTCACTCATCTATTAGTGACTGACCAGTGGCAGTTAATTAACCCCTTTTGTGCTGCATTAGTGCAACCAGTGTCAGTGTTAATTAACACTGGTTGCACTAATGCAGCACAAAGGGGTTAATTACCTGCCACTGGTCAGTCACTAATAGATGAGTGACCAGCAGTGACAATACATTAACCCCTCATGCCTCATAATACAAATACCATTGGTAATTAAATTAACCTCTTGCCAACCCATCACAGTACATATACTGTGACAGGGTGGCAGCGACAGGTGTAGGTGTACGTCGCTGCCTGTTTTTGGTTTATGTCCCTGTTCTATCCATTTCAAATTTTTTTTGGGGAAAAAGTCATTTTCGGTTTCGGTTTCGGTTTTCGGCCAAGGGCATCCTGCATTTTCGGTTTCGGTTTCGGCCCAAAATTTTCATTTCGGTGCATCCCTAATCTAAAGGTTGCTTTACAAAGGAGGAAGTTACCATAACCCATTGCCCTACAGCAGGGACTCAACCTTTATAAAAGCAAAGGCCACCTAAGTGATTTGGTAATTGGTCGTAGGCCACAATGAATTTTGGAGTTTAACAGCCCCCCAAACCGCATATGTAAACCCTTACTGTCCTGAGCCCCCTATAAGCAGAGTTGTATAAAGTACTCGAAACCCATACTTGAGTAAAAGTACAAGTGCTCGATCAAAAAGTGACTTGAGTAGAAGTGGAAGTGCTCGATCAAAAAGTGAATTGAGTAGAAGTACTAAAGTATTCAACATTTTTTGTACTTAAGTATTGCAAGTAGTTTTTTTTTTTAATTTTGCTACTCAAGTACAGAAAGTAAAAGTACCAGTAGTTTTGAAAAAAAATTGCTACTCAAGTACTGAAAGTAAAAGTACAAGTACTGTGTTATGTAGTTATTAAAGAAAGAAGTCAAAAGTTTGAACATCATATTGTTTATCATTTCAAATGCAGCTTTTATTTATACATACAGTAGCATTTATTTTCGTATGCGCTGATAATACACATGTTTTGAGCTTCATGAAACCTGCCATCTACTGTTCTGGCAGTGGTAATTTTTATAATTATAACGAGTAACTATGCAGCACAAAAATAAAAAATAAAAAAATTGGAGTAGAAGTATTGAAATCATTGAAAAAATGTAGTGAAGTAAAAGTGGAAGTAGGAGAAAAAAATTATACTCTAGGAAAGTACAGATACCGCCTTTCGGTACTTAAGTACAGTAGTGAAGTAGTTCTACTTAGTTACTATACATCTCTGCCTATAAGGCTACTACAATGATGCACTGTGGTTTACCCACATGGCGGGTGCAGCGCAGTACACTTGTGGCTTTCCTGCGGGTTAGCTGCACTGAGCCATAGGCTTCTATTAAATCTTGCGGGTGTGGTTCACTTTCTGAAAGCTGAAAACTCCTGCATTCAAGAGCCTTGGTGCAACCCAGCAGGATAAAAGCCAATGGCTCAGTGCAGCTAACCTGCAGAAAAGCTGCAAGTGCACTGCGCTGCACCCACGGATCAGTGCGAAAGCAGCCTAATAACCTTTTGTTGTTAGAAGTGCGAATATGTCCTTTGTAAAAGTGCAGTGTATGAAACATTTAATACACTGACCTTTTTCTCTTCCAGCTACTGCGCCATTGCTCTCCAGGCTGCTAGAAAGGTCCCAGACAAAGTGCACTTGGTATCACTCTGCCTGGGACAGGAGCTGGCGCTACAGAGGAAGCACTGGCTTATGCAGCTTCTGCTCCCTCCGCAGCAGCGCACTTTGATGCTCTGGGATGGCAGGTCGGCATCCAGTTGATCGCAATCTGGGCTTGCCAACCCACCATCCCAAGGCATGGGCATACGCTTCCCTGGTTTAAGTTTGCAGCCCACAGGTTGAGCACCCCTGCCCTACAGTCTTGATTATGTTATGCTGTGTAAGCAATTAAGACAGTTTGAATATAAACAGGTTAACTTCAAGAACTTGATTTCTAGAGATCTCCATTACATTAAAACTTGCATGTCCACTGGCAACACACATAGTGAGATTCAAGGTATCTCAATTTCATGGAGTTTAAATACATGATAACAATTTGATCATGATAACGGCAAACACCTATTAGACACTTTAGAAGAAAGGCTCATGCACATGTATGTACAATCTGCTGCATTCAGATCCATAATTGATACAGATGTGAATAAAGCAGCATTGTAGGCTTTGCACCAACCATCATTGGCCTGTTTAGGTCCACAGGGTTTAGCTGTGTAAACCTAAACCACAAAAATCTGCATTCATAGTCTGGAGTTTGGATGGTATTTTACACTGCATGCATTATTGTTGGTGCTAACGCTTCTATGCGTATGCCATATTTGCTGCTACAGCAACATTTTGTGTAAAAATAATATGTCAGTTTGCATGAGACCTTAAGCAGTAGCACACAAAACAAGGATTAAAAAGAGCAGTCAGCCGATATGCACTTTCCCCGATATATCGGAATCGGCCCCTGAGGATACCGATATTGCCGATATTTAGGTAAAGTGCTGTACCGGAGTGATGCCTGCAGCTTGAGGCCTCACCCCGATACCAGCGTCCATAGTCGATGGTCAACTGTCATGTAATGACAACCAATGCGGATGAGAAGCAATAGCCTCATAGGACAGTCAGAGAAGAAAACTCCTCCTAAAAGCTTTAACTGATAGAAATCACAAGGCTGCTATATACTGCTGACGAGAAAAGCAGTTTATATTAACCAAAATAATTGCATTTCCATGTTCTATGTACTGTGGCAGATCAGATATAGTGAACGTAGGGTCCAGGGTTTAGTAACACTTTAATGCATTCTCTGTATTAGGGTAACAAACCTTCTGTGTCCAGGATTCCCTCCAGCCCCCATTTATACTTACCTGAACCCCACCAAGCGCTGTGCACAAGAACAGCAGCTCTCTGTGCTCTCTCCCTACTCAGAGAGCAGATTGATAGCAGCGGGAGCTATTGGCTCCTGCAGCTGTCAATCAAATCCTATGAGGAGGGATTAAGCCTCACTTTATTTTTTTAGATGTAGGCAGCAGGGCTCAGGATCAAGCCCACATAAGTGCCCCCATAGGAAGGGGCTTTCTATGGTGGGAACTCACCGGAACAGGAGCCAGAAGCACTGGTGGGGGATCCCAGAATAGGAGGATCTGGGCTGCTCTGTACTTTAAACCATTGCACAGAGGAGGTGATTAAAAAAATTGTAATTTAAATAAAAAAAAATAATAATAAATTAAGTTTTTGAATCATTTTAACCCTTGCGGGGGGGGGGCAATGCAAGGGTATTTTTTGTTGTGCCCAGAGAAAGCTTTAAACTCATCTGTCTCTGATCCATTTAGATATTGCCAACGTGGGTGCGCAGAAGCTTGTCAAAATTCTGAGCACAGCCCATACATGTGATATGCGCTCTATTTTCAAGCTCATAGAGACTTTGTACTCCATGTTCAAGCAGAGTACAAACTCTCCAGAGAATTGAATGAAAAGATGCATAGCATAGTGAACCCAGCTCAAATCCTTGACAAGCTGCTGCACACCCCACTGGATTAGGAACAGATGAGTTTGAGACTGGCAGGGGGCAAGGGAAGCCTAAAGCTGGCCATACACTTGCAGAATCACATTCAAAACATTTCATTTAAAGTGGAGTTCCACCCATTTTTGTAACTTTAGATCTTTGTAATCCCCTTTAAAATGGCTTTTACCAATGGAAACTTTTTTTTTTGCTAGTAAATACCTTAATTTTGGCTTTATTCCTCCTCTCCTCACTTCCTGGTCCGATCGGCGATGACGTCATTCGGCGATCCGCAGTGTCTGCTGGGATGTATTCTACTTGCAGTAGCTGTATCTGTACTGAGCCGTGCCTGCCCCGCCTCCGCCCCGCCTCGTCTCATTGAATTGCATTGTATGAATGTATTAAGGCTGTTCTCTGCCCAGCCTCCGCCCCGCCTCCTCTCATTGAGTTGTATTGAGAGGAGGCGGGGCGGAGGCTGGGCAGAGAACAGCCTTAATACATTCATACAATGCAATTCAATGAGAGGAGGCGGGGCGGAGGCTGGGCAGAGAACAGCCTTAATACATTCATACAATGCAATTCAATGAGACGAGGCGGGGCGGAGGCGGGGCAGGCACGGCTCAGTACAGATACAGCTACTGCAAGTAGAATACATCCCAGCAGACACTGCGGATCGCCGAATGACGTCATCGCCGATCGGACCAGGAAGTGAGGAGAGGAGGAATAAAGCCAAAATTAAGGTATTTACTAGCAAAAAAAAAAAAAAAAAAGTTTCCATTGGTAAAAGCCGTTTTAAAGGGGATTACAAAGATCTATGTATTCCAACCTATTAAAAATGGGTGGAACTCCGCTTTAACTAACATTTGTTTGATTTTCTAATCGTCAATGGGGTTTAAACTATGTTCAATTTCTACTGCAGTGACAAGAAGAATTGAAGGAGCAGGATGGAAAATTATTCTCGACCAAACTAATTTTAAACAGTATATGTAGTTTTAATTTAGGGAAAGTCCATTCATTTCAAAAAGCAAACATAATTTTGAAATACCTTTGAATGACATTCGTCAAGTCATCAAATGTTCTGCAAACTTTTATGAGAATGTTCATAAGAACGTTCATTCAAAAATCTTTGAGGGAACAATTACATCATGTGTAGAGGGACTGTGTTGGGCCGCTACTCCAGCACAGTCCTACTGCATAACAGGGCAAAGCGCTTGGCCTCCCTACCTGCCCAGTTCACACTACTGCCCTGCGGTGGTGTGTGGGCAGTGCGCGCTAAAAAGAAAATTACTGTCTGCAGTACTTTTTTCAGTACAGCACAGTACAAGGCAATCCACTGCCTCGCATTGCCAAGCCGGTAACTGAACTTTATGAGGTAACTGTGTGACATCTAAATAAAGTTAGTTTAGGAAAAAAAAATATATACAGCGATTTTTGCAGGCCTGTATATTATTCTGTACAACAGTGTTTAGATTTTGTGAATGAGGACAGCACTATCAGGTGAAAGAGCAGGGAGATCAGTATGCCACGGTTTCTCCACCACTGAATCACAAAGTGACCAAGCTATAATAACTGTAGAGATTAAAAATCAGTTCATGAGGTTGGCTTTACTGTCTGGCAGGGCAGATAAAATCTTATGACTGTCTGGCCAAAATAAGACACAAAAAATCCAATCCATAACGGAAGCTTTAGTGTCCATTCGCACTGGTACGATTTGTCAGGCGACTTGGTCAGCCTGACAAGTCGCGCACTGTCGCTCCCACTGGGTAGTACAGGACCCGTTCTAATAGGAGTGACACAAGTCGCACCGACTTAGAAAAAGGGTCCTGTACTACTTCGGGGGCTACCTGGAGGCGACTTGCATTGACTTCCATTATGTGAAGTCCGTGCAAGTCACGCTGCATGCGACTTCACAGGTCGCCCCCCAAGTCAGAGCGACCTAATGTGAACGGGGACTTAGGATTTCCCTTTTAACATGCATCTTTAAACAGGGACAGTAAACATATGTAATGGCTGAACACAAAAACACAAATTTAGGCAGGGAAAGTATTTACATATTATGCATTACAACTGAGAATTTAGCCATGTGGCCAGTTCTCAGCTCTAATAATCAGCATTCCCAAGTTAAAAAACAGCTTTTAAAAGAAGGGCTATGAACACTGTTTTACAGCCTTTACCACATCCCACAGATGCTTGACTGGATTGAGATCTGGAGAATTTAGGGACTAAGTCAACCCCTCAAGCTCTTTTTGCTCCTCAAACCATTTTTTGGAGCGTGGCAGAGCATATTATCCTGCTAAAAGAGGACACTGCCATAAGGGAATGCCGTTTCCATGAAGGGGTGTACTTGGTCATGTTTAGGTAGGTGGTATGTGTCACGTAAGATCCATGTGAATGGCAGGAACCTTCTGCCATCTCTTCCCCAGGTAAGTGATGAACACGCACCCACCCAGCTGTCCATGTGATGTAAAACAGGGGTGTCCAACCTTTGACCTTCCTGGGCCACATTGGAAGAAGAGAATTGTCTTGGGTCACACAAAAATTACAATAATAACAATAAGAATAGCTGATGAGCAGAAAACAAAAAATCGGCAGATCACAAGTTAATGACCATGGATATAGATAATGTACCTGTCTGAGTAATAAAACTTCATTTTTTTGTAACATCTTTTATTATAAAAGTAAAAGAGGGCAACATAAAACTAGTGCGATATTTGACATGGTCGTATAAACTAACACATCAATATCTGGTTTGATGGATGTAGTAGAACTTCTCAATGAAGGTGTTCACCAGATATTCTGGTTCTAATTTTGCCCTTCCTGTGCTTCATTCTTGAAAATAGTTGCTCACAAATATCAGTGCTGCCGAAAACAGAAGACCTGGATAAAGTGTGAATATGAAGAGTGGGATATTTTCTTTGGGAAAATAAAATCTCTAAAAATCCAGTAGACACTGTCAATTTTTCTTTCTTCGGGGTCACGTCTTTGCTAAGTGTAAAACACATTTTTTACAAAAATCCCCCCCCCCCAAACAAAAAAAATCCACATTTGCGTGAGACCCATGAGCCATAGCTTGGACACCCAAAGAAAACGTGATTCATCAGACCAGACCACCTTTTTCTATTGCTCCGTGGCCTAGTACTGATGCTCAACTGCCCATTGTATGCTCTTTTGACTGTGGACTTGAGTCAGCATGATGGGCACCGTGACCAGTCTGCAGCTAGGCAGCCCCATATACAATAAACTGCAATGTCCTTTTTTTTTTTTTTTTGCTCTCAACTTCATGAACAACATGTTTACTTGCTGCCTAATATATATCCCCCCCACTTTCAGAAGCCATAGTAACAAGATAAAAAATGTTATTCACTTAACCTGTAAGTGGTCATAAATTAATGGCTGATCGGTGTATATGTATAATGTGGTCTAGCCTGACAGACCAAACATTCTAAGTTCCCAAAGTTGAAAAAAAAAAAAAAGAGGGGGCACCCGTACCATGGGCAAAATAGCAGGAATATCTATATGAAGGGTGTGGTCTAGCCTAGCCTGCCATACTGAAAATACAAAGCTCCCAAAGCAGAAAGAAAGAGCATGCATGGCTGAAGATGATGACGGCAGGCAAAGCTAAACTAGCTAAGAAATGCGTCTTTCCAATTCTGCATCACTGTCACTGAGTAGATCAGCCGGTGGTCACTGTCATTTAGCTGGCTGCCAGTCTTACACCCACTACATCCTGGATTATTTATATATACAGTACATTCTGTATATATATATATATATATATATATATATATATATATATATATATATACTCCAAACACCATTAGTTATGACTACCCTGTAGACTGCAGATCTTGGAGCACAGTTGTGCCTGGCACTGCAGTTATCATGTACTCTCCAAATCTACAGTTACAGGCTCTGTTTACCCAACGCTGTTCTATGAACGAACAGAGATAGAAGAAAACAAACACAGCACAAAGACAGTACACATGTAAACCAATCCAGGAGGACTTAATCTATACCTTATTGATATGGTACAAGGGGAAACAAGCTCTCCAGCTATCCACAATAATCCTTGTCCACAATAAAAATCCCAGAAATACCTTATTTCTTGGGATAGATAAATTTGTACCCCACTGGAGAGGTGAACCTCTAGTTAGAGGAATCTCAAAGCTAGAGATGACCTGGATTCACCGGGTCAAAACTTATGTACCGTTTGGACTCAATGTCGATATTGAGGTAAACGCGTTTATAAATAATGCTTAGTCAATCCAATTCCATTAGGGTTCTCTTTTTCCTTTTTTTAACTAATTAGTTTTTCCCCTTCTTATTTATAATATTTTTAATATTTTTTATTGTTACAGTCAGAGAACAGTATCAAATTTATGTAATTAGCATGCAAGTGTTAATATCTGAGGTATCTTAATTGCCCTACACAGTTCTGGTTTATCCAATTGATAGTCATATAGATTAAGTTTTTCAACCAACAGATGTTTGAGTTTTACTGTACTTAAAAATGGACATAAGATGAAATCTCACCAATGTCAATAATTTTTCCCTCCATAATTTTATAATATTGTGAGGGTTAAAAAGAGTGCTTGTCCTATTGTGACTATATTGTGATATTGTGGCTATATTGTGACTATGATATTTAGCTTGGCAATACTTATTCATAACCTCTAGATGGCGGCATACTCGATCCATTTATGTGGTTATTTATGTATACCATTCGACATTTGATTATGTTAACTAGCATGTGTTTAGTATAATTAATTTGCGGGTTATGTGAAACTTTCAATGCTGTTTTCATACATAGTTTTTTAGGTATCAATCTCTGGATATTGAATGAGTTTCCGTCCCGTTCTTGGTTTCCCCCATCCAAGATGGCGGAGCGGTGCTCGTTCGCTTCCGGTCTCTGTTTACCTCCCCGCATAAATAGATGGCGTCAGTACGCCGTCCGCACCTTTGAAAACGTCATCTGTGACGAAACGTCGTCAGGGCACGGCGTACTGACGTCATCCGATCGCGACCAGAGAGTGCGGGCGAGCGAAGCCGTTCGGCCGGCGGCTGTATACAATTGCTCATTCCATCCTGGTTTCTGTGAGTGTTCTTGCTTTTATTTTTGGAATAAATTTTACTGTTTTACGCTATGGGAGCCTCTCTCTCTCTTTTTGAATGGTGAACATTGGGAACATCTGAGGATCAGTTGCTCGAGTCTGTTGCCGGACCCCCAACCAATTAATATCATACAAGCGTGGTTGATCTAAAGATCTGGTAAGAGGTGACCCCTACTGGTTCCTTTTCGGTACTGAATCTTGGTGTCTTATTGGAATCTGATTTTACATATTTTGATTTCGTTCACATGGTAAGAGGCTCATCTAGCTGGTGATGGTTCTACACCTATCTTTCATCATTGTTTTTTTCACTTTGGCACATCCATTATAGTCGTCTGGTAAGAGGCAACTTCAGCTGGAATTATTTATTGGTTTATATACACCTACCCTTATTTATATTTGGTAAGGGGTATTTAACACACACCATTTTCTTTAATATACACTTGCCCACTGATAATAAGAATCTTTGGTGGTGGTCTAATTTTTACACACGTTATTCTCAAGTCACATTGGTGATATTTACCTATTTGTTGGGTTTTACGCTATTGCGTATTTTACATTTTTTTCATGATCCAATGACCATTGAGTCTACCGCTCACGTGGGCCTGGATCTTCTATCAAGGTGACAAGATTCATTGAGCATCTGCTTTTCTCTTACTTAAATCTGGTAAGCCTATACCCTTAAGGGAGTCTGGTCCAGGATTACATCTAGGATTTTGTCATCATCATTTACTATTGGGACTTTATGGACTTTACATCTCCATTTATCACACTTAGCGCAACTTAATTTACAAACAAATTACAAATATCCACAGACATCTGTGCCCTTTAAATTACCCCTTTCACCACATCTTTCATTTAACAATGAAATCCTGATGGAACTTTAAATAAAATATTATACCAACTACAAACTCTGGGTGGAATTAGCAAAGCTTCTTGCGCCATTAGGACGACGTAAGAAACTGGCATGCACCATATTAACAAAGCAGGTCTATCTGCACCAGCTTATTTTTCAGAGTGAAATAGAAATTGGTGTAGCTTCCATGCCTAATTACCAAATATTCTGCAACAATTTTAACGATTTAAAGCGGTGTTCCAGCCTCCCCCTCCAAAACATGTAGCTGCTGACTTTTAATAATAGGACACTTACCTGTCCTGGAGTCCAGCAATGTCAGCAGCAGATGTTTCCATCGGCCGTCGGGTGCTGCTGCTGCCGCCGCCATTGCCGGTAAGGGAACCCGGCAGTGAAGCTTTGCGGCTTCATGGGCGGGTCCCTAGTGCGCATGCGCGTAGCGTGCTGCACATTTGGATTGGCTCGGCGGCAGGGGAAGGACGAGAGGGCCAAACTTCCGAGTGACAGTGCTGCGGTGCGGTCTCCCAGAAGTGGGGAAGGGTACCTGTCAAAAACAAGTACTCGTTCCCCCCTCCCCCCTGAAAGGTGCCAATGTGGCACTGGAGGGGGGGGGGGGGAAGCAAATGAGCAGAAGTCCACTTTTAAGGGGAACTCCGCTTTAAGGACCAAGCCTATTACTCATTGTTTACAAGTTAAAATCAGTATTTTTAGATAGAAAATTACTTAGAACCCCCAAACATTATATACATATATTTTTTAGCAAAGACTCTGGAGAATAAAATTGCAATATTTGTTGTCACGCTGTATTTGCGCAGCGGTCTTTTAAACGCAATTTTATTTCGAAAAATAATTTCACTGCATTTAAAAAAACTAAACAGTAAAGTTAGCTCAATTTTTTTGTATATTGTGAAAGATGATGTCACGCTGAGTAAATAGATACCTAACATTTTATGGTTTAAAATTGGGCACACTCGTGGAGTGGCGACAAACTACACTACTTAAAAATCTCGTTTTGGCGACACTAACATTTTTTAACTGGTACCAGTTTAGAGTTACAGCATAGATCTTTTTTTAGAATTATTGCTCTCGCTCTGGCGATCGCGGCGACACCTCACGTGTGGTTTAAACACCGTTTTCATTTGCGGGCACAACTTATGTATGCATTTTCTTTTGTGCGCAAGCTCACGGCAACGGGGGGGGGCCTTTACATTTTTTTTTCCTATTTGATTTTATTACATTTTTAGCACTGTTTTTAAAATAAATAAATAAATCTGTTCACTTTTATTGCAGTCACAAGGAATGTGAACATCCCTTGTGACAGTAATAGGCAGTGACAGGTACTCTTTATGGAGGGATCAGGGGTCTAAAAGGCCCCAGACCCCTCCACTGCACTTCAAAGTATTCAAAATGGCATTTTTGAATACTGACAGTTTTTTAAATTAGGCGCCGTTAGCCGCCGAGTAAACCGTAAGTGGAGTCATGACACGGCTTACGAGTTTAATACATCGGTGACCGGATCAAACCTGAATCCGGCTTTGTTTGGGACTCCAACCATCCGGCAGACGTGCTGGCTGGTTGCTCGGGTCTCCCGGTGGGACGAGAGACCCAGGCAGAGCCACGAAAGGTGGCGGGAGGAGCAGGAGGGGGGGGGGACACGTCCCCTCCCGCTCACTGGATTAACAGGCGAGCGGATCCCGAGCCAAATCCGGTGTTATCTTCTGAAAGCCAACTGCTGACTCTAAAGAACGGTACCGGAATGATGACTGCAGCCATCATCCGGTACATCCACTTCTCTGAGCCGACGTACAGGTACGTCGATTCGCAGGAAGTGGTTAAACATAGAAAACTGCTGTATATCCCCCAACAGATTGGATCTGTTGACGTCTCTTGTTCCTTCCTGGCATAGAAAACAGAGCAGCTAATTTCTATTGTGCCCCCTTTGGTACAAAGGAGTAGAATCTGCTCTATTTTATCAGTTGCGAAGAGCTACACAAGTTTTATGACTGCGCTACTCCTTGTTAATTTTCCCATCCGTGTCAGAGATCACTGCAAATAGAGAGCCAGTACATTTTAAGATTGTAAAAATGCTAATAAGAGTCTATTTTCTTCCCCCTCCCCAGGTCATGTGATGAAGCATGTCCATCACTTGCCAGGATCTTCTATAATTCTGCATAACTTCTTGTACAGGTAGCGAGTGTATGGTAAGAACCTATTATGGGAAACACGCAGAGACCACATTTCAGGTGAAGAAAATATACAAAGCAGCTTCCATGCTGCAACCTTACCCACAGACCAGAGAAGCCACTACTGTCAACACACTGCAAATGGAAAATCCCAAAACCTTATCACAACGTGGGTCAAATAAACATGCATTAATGCAAAGGCTGGTAAAGCAATCCTCATTAACGCATTATGTAATCATGTGGCACCACTCTCTATAACATTTAGGAAGAAGCTGAAGAAGAGGGGAGAGGGCATGTGAGAATACCAAACAGAACTGAAAACACCTGGAAAAAGGGATGTATATGAATATTTTTAAAAGCAGTGAAAAGAGATCAAATGAGGGGAGGGGTACATCTCAAGCCAAAAGTGTACTATAAAGAAAATCTGCCTCTCCCACATAGGGCACCAACATGTGTATAAGTAAAGCCAGCCATACACAGAGCAAATTTCTAGATTCTTCCATCAACACAGTTGATGTGGGAATCCCTCCTGCCAGGCTATTGCCTTCTCCTACTAGGCCATTGTCTTCTCCCACCAGGAGAAGGCCGTGAAATAATGCTAGCAGCCGCAAGAGAAAATCGCAAGAGAATCCAGCAGGTTGGTTGTACCCAAGTTGACCAACTTCGTACATTTAGCCTGCCCATTAACAGTTAGAATCTTGGCCGGTTCCTGGTGAACCGCCCGAGATTCGAATCGTGTATGGCTGGCCTAACTGCCCTAAAATCACAAACCATATAGTAGCAATTCTTTCTAAATTGTACATTAAAAAACTTATCTACACAGAAATCTGTCACTTACCTGGCAAGACCCACATGCAATAGATGGAGTACGGGAAAGAAAGCTTTCCCTTTCGTATGTCATGAGTCATACATTCCTGTACCTGCAACACAATAAAAAGGGAACATATAATGTCCACATCACTAATGATTCAATTTCCCTAATTCACAAGCTATAAAACGCAACATATAAGCAATGTTCTCCAAGGAGTTACAACTTCACATCAAACGGTTTATTTAGACAGGTGCTGAATGTAGAAGACCACTCAACGATGAGCACAAATGAAGTCAATGATTTATCATGGTCCTGAGTGACTTAGAATACAAATTACAGAGCCTTTGGAGTCACTCTGCACATGCTCAGTTTGGTGTGTGTTGCTAGAGTTTTTTTTTTTTCTTGGGAGGGTGCATGTGATCAGCACAGGGCCAATTTGCACTGTCCAGAGGGTCAGGGGTCCTGGAGCCTCATAGGACAGTCAGAGGAGAATGAAAACTCCCCCCACAAGCTTTAACCAGACACTGATAGAAGTCACAAGACTGCTATATACTGCTGGTGAGAAAAGGTATTTAGCAGTTGATATTTACTAAAATAATTGCATTCCCATGTTCTGTGTACTGTGGGAGACCAGATATAGTGAAGGCAGGGTCCTGGGTTTATTAACACTTTAAATCATGTTCACCAACTATTATTTTTTTCCTTTAACTAGAGAACAAGAACTTGTGATCTACGTATTTTGGGTTCATGGAGAAAATACGCAAAGGCAACACAGCAAAACAAAAAAGCCCCCACACCAATAAATTAATAAACTGGAAGCTACTTGCAGCTTAACCATTTCAATACTAGGCACTTTCACCCCCTTCCTGTCCAGGCAAATTTTCTGCTTACAAATTAGAACAGGATTTAAAAAAGTACAAAGTTAATTTGGTAACAAAATTTAAAAAATCCTCGGTAAAATTATAACATGGTCTCGGTATCCTCATTTATTGAAATGGTGCTAAAGTTGGTACTACCAACATGTTTCCCCCATAAGACTTCTTCAGAGGGAACAGCCACTGGTACTTTAGAACTGCATTGAGGAAAACAAATTATAAATAACCAGAACAACAACAAATATCAATATAAGAGCCTAGGTCAGTGCTGGTAAAACTTGGCACCCTAGATGTCTTGGAACTACATTTCCCATGATGCTCTTGCATTCTGCAGTGTAGTTGGGCATCATGGGAAATGTAATTTCAAAACATCTGGGGTGCCAAGGTTCGCCATCACTGGCCTAGGTTGTTTTCCAACTTAATATGGATTGGTAAATATTGGAGTAAGCATGGTATGGCTACGACTGCAGACTTTGATTTCTAAAATGTATGAATATTATATTGAAATTTGTTATTCATAATTTATTTAAGGCAATACGGTTATAAAGTACCAGCGGCTGTTCCCCCATGAACAAGTCGAAAGGGCGAAACATGTAGGGAGCACCAACTTTAGCACCGCTGAAATAAATGAAGATAACGAGACCATGTTATTACAATGTTTCTAGCAAGGAATTTTTTTTTTTTTTAATTGTGTAACCCAATCAACTTTGTACTTTTTTATCATGTTCTTAATCAGTGGTCTCCAAACTGTGGCCCGTTGCTAGCCTTCATCTGGCCCTTGAGGCATTATTCCTTCCATTGACACCAACAATGGGGCATAATTCCTTCCAAAGACACCAATGATGGGGCACTATTCCTTCTACTAACATCAACTATTTCTCTCCCTAATACCAAAATTCGAGCATTGTTTACTTCCACTGGGCACAGTTCAGCCCCCCTAAAGTCTGAGGGACAGTAAATTGGCCCTTTCTTTAGAAAGTTTGTAAGTCTTTTTACTAGCACCTTAAAAGTCCCAATTTCTTGCTTTGTGGTCTAAAATGCCTTACAGGAGGATGTGGTGCTATTAATGCCTTCTCAATTACCTACACCATCAGTTTAAACAAGATAAAGAAAGTGAATGTCAAGGCAAGTCATTGGCGATGGCTGCATATAAATCGTATGTGAATACTGATCCATCGACAGAAGGAGTACAAGCTAAGTCCAAGCAGGTAACCTTCAAACAGCAGCAGAAATGGAGTGCTGGCAGATAGGTGGCCTAATGTAATGGTTGTAAAAGGAGATGGAGCACAAAATAATCTGGTTCATTTAGATAATATTCAGGACAATGACTCAGAGCGACAGTATTTACACACATAATCTCACAAGCCGCCGAAAGAATGAGCTCCAAAAGTGAGAACAAAAATTCAGATTTTTGGATGAACACCAGATAAAATATATTTCAGCAATGTTTGCAGACTTTCCAGTGCTGCCAAGATTTAAAAGGAAGTAAAAAGATAAAAAAAAAAAAAAAAAAAAACGGTCAGATAGATAACAGTAATCACAAAGATGGAAATCACATTGTTACAGTTGGACTAAAGTGGAACTCTAGGCAGATATAAAAGACAAATTACTGCAGCTTTATAATTAATAAAGGTTTTTGTTGATACAAGAAGTGTAACTAAGAGAATTTGACCCGGTATCAGCCTTCGGTACAGGGCTAGGATGTGAGAGGAAGGAGCTTTAGAAGAATTGCATGTGCTGATAAAGGAGCATGCCGATAGGAGAAGAAATCACTGTGCTCCTTCTCCTTTCACTGTCCAGTCCCAAGCTAATGGCGCTTTTCCACTGCATGGAACCGAACAGTTCGGCTCGCTTTTGCGCTTTTCCAATGCATGGTACCGAATGGTACGGTGTTGGAACGGTTCGGTACGGCAGCACTTTTCCACTACATGGAACCGAACGGTACGGCTCGCTTAAACAGTACCACCTTGGTTGTGGTTCCAAGAGGGCCGTACCGGTACCATATCCCACAATCCTTTGCATGCAGCCTTGACTGTTTGTCACTACTAGCCACTGATTGGTCAGAGAATCGTTATTATCCCACCCACTTACTATTAGTGGAAAAGCAAACCGTACCGAACCGTTCCAACACCGTACCATGCGGTACCATGCAGTGGAAAACCAAACCGAGCCAAGCAGGGCCAGGCAGGGCCGAGTGGAGCCGAGCCGGTACTTGCAGTGGAAAAGTGCCATAAGATAGGTCCAGGATAGTATTGGCTCAGAGGAAGTGAGAAGAAGGATGGTGGTAATCAAATTGGGTAAATCTTGTGGTGGAAAAGAAGTACTGCAGGGGAATGTTCTGATCCAAGTGTCCAGTCCATTTGTCAAAAAATGATACACATAAAGGACAATACAAGAGCATGTACACTGCAATGTGATGTTAAAATGCATGGTAGCATTTCCTTTTATAACCCTATTTAAAGTAAAGGGGAAAAAATGCAACAATGCTGGTCCGAGGGTCTGTTGCTGACAAGTAAACCAATAAATGTAACCCAGAGGGACATGTGACAATCCAGCAACTGCCAAGATGCAGCTGAGCAGGTAAAACTAATACAAGTGTAATTAAACTGAACTTGTAAGCAAAATATATGGTAGCTTCCACCTCTGTTTATGCAGATAC
The DNA here is from genome assembly GCF_965119305.1 of Pelophylax lessonae. Taxonomy (NCBI): domain Eukaryota; kingdom Metazoa; phylum Chordata; class Amphibia; order Anura; family Ranidae; genus Pelophylax; species Pelophylax lessonae. Next base: position 254,457,899 of record NC_138771.1, on the reverse strand, counting down.
AGGTGGGGCTGAAATCCTCATCCTTGTGACCGACATATACTTTTTACTAAAAGTATTAGGACACCTGCCTTTACACGCACATGAACTTTAATGGCATCCCAGTCTTAGGGTTCAATATTGAGTTGGCCAACTCTTTGCAGCTATAACAGCTTAAACTCTTCTGGGAAGGCTATCCACAACTTTTAGGAGTGTGTCTATGGGAATGTTTGACCATTCTTTCAGAAGCACATTTGTGAGGTCAAGCACTGATGTTGGAGAGAAGGCCTGGCTCACAGTCTGCCCTCTAATTCATCCCAAAGGTTTTCTATTGGGTTGAGGTCAGGACTCTTAGTTCCAGTGAAGGGAACTCTTAACCGCTTGCCGACTGCGCACAGTATATTTACTGCGGCAGTCGGCCCCGGCCAGGCAGAGTGACGTAGGTCTACGTCGCTCGCCTGTCACTCCTTCCAGAGCCAATAGCGGGCGGGCGCGCACCCGCCGAGGCGCGCGCCCGCCTCGGCTCGTTCACGGAGGAGTGCGGGAGTGTGACTGGCGGACCCGATGTCCGCCGGTCACACTACGATCGCCGCTACAGCGGGAGAAAGACAGAGCGGCTTGTGTAAACAAGCCACCTGTCAGTTCTCCCTGTGTAAAAGTGAAGATCAAACAGTTCTACTATGTAGAACTGTTGATCTTTGTTTTTACACTAGTAGACATGTCCCTACACAGTTAGAATCACGCCCCTAGGACACACTTAACCCCTCCCTGTCCAATACTGTTAACCCCTTCCCTGCCAGTGTCATTTTTGCAGTAACAGTGCATATATATAGCACTGATTACTGCAGTAATGTCACTGGTACCCCCAAAAGTGTCAAAAATGTCAGTCAAGGGTCCGATCTGTCCGCCGCAATGTCGCAGTACCGCAAAAAAAAATCGCAGATCGCCGCCATTACTCGTTAAAAAAAAAACACCAAAAATGACAAAAATCTTTCCCTTTGTTAGTAAACGCGATAACTTTTGCGCAAACCAATCAAAATACGCTTTTTGCGATTTTTTTTACCAAACATAGGTAGCGTAAAACAAATTGGCCGAAAATTTTAAAAAATTTTGATTTTTACATTTTTTTTTGGGGGAATTTCATATAAAAAAAAGTGAAAAATATTGTTGTTTTTGCAAAAATTACGCTCTTTTTTTGTTTATAGCGCGTGATCAAAAAATCGCACAGGTGATCAAATACCACCAAAAGAAAGCTCTGTTTGTGGGAAAAAAAGGACGTGAAATTCGTTTAGGTACAGCGTCGCACGACCGCGCGATTGTCCGTTAAAGTCACGCAGTAAAAAATCGCAAAATAACCCCTGGTCTTTTAGCAGGAAAATCCTCCGGTGGTAAAGTGGTTAAGGCATCAGCATATTAAGACACGTTGGACAATTTCATGCTCCCAGTTTGGGGATGGCCCCTTCCTGTTCTACACAAAACAAGGTCCATAAAGATATTAATGAGCGAGTTTGGGGTGGAGGAACTCGACTGGCCTGCAGAGTCCTGACCTCAACCCGATAGAGCAACTTTGGGATGAATTAGAGCATGGACTGCGAGCCAGGCCTTCTGGTCTAACATCAGTGCCTGACCTCACAAATGGGCTTCTAGAAGCATGGTCAAACATCCCCATAGGCACACTCCTAAACCTTGTGGACAGCCTTCCCAGAAGAGTTGAAGCTGTTATAGCTGCAAAGGGTGGGCCAACTCATTATTGAACCCTACGGACTAAAACTGGATACACACTATACAATTTCCTTTAGATTTTTTCCTTTAGACTTACCAAAACCATATAATATGAGGTCAAACCTAAACACTTTCAATTTGTATGCAATCAGGCAGGCCCTTGCACTACATAGTTGAAGGTAAATCTAAAGGAAATCTACCAACAAAAGTTGTATGGTGTGTATCCAGCTTAAGACTGGGATGCCACTAATGTTCATGAGCATGCAAAGGCAGGTGTCCCAATACCTTTAGTAATAGAATATGTTCTGAATATTTTAGTTACCAAAGCACTTTTTCTTCTTTCACTTCATAGTGAGATAGCAAATCTATCAATTAAAGTGAATGTAATGCTTCTTTTTTTTTTTTTTTTCATAAAATAAAAAAAAAACATGTTGTTATCTTTACCTGCTTTGTGCAATGGTTTTAACCTCATTTTCAGAGGAGATTCTTAGCTCTTCCTAAAGAAATTCTTAGCTCCCCCTCTTCTTCAAGTGCCCCCATAGCAAGCTGCTTGCTGTAGGGGCACCCATGTAGACTCAATCTTAGGCCAGGCTGTGTGCTTCTATAGACACACAGCATGGTTTGGCCATGCCCCTCCTCACAGGATTTGACTGAAAGCAGCAGGAGCCAATGGGGGAGAAGAGTTTCTGCATATAGGCACAGCGCTGGAGCTTGTTCGTGCTTACAAAGTGTTTAAGGGGGGGGGGGGGGGGGGGCTTGGGGGAGCCCCTTTTTTTAAAGTTTTTTTACATTAATGCAGAGAATGCAGTAAAAACCTTTCTGCCTTTATAACCACTTTAAGCCTGGAAATAAATCATTAATATCTGCTGTCCAGCGGGCAGTCATGCCCCAAGACTAGAGTTTACATGTTGTCCACTTTTGCTCACTTCAATGCTATCACACTCTTAATTTTCCTTCATGCCACATCACATCAAATGTTTAGCCTAAAGGAAGCAGGATCCATCCAACCAATAAGAGTGCACGAGGAAGGCATATCTATTCCCTGAAGGACTACAGATCAGCCAGCAAGCCCCCATTAACTATATCCAGAGTGTGACTGTATGGTAATAAATACTGACTTTATAAATATTCAAAATGTGGGAAACCCTATATATAAGGAACATAGAGAGCTAGGGGTGGAGAAGAAGCAGTACACTGATCTTCCTAGTGAATGGCTGTGTCAGCCCAAGTTTGATCATTGGAGGACAGGCAGGCTGTTCTTACAGCACAACCAGAAATATGACCACACTGGGATGAATGTGTGCTCATGCCTAGCCTGGTCAGATTGAAATAGGAATACAGGGGGACTGGCAGGATCACCAAGTATTTCACACAATGGAAGAAATACAGGGAAGAGGATACTTTTGAACACAAGTACACGGTACAACATACACATATCAGGAACATGAAATGCTGGGGGTAAAATATTCTTTAAAGTTTTATAAGTTCATGAAAAATAGAGTGGTTTAGTAGTTAATCACAATATAGAATTATGTATTTCCTATGATCCTCTGCTCCATCTTGTAGCCACATTGCAGTATTTTCCTGCCTCACTATTTCGTATGAATGAAAAGCATTCAACCTAGAGAAAAAATAGCCTAATACCATTCATTTTGTCCCCATTTACACAAAGAATGTGCATGGAGTCTCACAAGACAAATAGCTCTGCAACTTGAAAAAAATGCATCCCCTAGAGCATTTAAAGTCATTCCTCCACAGTCGCCAATCCATCCCCTGATAGTATAGGGCCTTTGGAGGCACTCTGCATATGCTCAGTTTAGTGTGTATTGCTAATGAGTTTTTTGTTTTTCTTGGGAGGGTGCATGTTATCGGCACAGGGCCAATCAGCACTCTCCAGACAGGGGTTAGGGGTCCTGCAGCCTCATAGGACAATCAGAGTAGAATTAAAACTCCACCTACAGCCTTTAACCAGACACTGATAGAAGTCAAAAAAGATATATATAAAACAAGTTGCGTTGTAAAATGAACCATCAATTGAAGTAGTCCATATAAATGTCCAATAAGAAATTGAAGAGACTTGTGCAGGTACCGCTTACCAAAAACTGAATAAAAGAAAGCCAGATAATAGAATAGCTCCAACTGTCCTCAGGAAATGAGACACGATGGACTTCAACGGTTCCGGTGTGGATCTCCTCAGTGGGACGTTATATGAAATAAAGGAAAGCAAACACCATAGTGTAAATCCGAAAAATAAATTGGGAATAGCACCCAAAATTAAATATATGACTTGTGCAGGTACCGCTTACCGGAAATATAAAAAGGAAATGACCAAATAATGGAAGGATACTCCGACAAGCCTCAGGAAATAAAATCAGGGGACCTCACGGTTCCGGTGTAGATCTCCAGCAATGTGATGTTATATGGTGTTGTATGAAATAAAAAAAGCAAACGCTATAGCGTAAAACCAAAAAACAAAAAATAAAAGCATCACCCAAAGTGAAAGGAACACAGAGGTTCCGGTGCTAAAAATGAATAGGTGTGGATAGGTGAAGCACAGACACCACCAGACTCAATAGGTACCCCTTACCGAATGCTGCCAGATGATAGCAAAAGGATTAAAAGACACCTTCCCCAGTGGAAATAGCCGCTTACCAGAATGACCTTAATGGAGAGCGTGGAAAGAGGAGGGGATCCCAATCGTGCAAACCAGGGGAGCGACAATAGGTGTGGGTACTCTTACCAACTCCAGATAATGAGTAGGCAGGGGTTCAAATGGACACTCAGCTAAGACCTCCGCTGGAAACTTCACCATAGGGCTCAGGATAAAGTTGCAGGGATTACCCAAGGAATACAGAGGAGAGAGCCATAGCGTGAAAACCCAACAAAATGTATTGCATAAACAGAGAGACACTTACAAGCATCAGAAGACAGGTGCATGGATTGGAGAGGGACAACAGCCGCCGGCCGGATGGCTCCGCTCGCCCGTCCTTCGTAGACAGATACGTAAGGGTGACGTCAGCACGCCGACTGATAGAAGTCACAAGACTGCTCTATACTGCTTATGAGAAAAGGTATTTAGCAGTTTAGATGTACTAAAACCTGGCTCGACAAAACTCAGGCGCCAGGTTGCAATGGCAACTGTAAATTGCATCCTTACTCCTGGGCTACACCGCAGTGGCAGTCTGGATTACTCCCACCGATAGGCGGACTTAGGTCGGCCTGGCAGATAATTGAGGAGGCGGCTTTGCGGCCTGCTGGAGCAGGATTCACGCTACTTTGTGCGAGCCGGCGCCCTCCTGTGGTGGACAGTGCTGTGATGAGCGAAGCTTGCCCTCACTGCCCACCCATGTCAGACATCTCTACCCAGTTTGACAGCTGGGGTTGAGGTTGTGGGCTTGACTGGTCACCCTTTCTTTGTAGTCCATCACCAGTGCTCATCAGTGCCACCTCACCAGTGCTGCCTCAGCCGAGCCGCCTCACTAGTCCCGCCTGTCAGTGCCCATTAGTTCAGCCCATTAATGCCGCCTATTAGTGCAGCCTCATTGGTGCCACCTATCCGTGGCACCTGATCAGTGCAGCCCATCAGCGCCGCCTATCAGTGTCACCTCATCAGTGCCGCCTAGCGCAGCCCCATCAGTGCAGCCTATTAGGACCACCTCATTAATGCCGCCTCATCAGTAACCATAAGTGCAGCCTCATCAGCGCACATCAAGGAGGAAAATAGACTTATTTGCAAAATCATTTAACAAACAAAAAATAAGGCTTTTGTTTTTTTTTTGTTTTTTAATTTCGGTCTTTTTTTTTTTTTTTTTCGTTTGCCACCAAGCGTGAGCAATTCTTATTGCCCAATGCCCTTGACATGCAGTTCTAGGCACTGGCTTCTAACTTTTTTAGCTGGCTCCTAGATTCTAAGCAAATTTGCCAAGTCCTGTACTAAAATAATTGCATTTCCATGTGCTGTGTACTATTGGAGACAAGCTATAGTGAATGCAGGCTCCTGGGTTTAGTAACACTTCAAATCATGTTCATCAACTATTCATTTTGTCCTTTAACAGCAGAACATGAACTTGTGATCTATTTTGGGTTCATGGAGGAAATACGCACAGGGTTACTAAACCTGGCAGCTGGCGTATACAGCACAGGGTTACTAAACCTGTCAGCTGGCGTATACAGCACACTACTATTACACTCATGCTGAATGAATGCTTTATGATTTGTAGAATGCATGAACTGATTGGGACTGCAAAAAATGATCAGAAATCAGACTAATGGCAGACATAAAGGCTCTGTATGCCTGTTATTTACCCTTAGTAAATGGAATGAATAGAACATGTTTAAACGTTAACGTAGCTATTGTCTGCTGCAGCTCCAGGTACTGGATCTTTTGTCATTTTAATGAATGCACCAGATTTGTCCAGTGAAGCAACAGCTTGTAAGGTAGTTAATAGTATACCTTAGGCAGCTATATACACAGACAATGAAAACTATGATTGTTTTATGATAGGCTTATACACCAAAACAATAAGCAATAAAACGCTTTTGGGAACTATTTAATCAGCAGCAGATAAACCACATATTTTGTTTAAAGGCTTGCCATATCGTAAAAATATAATGGATGTAAAATTATGCCCCATGTCCTCAAAACCTGGATATGATTGCCATTTCCCAAAGAAAATGACACTAAATTATTTTTAAGTATACTGTATAATCTTATCCAAAAAAGTACCTTTTATTGTTTTGGTTTTTTTTTTTTTTCTTTGCTGCTGTGATCTGACTTTCTGGTAGAGGATGACTACATTCGTTATCCATGTTCCCTCTGTAAGTAGCAGTGTTAATTTAGTCAACAAAAATATTTTCTTCATAGGTTTCATCAGCTGCATGTTACCAGTGATGAAAACTTGAAAATAAAATTTGAATTAAGTCAATTGACTAAAATGATGGCGAAAATGTATTCCCATTTGCATCAACGAACAAAAATCAGAACAAAAACTTCAGCTTTCCTCAGAGCTACACCTGTCTGTAAAAGCCCCAGCTCTTGACTCTTTCGGATAAGAGATGCAGGCTCCCATCAATGTTTTCCCTTTCCTATGCAGTTCCACACATTACACTCACACTCTCTCTTTGGTGCCCTCTGTTGGCCTTTGCTAAATCAGCAACAAAATTAAATCCTCAGCCTATAACACATTAAAGTTCAAACATTTATTGTGCCACCACATAAGAAAAAGT
>NC_138771.1:253647695-253740775 GCF_965119305.1 Pelophylax lessonae | reverse complement strand
GACAGGAAGAGCTATACATAATTAGTCCTGTGATAAGCAACTAGACTATTCACAAACACAAACAGTAGAGGGCAGTAGATCCCTACAATGCAATTAAATTTGAAAATAGGAGTCACATGAAAATAAAGATCCTCATAGGAGGCATATTTATAAAGCTGTAAATCTGACATTCACTGCAGGTAAATGTTCCTGGTGTATGTGTTTTAAATGACAGTAATTAAATCACCACCAGTGAATGTTTGGTGAAAGCCACATTCACTGTTTTATAAATATGCAAACAATTTGTGAATAAAGCTTTTTGTATCTTTATAAACAGCAGTGAGATACCATAATGTCTAACATTGTGCCCTTTTTTCGGAATATTTTCTACGATATTGGCAGCCAGAGCCATAAATGTAAGCCATTATCTTTCAGCAGTCTGTATATTTATCTCCAAATCTGAGGACGGTAGAAGCCAAATATAATTTGCATAAATTAAAATTTTAAGTTATTATAATCTGATTAGAGGTTTACAATGTCATTTGGTAGTACAATCCATCACCTAATGTTTTATAATCTTCAATTGGTCCAGACATTAATTTGTTTTTAGGGTTGGATGACATTGTCCAAAAAAGTAGATCAATAAAAAAAAAAAAAAATAGACATTTATTGTGTGTAGCTTAGTCTACATCTGTGGTCCAATATTATTGATAGTATACAAATTATGCTGTGTACAGTATGTACTGGAAAAATAGCTTATGTTAATTTAGGGATCAGGAAAATCTCCTTTCAGTACAGAAATTCAGTTCACATTGAATGCCTATACTTTTTAAAGCTAGACTTTCACGGCTGTAAACTTGTATACATACCTTGCTTCAGACTCATTTACAGTAACCATTATGACATCTAAGCTCTAAAACATTCCGTATACTGTATTCCACTAAACCAGGTGGTCTTCCTAAGCTTTTTGATACCAGTGACCACTGTAACAACGCAAAATGTCATTGTTGGTTTTTAATTTTTGGCATGTTGTGTTTGGAGGTAGAAAACCAGTATCAATATAACCGTTCTACTGATAATCATTCCTTTCTGGATCTGGTCTGGAGAGTCCGGCTTTTGAGTTTTGCAGGCTGTCATAAGTTCCTCTATCTCAGTCACTACAGTGTGTCACAACTATATGTAAGGAACTAAGCTGAGACATTGGGCACTCTAGCACACTCTTTGTTTGTACTTTGTGGTGTGTTTCTGGCACAAAACATTCGGTGGGTGATGCTGAATTTTCCTTAGCTGGTATCCTGTGACAGCCCACCTCCCCTCCTGTCACTGGAAAGAAATGGTACACCGGGTGCCCTCGTCGCTCTCCTCAGCACTGCCCAGATACATGGGGATACACATGCACACATGGAGGATTGCACATTAAGTGTGATGCTCTTGACTCCTCCCCTTGCTCTGCATTCCCTCTACCCCAGTTTTAGGCTTTTGAACCTTGGAAAGCACCCAGATACACTTTATTACCAAAAGCATTGGGACACCTGTCTTTCCACGCGCATGAATTTTAATGGCATCCCAGTCTTAGTCCATAGGTTTCAATATTGAGTTGGCCCACCCTTTGCAGCTATAACAGCTTCAACTCCTCTGGGAAGGCTGTCCACAAGGTTTAGGAGTGTGTCTATGGGAATGTTTGACCATTCTTCCAGAAGCGCATTTGTGAGGTCAGGCACTGATGTTAGACAAGAAGGCCTGGCTTGCAGTCTGTGCTCTAATTCATTATCAAAGGTATTCTATTGGGTTGAGGTCAGTACAGTGCAGGCCAGTCACATTTCTCCACCCCAAACTCGCTCATCTATGTCTTTATGTACCTTGTTTTGTGCACTGGTGTACAGTCATGTTGGAAAAAAGTTGGGGAAAAAGTTGGGGAGCATGAAATTGTCCAAAATGTCTTGCTGACACCTTAAGGGTTTCCTTCACTGGAACCAAGCTCAACCTCTGAAAAACAACCCAACACCATAACCTGCCCTGCACAAAATTATTTGGACCAGTGTACAAAGCAAGGTTCATAAAGACATGTTTGAGCGAGTTTGGGGTGGAGGAACTTGACTGGCCTGCACAGAGTCCTGACCTCAACCCGAAAGAACACCTTTGGGATGAATTAGAGCGGAGACTGCAAGCCAGGTCTTCTCCTCCAACATCAGTGCCTGACCTCACAAATGCGCTTCTGGAAGAATGGTCAAACATTCCCATATAGACACACTCCTAAACCTTGTAGACAGCCTTCCCAGAAGAGTTGAAGCTGTTATAGCTGCAAAGGGTGGGCCAACTCAATACTGAACCCCATGGACTAAGACTGGGATGCCAATAACAATCGTGTGCATGGAAAAGCAGGCACCCTAATACTTTTGGTAATGTAGTGTATGTTGATAATGACTAGGTTTAGGGTTAGAGGGTTAGCTTACATTTAGGGTTAGGCTTAGATTATCTTTAGGTTTTAGGATGTGATTCAATAAAATTTGACGTGATCAGTTCTGTGGTTCCAAAACTGATACACCTAAAGCTACCATTACAATTCGAATTCTACAAAGTCAAATGTTCCACCATCTGTATTCCATAACTAACTGGCTAAAAAAATTTGAGTTGTCATATATCCATCAGCATCTCTGGGTTTCGTTTAGTTGTTGGTACTTGGCCACAGGTGTGGGCACTGACAAAGAGGGTGGAACCGGTGTTTAGGCCAAGCCACTGGATTTTTATGCCAGCAGTTGCTGATAAGTAAGTTAGAAATAATTTTTCATTGTGGTTTAAAGAGTAGGTTCACATTTTTTGTGAAAAAACAAACCCGTTTGGGTGATCAATGTACATTGCAAGGCTTTCTGTTCTGAAGGAATAACTCTTTGTTTGTTAACCCTTAGGAAGTTTTCCCCAAAAAATGACATTTTTGTTTTAGAGGATGCCTAAAATCTGATGTGTATCTTTACCCAAGCAGTAAATTACATTTCTGGAGGCGTTCTGTACATCAACGGTGTACAGAACACCTCTAGGTTGCCATATTGCATTGAATTTTATAGAACATTAAGAAATTACAGCAGCTGCAGTTTGAAAAAGAAAGATACTTTTGAATAACATTAAATTATAATGTGGTTTGTGTAGCAAATGTATATGCTTTTTTCATTTCTTTTAATTTGCTTTTTTTTCCCCATGAAAGTGGAGTTACCCATTAAGTTATAGAAGAGAAAACAGCTACGCTTTCTAGCGTTGTTAAGATCTGCTTTAAAACTTTGCATGTCATATTACAAATTAGAACACATAAAAACATGCTAGATTAGCAGAGAGGAGGGCGGGATCTAAGTGTAGTATAAATACATTTATTGTTGTGAAAAGACAAAGGCAGCTACAAACAATGGCTTATTAGGAGATAAGAGCATCTGGTGGAAGTTCCGAGCACAGCAAGGCGCCTGAGCCCAGACTACACAATGTGTCAGTTGGTACAGTCACCTGTAGGCCTAAGAATAGACACCAGGGGGTGCTAACTAAGTGCAGTGTATACAAATAATGCTGGATGCATATAGATAGGCAACTCACATGGTGAAAAAAATTTGTGTTTTAGGTTACGTCATGGTCAGCACCTGCAACTTTGCAGCCTTGTCTGTCTAGTGTCAGGGCCAGGAATCAGCTGGGCAGAGGAAGCAGCAAGATGGGGATTGCTCCTCTGGAACGCAAAGCTGACTGGAAGTGTCATCTGGGGGGGGGGGGTTACATGTTTTGACCTTACTTAATAAAGTGGTCAAACTTCTGGCTTGTAAACAACACCAAGATGTCCCACGTGCTAAACCCTAAATTGATTCACACTGCCCACTTCTGGCTTGTGTAGAAGGCCGTCTATGTCTAAAGGAAGCCTCTGAACACTGCACTGCTCAAACGTGTGTTCAAATTCAAAATGTAGCCTTTAATAGAAAAAAAGCCTGCTTATTTCTGACTTTACCTGCAATTGAAATGTACGGTAATAGGATCTGGTGTGTATAAATGTATCACAAGGCAGGTCAAATGCACCCTCTGAACTGTCATCTACACTAATCCTGTGAAATCAATAGGAATCTGCTAGCCTGAGCTTGATGTGCATTTCAAACCTATGTCAATGCAGGAAAACAAGGCCAGTGTACACAAGGCCTTCATGTGAGACGATTACAACTACAATGCATTTATAAATAAAGAAAAAATTGATTAACATTGAAAAAATTAATTTTTGTAGACAGTTTGATGTGGGCAACAGACTGCAAGATCCATATAGTATATAATTTAGAATCCGTACAGTAATATGATTTAATAATAAGCAATAAACACCCCAGCTTAAGGAGCTCCACTGTATATCGTCTGGAAAACTATGGGGTTTAATTACTAAAGGACCAAAGGCTGTTTACTTAGGTGAAATGGTCAGTGTGCTTAGTAAATACAGTGAAACCTTGTTCATCCAATTAAATGCAGGAAAAAAATTACTTTTTTTTTTTTTACTTTTCTTTGCTCATAATTGTGTATTCAGGTATTATCATTATGTATTATTGGTGGTTAAGAAGTGACCACTAGAGGTCATTGGTGGTGGTATTATGAATAAAAGTCAATGAATTAGGAGACATGTCTTCACCGTCATAATTTGTTAAACATCTTGTAATATTTTAAAATATTGTTTTATGGAGGCACTCAGAGTTCTGTGGCACCCGTGTATGCTTTTGAATTCACCAATTTATAATAATCAAATTAAATAACAGAAAACAAAAAGAGTAAAAATTAAAAGAAAGCTCATTGTATAAAGGCACGTTAAAACAAGTGATTGTAAAATAGAACAGAAAAAGAACAGATGAAGAATAGAAATCTTAATTCTTAGTGCTCCTTCAAACAGACATCTAAAACGCCACATCTGAATGCGTAGTGTATAGCTTTATATGCATTTAAGCACAGCACTGTAGGAATCAATAGGACCATATGCACAGCTGCATTTACAAATTAAATTTGTATAGTGATGTACTAAAATGTTTGTGTGATTTTACGTGCGGAAATATATATATACAGGGCTTTTTTCAGCGGGAACGCGGGGGAACGCAGTTCCGGCACCTCCAGAACTGAATGTATGTATGTAATGTATGTTGCTGGTGGTCAGTTGTTGCTGGGAGGGAGGTACAGTAGAGGAAGGGGTCCATTGATGCTGGCTACTGAGGAACCTTTTGTTGCTGGAAGGGATCTATTTTTGCAGGGGGTGAATCATATGTTGCAGGGGGTCAATTGTTACTGTTGAGGGAGTGGTATTTGTTGCTGGCTGCTGGAGGGTCTATTAATGTTGGCTGATGGGAGTCTATTGTTGCTGGGGTGGATCTATTGTCATTGAAGTGTCCATTGTTGCTAGATCTATTTTACTGTCTTTTTTGTTATCATTAACAAATTCCATACAAAATACTTAGCACCACAAAATAATACTTGGGTCTATATTCTCTAAAAGGGGCGGTATTGGGAGATGGGTAAGGGGCGGAACTAAGGAACGGTTCTTGGAGGTGGGTAAGGGGCAGAGGCGAAGGGTGACTTAAAAGGGAAGAGTTCCTGAACCTATTCTGTGAGGAAAAAAAGCCCTGTATATATATATATATATATATATATATATATATATATATATATATATATATATATATATATATATATATATGCATACAAACATAAAGTAATTAGAAGAATTGCAAGTGCAAGTACTTTACGCACACTTTTTACGCAGGATCTTCTGTTAGCTCTGCCTGTTAGCTCTGCCAGCAAGAACCTGCGTAAAAAAAAAAAAAAAAAAAAAACATATGCCTGGTTGCATGAAGTCTTACCATCAATTGTTCTTGTTCCCACAAGAATTAGCAAAGCACTGTCATATAAACACTACTGTTGAAATTTTGGGCTTCCCCTTTTTGATGAAGTCCACTTCCATTCTTAGCAGGCCATTAATATATCATGAACATCCAGAAAAAGTCTAAGTCAAACACCAATTATCATGGCTATGGACATAGTAGAGCTCCACAGACACCCTAGGGGTCAGAGTCTACTCTCTCTAATTTCCAAAAGCATACATACTGTCTATACACTCACCGGCCACTCTATTACGTACACCTTGCTAGTACCAAGTTGGACCCCCTTTTGCTTTCGGAACTGACCTAATTCTCCATGGCATAGATTCAACAAGGTGTTGGAAACATTTCTCAGAGATTTTGGTCCATATTGACATGATAGCATCATGCAGTTTCTACAGATCTGTCGGCTGCACATCCATGATGCGAATCTCCTCTTCCACCACATCCTAAAGGTGCTTTATTGGATTGAGATCTGGTGACTGTGGAGGCCATTGGAGTACAGGGAACTCATTGTCATGTACAAGAAATCAGTTTAAGATGATTTGAGCTTTGTGGCATGGTGCATTATCCTGCTGGAAGGAGCCATCAGAAGATGGGCACACTGTAGTCATAAGGGATGGACATGGTCAGCAACAATACTCAGGTAGGCCGTGGCATGGAAACAATGCAAAATTATTACTAAGGGGCCCAAAATGTGCCAAGAAAATATCCCCTCACACCATTATACCACCAGCATCAGCCAAAACTATAGATACAAGGCAGGATGGATCCTTGCTTTCATGTTGTTTATGCCAAATTCTGACCCTACCATTCTAATGTCGCAGCTGTAATCGAGACCAAACAACGTTTTTCCAGTCTTCTATTGTCCAATTTTGGTGAACCTGTGCGAATTGTAGTCTCAGTTTCCTGCTCTTAGCAGACATGAGTGGCAGCCGCTGCGGTCTTCTGCTGCTGTGCTTCAAGGTTTGATGTGTTGTGCATTTGGAGATGGTATTCTGCATACCTTGAGTATAACGAGTAGTTATCTGAGTTACTGTTGCCTTTCTATCATCTCCAACCAGTCTGCCCATTCTCTTCTGACCTCTGATATCAACAAGGCATTTTCCTCCACACAACTGCCTCTCACTGGATATTTTCTCTTTTGTGGTCTATTCTCTGTAAACCCTAGAGATGGTTGTGCGTGAAAAATGCAGTAGATCAGCAGCTTTTGAAATAGTCAGACCAGCCCATCTGGCACCAACAACCATGCTACATTCAATGTCACTTAAATCCCCTTTCTTACCCATTCTGATGCTCGGTTTGAACTTCAGCAAGTCATCTTCACCATGTCTAGATGCCTAAATGCATTGAGTTGCTGCCATGTGATTGGCTGATTAGCAATTTGTGTTACCAAGCAATTGAATAGGTGGCTGGAGAGTATTTTGTGTCTTCAAATTATGTCTGCCTGTGCATCCACCCTCCAGTATCCACGGTCGGCTTGAAAAGGATTGAGTAAAGTGCTATCAACATTTTAACTACATGAGGAGCCAGTGAAATGTTTTACTGTATTTCTTATGTTCGGCAGGGTGGAGTCACAACATACAGTATATTAAGCCTCACTTTACCATAATGTACACATTGTTTATCTGTCAACAAAGAACAATTTGGACGGCTGTATTTACAGTCAATAGGAAACCAACAATGAAAGTTGTTAATGACTTAAACATCTTTTGTCTGGTCAAAGGGTAATTTGTTAACATTAGCAGCAAAATACAATGGGCTTTTTGATATATACCCAATGTTTTTTTTAAATTTAAATTCATTGTATATTGTACATGTGCTGATGAAGACTGATGGAACCAGTCCCATGCATTTTTTGCTAACAGTATATTGAAATTTGTTCATGATAATGGACATTTATTACTTACAATGTGAATATTCAAATTTTTATCTCTTCCTAAAAAAATCAGAATAATACAAGGAGAAAGTAATTTATTAATTTCATATATATATACTGTCCATGTGCAGCAATGCATATATATATACTGTATATATATTTTTTTGTGAAAATTAGTGCATAGGGTTATGTGAGTTTGTTTATGTATACATATATTTTTTCTTTTTTTGCACTTTAATCATGTTCATGCACTATGCGTTTAATAAATATATAGATTTTCCAAGATGCAGACGTGTTTAAAACACCCAAAATGCATGGTACTTGCTTGTTTGTAGATGCCTTAAAATTGTACAAAATGTCTAAAACTTGCTTATTTATTCGTTTGCTGTTCATCAATGTGATTTCTTCTTTGACGCTCATGGGTCTATTTTCAATGTCATGGTTGTGCTGCAACAGCAGCACTGTGAGCTTGTTTGAATTTTAATCCAAGGCTTGTCCACTAAATGGCCACGTCATGCAGCTACAAGGTCACTCAAGCACAGTTCTTGGCAACAATATTTAAGTAAAAAATGTAAAATGCTGAAAACAAATAAAATCTGCCATACATACATAATACACTAGTATGCACAAATGTGCACATGCACGCTATTATGATGCTCAGATATACATGTGTCCCTACTGCACTTTTTTTGCAGTCTTTCCTTTTGTTTCAGGGTTGTTTTTAGGGGTTTTCAATTTTTTTTTGTTATTTGTTTCTATTTTATTGCATGTTGAAAGTATTTGGAAAACTTCTTTTTGTGGGATTATATAGGCAATAGCTGAAACAAAGTACTTTTTTATAAAAAAAGAATAAAAAGACTTTTATTTATAAAAACTCTTTAAAATGAATACATGTGCATCAAAAATTGGCTGTCTATTGAGAGATACAACATTTTAAAATAGGGAGTACAGATAAGGGTACAATATGCAAAAACAGGTGAGGAAGACAGTTGATGCATTTTGAGGATTATATCTCTTCTCCAGAGTTACCTGAATCCGAATTGGAGAAAAGGAGCGTCCCGCACATTCACATGGCACTAAGAAGTCCACACTCTCCACCCAATATTATTGTTTATTTTTAAGTGAACTGCCGCCATTCTTGTCAATGGCTGAGAGCGCTGATTGGAGTGTTCTGGCAGAGTGTTCCCTTTGTTCAATTTTATAGATGAAGTGTAGGACAGTGCTGGACTTTTTGCTTTTTATTGATTCACGTTAGATGAGGGAACCAGCTAATTAGATTTTCTTATTGCTTTTGAGATTTTTTTAATGCATGGTAGTTCTTTTGCTTGATTTGTTATGTCCTCTGTGTACTGGTAATCACTGGCCCTGAAATTTGGTGGCCAGTGTGCCAGCTGTATGCTAGTGATCAGTGATCAGTGATATGTGCAGGGTGCAGGAGGATGCTACGTGCAGGGCTCAGGAGGATGCTACGTACAGTGTACAGGGCTCAAGAGAATGCTACGTTTATAGTGCAAGGCTCAGGAGGATGCTAAGTACAGAGTGCAGGGCTAAGGAGGATGCTACTGTATGTACAGAATGCAGGACTCAGGAGGATGCTATGTACGGAGTGCAGGGCTCAGGAGGATGCTATGTACAGAGTGCAGGGCTCAGGAGGATGCCATGTACGGAGTGCAGGGCTCAGGAGAATGCTACGTACAGAGTGCAGGGCTCAGGAGGATGCTACAAACAGAGGACAGGGCTCAGGAGGCTATGTACAAAGTGCAGGGCTTAGGAGGATGCTGCGTACAGAGTGCAAGGCTCAGGAGGATGCTACGTACAGAATGCAAGGTTCAGGAGTGCAGTACGTATAGAGTGCAAGGCTCAGGAGTGCATTACATGCAGAGCACCAGGTTCAGGAATGCATTATGTACAGAGCACCAGGTTCAGGGATACATTATGTAGAGAGTGCAAGGTTCAGGAGTGCATTATGTACAGAGCACCAGGTTCAGGGATACATTATGTACAGACTGCAAGGTTCAGGAGTGCATTACGTACAAAATGAAAGGTTCAGGAATGCATTACATACAGAGTGCAAGGTTCAGGAATGCATTACGTACAGAGTGCAAGGTTCAGGACACCATTACATACAGAGTGAAGAACAAAATTAAAACCATGCTCTTTTTAAATATTAAATCATCAAGAAACAGCTTATAATAAGCTTATAATAGTATATGGGAATGTCCATACATAATAGTGCAATAAGGTGGTACAGAGATCCTCTCAAGTGACTCCACACAGCAAAATGAAGTGGGTTGTGCTATCTTCCACCACCGTCAGGTACTGTAGATTTCTTACTCACCACACACGGACATTTAGAATGGATAATGGATAATTGAGAGGAGTTTCTCATCATCAGGGGTCATCAAGGGTCCCATGACACATCCCTTCCTTCTATTTATATCACCACCATATTAGGATATCCAATCCGTTTTAAGCCTTTCATACCAAATTAAAGCCAATTCTTTGCATCTGCCAATAGTAAGATATGCATGAAAACAAAATGATACTGCCCATATTAATTAAAAATGGTAACGCACCTATTTAATATTTAGCCCCCCATCTAGTGAGAACACAACCCAATTAATGTATAAGAAGTGATATGAAATATGAAAAGTAACAAATAATAATAAAAAGTATACAGTATATAATATAACATTTAAAAATTATTAGAATAAAAAATATAACGACATCTAGAGGACTGAGACAGTTTGAAACACCTTTACATCTAGAAATTCCAAATGTAGCAGTTTAAGTCAATATCCACATTAATTCCTACCTGACTCAAAGTACACAATTCAAATATCCATTCTGTTTCGTTTTTTGATATTCTCTGTTTCATATTACCTCCTCTCCAATGAGGTTTCAATCCCGTCAATACCGCAAAAGATTGCTAGACTAGAGTCCCTGTTATGATCAATCCTAAAGTGGTTGGATAGACTATGTTTTGGAAATTTTTTTTTATGTTATTCAGATGCTCATTAATTCTGGGGGCTAATTTTCTTGTTGTTTGCCCTACGTATTGCAACCCACATGGGCACATGATTAGATGGGTGGAGTCGCAGGAAATGAATTTGTTGATTCTATATTCTCTCTCTGTACCAAATGATGTGAATCTATCTATTTTCCTTTTCTCAATTTTAGTTGTCCTACATGTTTTGCATCTCTTGCAGTGATAAAAGCCTGTACTATCTAGAAAAGGCATATTCTTTTTTGGTGAATTATGAATATGGGGTGCTATTTTGTTCCAGAGGCTGGGTACTTTCCAGTAAACAAATTTTGGTTGTCTGGGGAGTATACCAGACAACGTCTTATCCCTCAACAACAAGGGCCGATGTTTCTTAACAATATGTTCTAAGGTTTTATAATCCTGGTTGAAATTGGTCAGAAAAACTATATTTTCCCTATTATCCTTACGCTTAGGTTTATCTCCTAATAGATCATTTCTATCCATGTTCATAACACATGCCTGGATTGGTAACAATATCTTATCGTGGTACCCTTTATCTCTGAACCTGCTTAACAATACATTAGATTGCTGGATGTAATCATCCATGTCATCACAATTGTGCCTGATCCGCATAAGTTGGCCCTTAGGGATACCCCCATGCCACTTAGAGTGGTGGCAGCTAGCAGTAGGAATATAGCTTTGATTCTTTGATTCTTGTAAGCACTTATGATATGGTTTCATTTACACATAGATGTCCATATGCATCTGTGTATATATGTGTACGCGCATATATATATATATATATATATATATATATATATATATTGTAAGGGATTAGCTCGGTGGTAGGCGTGGATGACCCCTTTTGGGGTGCGTTTTCACAGAGAGATAGCCGACAAGTGCTTGCAAACAAACAGTGTGGTTTATTAAATGGTGTTTTCTTCACCAGGCTGTATGCAGCAAAACATCCAAAATAAAATAAAACACAAAATAAATCCTTGCCTCTGTGGGCGGCTACCTTCTCACAGCTGGAACCTACCTAAGAAGTCTTTCCAACCTACTGTTGGGCCGACACTGCTGATCCTACAGCAGACACTCAAATGTCCATTTGTTTGCTTTTCACACAGCACAAACATTGTCCATTGAACATGTCCCTTTGTTTTCTTTCACACAGCACATGTTCATTTATAACAGGATCCTTTACTCTTCAGATTCTTCACATGGAACACTTCTCTTCACACTCTTCACATGGAACACTTTGTCTTCTCACCTTTGAGACGTCTTCACTCGTGGTTACCCTCCTTAGCTTCACATCGCTGTAGGGGGGTCTTCTCCCATGCTCACCAGCTTGTCGGGAGGCACACATCCGACTGTCCCCCTCTCCCAGCCCACACGGCGACAGGTGGCAGCAGTCCTTCTCCCATGCCCACACGGCGTCGGGAGGTACACGTATGTCTGTCCTCCTCTTCCCAGCTCACACAGCGACAGGAGGCAGCACTCAATAGATTTTCTCTGGACAAATTATAGAGTCCTTGATCTCCTCATTCTGAACAGCTGAATGGTTTTCAACTTCCTGCTGGCTCTCTCTGCAGCCAACACCCTATAGTATCAGTGAACTTTCAAAGCAGGTGGGAATGTGTCTCCTCTCAGTGACTACATTCCCAGATTTACCTGACTTCCTGTCACATACCCCCCCCTCTTGTTTCAACCCTAGGGTTGGGACACATATTTCCAGGCACGCATGTGTCAGGCACTGCTGACTCACTGATAAGCCTCCTATTATCCTCAAGCTTCCGGATGAAACTGTTTTGTCATCTTCATTGACAGATTTCTCATAACTGCCACACAGTTTGTCTCTCATCTCATATACACATTCTTCAACTGCATTTTTGGCATCATTTTGCTCCTTCTCGTTTCTGTCATCTTCATTGACAGCTTTCTCATAAATGTCAGACAGCTTGTCCCTCATAACCGTCTGTCCAATCCACCATGGAGGACCGTGATCCATAGGCAACTCAATTGGGCTAGTCTTAATGTCTTCAACATTCTTAAGACGCCTCTCTCTGCAATCCATAAATGTTTTCCACAAAACTTTGAGAACCTTTGCTTCACTAAGCTTTGTTCCAAGTAGGGACTCTTGACATCCCTCTGTGACTTGAGTTGCCTCTCCATACATCTGTACACAATCATTGACTTTTTGTTGTAAAAGGGAATGATCTTCCTTCTTGAGCTTTGCTTGCTCTAAGATGCTGTGCAGAGGATTTTCCAATTGAGACAACAGGCTGTCACACATTTCTTCAAAGTGACCCCTGTTCCTTTTCCCAGAGATATCAATATCATTCACCAAACATTTCATATTCATAGGCAGATCGGAAGCATTTGCACTCATCAACTTCTTAAACTTTTCGCCCTCCTGAGCGAGTCGCAGTAAAGGCCTACTATTTGATTTGATATTCAGTTTATATTTCTTGCCAAACTCTTCACAGAAGTAGTCAACCAGATCATCATCAACTTTCCTTACACCAACATAGGGGTTAAAGGCAACAACACAGTTGAACCCAGCGATCTGGGTGGTATCCATTATAGACCTCCTCTCTGCATCAGTGAAGAAGCATGGAACTGCAACACATTCTTTTACAGGTTTCTTCAATGCACTTTCTGCTGAACTATTTGACCGCTCAAGGTCACCTAGTTCTTTTTCTCTATCTGAATTCCACATGGAATGCATCTCAAGATCACGATCAAACTTCTGCCACCCGTCTTTCACCAGTTCCATTTTGGAAACACTCCCTGAAAGGCACTTATTCATTTGCTTCACGTTTTCACCAACAGCCTTAGTTTTTCCCACTAGGTTTTCAGCCTGAACTGAGAAATCATCACATTTCTTACTCAGCTCCTTTGTTTGCTGAAGCTCTAATGATACATTTTCCAATGCTTGAAGTTTTTGAAGGAACGGTTTATTCCAAAGGGGTGATTCAAGCCACATGTCATCACATTTCTGAGGCTCACTCAGGACAGACCCCAAAACACTGATCCTTTTAAAAACTGCATCAGGCACACTATCCCCTCTTTGGGACAGATCCTCTGTTGCCTGGAATTCCTCTTCCAGTTCCTGCAACGGAATCTTCATCTCTTCTACTTGCTGTTCTAAGGCTCGCTTAGACTTTTCTAGCTCCTGAACTCTTTTCACAACATCATCCTTGGAGCTGACCAATTCTTCCATTTCTGTACGCAGCTGTTTGTTAACACTTTCTAGTTCAGCCTTACACTCTAGAGCTTCCTCCAAAGAGCGAGCCAAGAACAGGGCTTTGCTCTCGTTATCACGCACCTCCGTTTCTGCACGGGCGCGTTCTTCTGCATATTTTGCAGACACAGTCTTCTCTTCACCAAGCATCTGATCAAACTTCTTTTTCACATCTTCAACACACTGTAATGAACCAACGCTTTCTTCCATGCGTTTTTTCATATCCGCTATCTGAGCTTGCAATGTTGCGACTTGCTCTGATAGGTTTTTCTTTGCTTCCGCCTCCTCTTTTAATTGTTCCAGGAAGCCATTTTTCTCATCTTCCATTTGTTTGAGCTTTGTGCTAAAACTCAGCCTTTGACACCTCTCTTCCTGTAAGAGTTCCTGCGTGTCTTGCAGCTGCGATTCCAAGATAGAAAAATCTTCCGCAATTTCTCTAGATTTGCTGTCTGCTTGAGAAAGCTGATTTGTAACATTGTCCAACTCAACCTGCAGTCGGTTTGCCTTCTCTGACAGCTTAGCACACAATCGGTCACCTTCTGACACCTTGACTTGCGATTCCAGAAGCTGTGCCTCTACTTTTTCCCTCTTATGTTCACAATCTCCTTTTCCCTGCATAAGAGCCTTCACCTCATTGGCTAGCATCTGGGAATAAGAATGTAATTCTGCCACACAGGCTTCTTTCTCCTTTAACTGCTGCTGGAAACGTTGGGCTTCACCTTTCCAACTTTCACAGTCTGCACGTAATTCATCTACCACATTGCTCAAAGTGGTGAGCTCATACACAGTACTCAGTAATTTAGCCTCTCTTTCACTTTTCTCTTTGTCGCTGAGAGACAATGTCGCTTTCAGAGCAACATTCTGTTCCTGCGACTCCTGCAGGTCTATTTTTGTAGCTCCCAAAGACTGAAGACTTTTTTCCAGCTGATTACGCAACTCCAACATATCAGCCATACTTTGCTTCTGCAAAGTCTGAATTTCACTTTCCTTTTCCATGAGGATGGTATCTTTCTCCATTATAGTCTCTCTGCGTTTTTGCAACTCGACCAAAAGAAGAGCAGTGGATTCTTCCCACTGTAACACATGAGACTTGAGTAGTTCATTCATTTCCTGCAAGTTTCTATGCTCCATTTTAAGCAATTCCAAGGCTTGTTCCTTTTCTTCCATTTTCCGTTGCAAGGCATCCAACTCAGCCCTGCACACATACTCGGTTTCCTCCAAACCGATGGCCTCCATTGGCTGCTGGCGTCTCTGTTTCCAGCCTGCCATGCTCTCTTGGTGAGCCTTTTGCTGAGCTGCAAAGCTCCGCTGAAAATCCGCATTTGCCTGCTGTTGAGCTGCATTTGCTTGCTGTTGAGCTGCATTTGATATAATCAGATGTTTCAACATCTCCTCCATTTTGAGTTTACTTTTCATCTGAGCACACTGCGTCTCCATAGCAGTTTCATCAGTGTTGCTAGGGACAACAACCTTCCTCTTTAGTAGACTCTCTTTAGGCATGGATGGGGCTGGTTCAGACGGCAACATCCCCTCCATCCAAAGAATCCGGTCTCTCATTTCATCTATCTTTGCATTTTTCAGGCGTTTGGACCGCCCCATCTTCAATAACTCCACAAACAAATTTTTCACAGTCCAGCAAACAATTTTCAGACCACTGTCTCTTCAACACATGTAGTTTTTCTCTCTCTTGCAGGATCTCTTTTCCTGCGCACACAGTTTGTGCAGTCACTTGCACCAGACACAACAAAGTTCATCAAAAAATTTTGAGACCCCTGTCTCTTTAAAACACTTTTTTTTTTTTTTTTTTTTTTTACTGTCAGGATCTTCTCTCCTGCACACATAGATTGTGCAATCTCATGCACCAGACAAAGTTCATCAAACATTTGCACTTCCTTGCAGGGATCTTGCTGCTTCTGCCCACTGCATACCTCCACCATATGTAAGGGATTAGCTCGGTGGTAGGCGTGGATGACCCCTTTTGGGGTGCGTTTTCACAGAGAGATAGCCGACAAGTGCTTGCAAACAAACAGTGTGGTTTATTAAATGGTGTTTTCTTCACCAGGCTGTATGCAGCAAAACATCCAAAATAAAATAAAACACAAAATAAATCCTTGCCTCTGTGGGCGGCTACCTTCTCACAGCTGGAACCTACCTAAGAAGTCTTTCCAACCTACTGTTGGGCCGACACTGCTGATCCTACAGCAGACACTCAAATGTCCATTTGTTTGCTTTTCACACAGCACAAACATTGTCCATTGAACATGTCCCTTTGTTTTCTTTCACACAGCACATGTTCATTTATAACAGGATCCTTTACTCTTCAGATTCTTCACATGGAACACTTCTCTTCACACTCTTCACATGGAACACTTTGTCTTCTCACCTTTGAGACGTCTTCACTCGTGGTTACCCTCCTTAGCTTCACATCGCTGTAGGGGGTCTTCTCCCATGCTCACCAGCTTGTCGGGAGGCACACATCCGACTGTCCCCCTCTCCCAGCCCACACGGCGACAGGTGGCAGCAGTCCTTCTCCCATGCCCACACGGCGTCGGGAGGTACACGTATGTCTGTCCTCCTCTTCCCAGCTCACACAGCGACAGGAGGCAGCACTCAATAGATTTTCTCTGGACAAATTATAGAGTCCTTGATCTCCTCATTCTGAACAGCTGAATGGTTTTCAACTTCCTGCTGGCTCTCTCTGCAGCCAACACCCTATAGTATCAGTGAACTTTCAAAGCAGGTGGGAATGTGTCTCCTCTCAGTGACTACATTCCCAGATTTACCTGACTTCCTGTCACAATATATATATATATATATATATATATATATATATATATATATGTGTGTGTATATATATATATATACATATATATATATATTTTTTTTTTTTTTGGTATAGTCTCGGCAACTTGTGGATGCGATTTCCTTGTCCTGCTTATGCCAACTGTTTTTTTTCTATTTTAGTTTCATGTTTATCTTCCAATTTATTAATATTATATTTTTATTATTTTTATTTTTGTTTAGTTATTACTATTTTCATTAATACATTCTTCTGATTATAATGAATTTATGCATGTGCCTATACTTGCCATCTGTGCCCGCATTTGCTACATTTGTTTTTATGCTACTAACTACCTTTTGTATGTTCAGATGTAGAAGGGTTAATGGTAGATTAGGCCAATAATTAGCTCTGCCCACTCCACGCCCCCATTTCAATGGGCTTTAAATTCTGTTGTTGCCGACATCTCCATGACTTGACAAAGCGCATGCGCGCAAAACGCGTCATCACGGCAACCCTTCTTTTTCCTGCATTACAGGCTGGTCAACAGGCATCTCATTCCGGTCCGGCACTTCCGGGAGCGCCACACGGGAGCGCCAGAGGGACCCAGCTTGGCTCCCGTATGTCCGTGGCTCAGTGTGAGCGGTTGCGAGCCTGCACACCAGGGCATTTTTTTGCTATACCTTGCTACACCACTTCAAGTGGCCATCAACCCTCTTACATCTGGACCCACCGGCTTGGTACTGTATTGGCTTTCATTGACTAAAGGTTTTAACGCAATTATGTGCAAAAAACTGTATTGAGACTTTCCATTGGCCGTCATCACAGGAAATAGTGGTCATCATCCCCCCCCAGATAGCTCTGTCCTTTCTGTTGCCTGCCTAATTTCGTTTTTATGCATTGGCGGATGTAAAGAATTGGTTTAAGTTATGGTGTGAAAGATTGAAATGGATTGGACATCCCAATATGGCGGTGATATAAAAAGAAGGACTGGACGTGTCCAGTCATGTGACCCCTGATGATGTCAGACGTTGCTAAAGAAACGCATTGGGTGGGATCTAAGCGACACATCACTTCCGCCATCTTGGAACGCAGGTGGAACACAAATCGGCGTTCCTGCCATGTTCACAAGTCTACTTTGATCTGAAACAAACGTGTTTTTACTAGTGCACAATCAATAAATACTTCAAAATACTACTTTGTCTTTTACCTAATCATATGGTACACCACTCTGGAGATATCATCTGAGTGGATTGGAGTGCTACTGGGGAACATCTATTTCTATGAGAGAAACTCCTCTCAATGATCCCTTATGCATTCTAAATGTCTGTGTCTGGTGAGTAGGAAATCTACGGTGGTGGAAGAGAGCACAACCCAATTTTGCTGTGTGGAGTCACTTGAGAGGATCTCTGCATCACCTTATTGCACTATTTGGAGCACTTTTATAACATACTGTTATAAGCGTATTACAGGCTGTTTCTTGATGATTTCATCTTTAAAGGGAGCGCGGTTTTAATTTTGCCTTTCACTATATTCCAGGCTTGTTATGCTTTACAACTAGCTGCTTCATATTTATTATTTGTATAATTTGTCACAATTTTATTAACAGTGATTTGTAAATTTCAGAAATATATTATTTCTTGTACACATTGTGTGTTAATTGACACTATACATATTGTTGGATTTTATCCAGAGTACACAGGTAGAGGGCATTTACTCTATTTTTAATTACATACAGAGTGCAAGGTTCAGGAGTGTGTTGTACAGAGTGCAAGATTTTAGGAATACATTGTACAGGGTGCAAGGTTCAGGAATGTGTTGTACAGAGTGCAAGGTTCAGGAGTGTGTTGTACAGAGTGCAAGGTTCAGGACTGCGTTGTACAGAGTGCAGAAATTAGTTAAACTGCAAAGACACCAATTGATTAAACATAGCACACTTATCTTCTAAGATCTTGATTAGCAGCATACAGGAGCCAAAGCAAGAATGGCGGCATAAGATGGATAATAAATAAGTGCAGCCTAACAGGACCTGCAGCAGTGTGAACATTCATTCAGCACACCCAGGGATTGGTGGTCAAGCCGGGGGCGTGCAGCCGCAATGACAGTGAGTGGAGCTGTCAAGTCCAACCTCTGATGTCGGGATTAGGCGGGGCCAATATGCGTAGCTCCGCCCCTTTGTCAGACAATCAACCCGTGTATAAATTGGTGGGCGGGGAAGAAGGTGGCAGGACCAATTGTAACTACTGCATGTGCACCTACAGCGGTGTTTAATAAACTTGAATTATACAGGGGTGCACAAATAGTAGTTACAATTGGTCCTGCCCTCTGCCACCTTCCTCCCTGCCTACCACTGTATAAATCTCAGTTGCTTTTCTATACACTGGTTGTCTGACAAAGGGTGGGAGCTCCGCATATCGCCCCCCCAATCCCCAACATCACTGTGGCCGTACGCCCCCGGCTTGCCCACCAATCCCTGCCTGTGCTGGATGGATGTTCACACTGCTGCAGGTCCTGCTAGGCTGTCAGCAATAGGTATGGGCGCCACCCCTGAATCTGGGGACAGAACCGGGGACAGACTTGGTCCAGGAACAGTGTCCTCAGTCCAAGGACTGTGCCTTTAAGACCAGGGACATCTGCTCACTCTACATCGGTGGCATGGATACTGGGGAGTGATGTTTGTGTGCTGGAGTGCAGGTCCCACTGGTGGCATGGATACTGGGGAATGAGGTTTGTGTGCTGGAGTGCAGATCTCACTGGTGGCATGGATACTGGGGAGTGATGTTTGTGTGCTTGAGTGCAGGTCCCACTGGTGGCATGGATACTGGGGAATGAGGTTTGTGTGCTGGAGTGCAGATCTCACTGGTGGCATGGATACTGGGGAGTGATGTTTGTGTGCTTGAGTGCAGGTATAATTGGTGGCATGGATACTGGGGAGTGAGGTGTGTGTGCTGGAGTAAAGATCTCACTGGTAGCATGGATACTGTGGAGTAAGGTATGTGTGCTGGAATGCAGATCTCACTGGTGGCAGGGATACTGGGGAGTGAGGTATGTGTGCTGGAGTACAGGTCTTACTGGTGGCATGGATACTGTGGAGTAAGGTATGTGTGCTGGAGTGCAGGTATCACTGGTGGCATGGATACTGGGAAGTGAGGTGTGTGCGTGCTGGAGTACAGGTCTCACTGGTGGCATGGATACTGGGGAGTGAGGTTTGTGTGCTGGAGTGCAAATCTCACTGGTGGCATTGATACTGGGGAGTGAGGTGTGTGCTGGAGTGCAGATCTCACTGGTGGCATTGATACTGGGGAGAGAGGTATGTGTGCTTGAGTGCAACTCTCACTGGTGGCATGGATACTGGGGAATAAGGTATGTGTGTGTTGGAGGGCAGGTATCATTGGTGGCATGAATACTGGGGAGTGAGGTATGTGTGCTACAG
Source organism: Pelophylax lessonae (assembly GCF_965119305.1). Taxonomy (NCBI): domain Eukaryota; kingdom Metazoa; phylum Chordata; class Amphibia; order Anura; family Ranidae; genus Pelophylax; species Pelophylax lessonae. The sequence continues at coordinate 253,720,611 of NC_138771.1, read as the reverse complement.
TGCAGGTATCATTGGTGGCATGGATACTAGGGAGTGAGGTATGTGTGCTGGAGTGCAGATCTCACTGGTGGCATGGATACTGGGGAGTGAGGTATGTGTGCTGAAGTGCAGGTATCACAGGTTGCATTGATACTGGGAAGTGAGGTATGTGTGCTGGAGTGCAGGTCTCATTGGTGGCATGGATACTGGGGAGTGAGGTATGTGTGCTGGAGTATAGATCTCACCGGTGGCATGGATACTGGGGAGTGAGGTATGTCTTCCGGAGTGCCGATTGCACTGGTGGCATGGATAGTGGGGAGTGAGGTGTGTGTACTGGAGTGCAGACCTCATTGGTGGCATGAACACTGGGGAGTAAGGTATGTGTGCTAGAGTACAGGTATCATTGGTGGCATGGAAACTGGGAAGTGATGTATGTGTGCTGGAGTGCAGGTATCATTGGTGGCATGGATACTAGGGAGTTTGGTATGTGTGCTGGAATGCAAGTATCATTGGTGGCATGGATACTGGGGAGAGAGGTATGTGTGCTGGAGTGCAGGTGTGATTAGTGGCATGGATACTGGGGAGTGAGGTATGAGTGCTGGAGTGCAGGTATCATTGGTGGCATGGATACTGGGGAGTGAAGTGTGTGTGCTGGAGTACAGATCTCACTGGTGGCATAGATACTGGTGAGTGAGGTTTGTGTGCTGGAGTGCAAATCTCACTGGTGGCATGGATACTGGGGAGTGAGGTATGTGTGCTTGAGTGCAGGTATCACTGGTGTCATGGATACTGGGGAGTGAGGTGTGTGTGCGCTGGAGTACAGATCTCACTGGTGGCATGGATACTGGAGAGTGAGGTATGTGTGCTTGAGCGCAGATCGCACTGGTGGCATGGATACTGGCGAATGAGGTGTGTGTGCTGGAGTACAGGTCTCACTTGTGGCATGGATACTGTGGAGTGAGGTATGTGTGCTGGAGTGCAGGTATCACTGGTAGCATGGATACTGGGGAGTGAGGTGTGTGTGCTGGAGTACAGGTCTCACTGGTGGGATGGATACTGTGGAGTGAGATATGTGTTCTGGAGTGCAGGTATTAAAGGTGGCATGTATACTGGGAAGTGAGGTGTGTGTGTGTGCTGAAGTACAGGTCTCACTGGTGGCATGGTTACTGGGGAGTGAGGTATGTGTGCTGGAGTGCAAATCTCACTGGTGGCATTGATACTGGGGAGTGAGGTGTGTGCTGGAGTGCAGATCTCACTGGTGGCATGGATACTGGGGAGTGAGGTATGTGTGCTAGAGTGCAGATCTCACTGGTGGCATGGATACTGGGGAATGAGGTATGTGTGTGTTGGAGTGCAGGTATCATTGGTGGTATGAATACTGGGGAGCGAGGAATGTGTGCTAAAGTGCAGGTATCATTGGTGGCATGGATACTTGGAAGGGAGGTATGTGTGCTGGAGTGCAGGTCTCACTGGTGGCATGGATACAGGGGAGTGAGGTGTGTGTGTGCTGGAGTATAGGTCTCACTGGTGGCATGGATACTGGGGAGTGAGGTATGTGTGCTGGAGTGCAGATCTCACTGGTGGCATGGATACTGGGGAGTGAGTGTGCTGGAGTGCAGATCTCACTGGTGCCATTAATACTGGGGAGTAAGGTATGTGTGCTGGAGTGCAGGTATCATTGTTGGCATGTATACAGGGGAGTGAGGTGTGTGTGCTAGAGTGCAGGTATCATTGTCGGCATGGATACTGGGGAGTGAGGTATGTGTGCTGGCTTGCAGGTATCATTGGTGGCATGGATACTGGGGAGTGAGGTGTGTGTGCTGGAGTGCAGATCTCACTGGTGGCATGGATACTGGGGAGTGAGGTGTGTGTGCTGGAGTGCAGATCTCACTGGTGGCATGGATACTGGGGAGTGAGGTGTGTGTGCTGGAGTGCAGATTTCACTAGTGGCATGGATACTGGGGAGTGAGGTATGTGTGCTGGAGTGCAGATCTCACTGGTGGCATGAATACCGGGGAGTAAGGTATGTGTGCTGGAGTGCAGGTATCATTGGAGGCATGGATACTGGGGAGTGAGGTATGTGTGCTGGCTTGCAGGTATCCTTGGTGGCATTGATACTGGGGAGTGAGGTGTGTGTGCTTGAGTGCAGATCTCACTGGTGGCATGGATACTGGGGAGTGAGGTATGTGTGCTGGAGTGCAGGTATCATTGGTGGCATGGATACTGGGGAGTGAGGTGTGTGTGCTGGAGTACAGATCTCACTGGTGGCATGGATACTGGGGAGTGAGGTATGTGTGCTTGAGTTCAGGTATCACTGGTGTCATGGATACAGGGGAGTGAGGTGTGTGTGTGTGTGCGCTGGAGTACAGATCTCACTGGTGGCATGGATACTGGGGAGTGAGGTTTGTGTGCGCTGGAGTACAGATCTCACTGGTGGCATGGATACTGGGGAGTGAGGTATGTGTGCTGGAGTGCAGATCTCACTGGTGGCATGGATACTGGGGAGTGAGGTATGTGTGCTTGAGCGCAGATCTCACTGGTGGCATGGATACTGGGGAGTGAGGTGTGTGTGCTGGAGTAAAGGTCTCACTTGTGGCATGGATATTGTGGAGTGAGGTATGTGTGCTGGAGTGCAGGTATCACTGGTGGCATGGATACTGGGGAGTGAGGTGTGTGTGCTGGAGTGCAGATCTCACTGGTATCATTGGTGGCATGGATACTGGGGAGTGAGGTATGTGTGCTGGAGTGCAGATCTCACTGGTGGCATGGATACTGGGGTGTGAGGTGTGTGTGCTGGAATGCAGATATCACTGGTATCATTGGGGGCATGGATACTGGGGAGTGAGGTGTGTGTGCTGGAGTGCAGGTATCATTGGTGGCATGGATACTGGGGAGTGAGGTATGTGTGCTGGAGTGCAGATCTCACTGGTGGCATGGATGCTGGGGAGTGTGGTGTGTGTGCTGGAATGCAGATCTCACTGGTATCATTGGTGGCATGGATACTGGGGAGTGAGGTGTGTTTGCTGGAGTGCAGATCTCACTAGTATCATTGGTGGCATGGATACTGCAGAGTGGGGTATGTGTGCTGGAGTGCAGGTATCATTGGTGGCATGGATACTGGGGAGTGAGGTGTGTGTGCTGGAGTGCAGATCTCACTGGTATCATTGGTGGCATGGATACTGGGGAGTGAGATGTGTTTGCTGGAGTGCAGATCTCACTAGTATCATTGGTGGCATGGATACTGCAGAGTGGGGTATGTGTGCTGGAGTGCAGGTATCATTGGTGGCATGGATACTGGGGAGTGAGGTGTGTGTGCTGGAGTGCAGATCTCACTGGTGGCATGGATACTGGGGAATGAGGTATGTGTGTGTTGGAGTGCAGGTATCATTGGTGGCATGAATACTGGGGAGTGAGGAATGTGTGCTAAAGTGCAGGTATCATTGGTGGCATGGATACTGGGGAGTGGGGTATGTGTGCTGGAGTGCAGGTCTCACTGGTGGCATGGATACTGGGGAGTGGGGTATGTGTGCTGGATTGCAGGTATCACAGGTGGCATGGATACTGGGAAGTGAGGTGTGTGTGTGCTGGAGTACAGGTCTCACTGGTGGAATGGATACTGGAGAGTGAGGTATGTGTGCTGGAGTGCAGATCTCACTGGTGGCATGGATACTGGGGAGCGAGGTGTGTGTGCTGGAGTTCAGATCTCACTGGTGGCATGATTACTGGGGAGTAAGGTATGTGTGCTGGAGTGCAGGTATCATTGGTGGCATGGATACAGGGGAGTGAGGTGTGTGTGCTGGAGTGCAGGTATCATTGTTGGCATGGATACTGGGGAGTGAGGTATGTGTGCTGGCTTGCAGGTATCATTGCTGGCATGGATACTGGGGAGTGAGGTGTGTGTGCTGGAGTGCAGATCTCACTGGTGGCATGGATACTGGGGATCGAGGTATGTGTGCTGGAGTGCAGGTATCATTGGTGGCATGGATACTGGGGAGTGAGGTGTGTGTGCTGGAGTGCAGATCTCACTGGTGGCATGGATACTGGGGAGTGAGGTGTGTGTGCTGAAGTGCAGGTATCATTGGTGGCATGGATACTGGGGAGTAAGGTAATGGTGCTGGAGTGCAGGTATCATTGGTGGCATGGATACTGGGGAGTGAAGTATGTGTGCTGGAGTGCAGATCTCACTGGTGGCATGGATACTGGGGAGTGAGGTATGTGTGCTTGAGTGCAAATCTCACTGGTGGCATGGATACTGGGGAGTGAGGTATGTGTGCTGGAGTGCAGATCTCACTGGTGGCATGGATACTGGGGTGTGAGGTGTGTGTGCTGGAATGCAGATCTCACTGGTATCATTGGTGGCATGGATACTGGGGAGTGAGGTATGTGTGCAGGAGTGCAGATCTCACTGGTGGCATGGATACTGGGGTGTGAGGTGTGTGTGCTGGAATGCAGATCTCACTGGTGGCGTGGATACTGGGGAGCGAGATGTGTGTGCTGGAGTTCAGATCTCACTGGTGGCATGATTACTGGGGAGTGAGGTGTGTGTGTGCTGGAGTGCAGGTATCATTGGTGGCATGGATACTGGGGAGTGAGGTGTGTGTGCTGGAGTGCAGGTATCATTGTTGGCATGGATACTGGGGAGTGAGGTATGTGTGCTGGCTTGCAGGTATCATTGCTGGCATGGATACAGGCGGTCCCCGGGTTACGAACACAATAGGGACTGTTTGTTTGTTTTTAAGTCGAATTTGTTTGTACATCGGAACATGTACTTTTCTAAGTGTAACTCCAGCCCAAAAAATTCATAAGGATACAGACAGCAGTACTAACCTCATTGTGGCTCTAACCCCACACCATACAGTACCGTACTAGCCAAAACTAAAAGGCTAAAAGAGACCCAGAAGGATAGTTACATTCAACATAGCTAGAAGTACAAGTACAATACAGTGGTCCTGCTCCCAATACAGAGTAATGTAATCTCACCAGTTTCCAGACAGTTCCACCAGCCTGTGCAGTGGGATGTTTCTGGGCAGTGTGGGGAAATCAGTACATGTAGTACATGCAGCGTGCATTGTGGCCGGCACTAAGATGGATGCTATCCAGCACAGGAGCGAGAAGAAGCCGGAAGAAGCCAGCAGTGACGTCACGCGGGCGACGTCACCGTTCGTAAGTAGGAGTCGTTCGTCATGCCCCCGTTCGTAAGTAGGAGTCGTTCGTCACGGGGCCCTGTTCGTAAGTAGGAGTCGTTCGCAACTCGGATGTTCGTAAGTCGGGGACTGCCTGTACTGGGAAGTGAGGTATGTGTGCTGGAGTGCAGGTATCATTGGTGGCATGGATACTGGGGAGTGAGGTGTGTGTGCTGGAGTGCAGATCTCACTGGTGGCATGGATACTGGAGAGTGAGGTATGTGTGCTGGAGTGCAGGTATCATTGGTGGCATGGATACTGGGGAGTGAGGTGTGTGTGCTGGAGTGCAGATCTCACTGGTGGCATGGATACTGGGGAGTGAGGTGTGTGTGCTGGAGTGCAGATCTCACTGGTGGCATGGATACTGGGGAGTGAGGTATGTGTGCTGGAGTGCAGATCTCACTGGTGGCATGGATACTGGGGAGTGAGGTCTGTGTGCTGGAGTGCAGATCTCACTGGTGGCATGGATACTCGGGAGTGAGGTGTGTGTGCTGGAATGCAGATCTCACTGGTATCATTGGTGGCATGGTTACTGCATAGTGAGGTATGTGTGCTGGAGTGCAGGTATCATTGGTGGCATGGATACTGGGGAGTGAGGTGTGTGTGCTGGAGTGCAGATCTCACTGGTGGCATGGATACTGGGGAGTGAGGTATGTGTGCTAGAGTGCACATCTCACTGGTGGAATGGATACTGGGGAATGAGGTATGTGTGCTGGAGTGCAGATCTCACTGGTGGCATGGATACTGGCGAGGGAGTTGTGTGTGCTGGAGTGCAGATCTCACTGGTGGCATGGATACTGGGGACCGAGGTGTGTGTGCTGGAGTGCAGATCTCACTGGTGGCATGGATACTGGGGAGTGAGGTGTGTGTGCTGGAGTGCAGATCTCACTGGTGGCACTGAGTTGTGTGCTCTGGAGTGCACCAATCTCATTTGTTGTACGGATACTGGAGAGGGGACTGAGCTGTGTATGCCAGGGCAAATCTCACTGGTTTTGTATTTCACATTCCCTGTGTCCAGGAAATACTGACTTCAGGTTTAGGATTGCATATTTCACACACAATATTGGAGAGGTTTACCAGCTTGTATGAAATAGTGAATGTATCCATCAGGTAAAAAGAAGGTCTGACTGTCATCAATCAGGTTTTCACTAGCGCTGACAACTTTACCCTTTGCATCTGGCATTCCCCCAGCCTTTAAATTGTAAGCTTGCTCAGACATGCTTTCTCTCCTTGATTACCATGTACGCTACATGTTTTGACCGACGTTTCTAATTTACACCATTTTATTATCTGACATACAATGCTGACAAACATTAAATAAAATATAATGCCATAAAAATTAACAATGAAATTATTTTTCTTAAAGCGCTTTAATTCCATAGATAAACTGATACTTTGTATAAAGGGAACTGACTTCTTTTAACCATTTTGATGAAATGACCAACTTGGGGGGGGGGGGGGGGGGTATGAAACCGCCTTTCTGCAGGAAAAAATTGTGCAATGGGAAGTCTAGTACTCGGAGATTTAATAAATAAGACTTTCTAGATGAAAGGAAATAGACATATCACTCTGGAAAAAAAGCACCGTTGTGATTTGTTGCAGAAAATCAATAAAACAGTGTGGCCTTTTCTCTGAGGTATATACCATGTTGAATTCCCTTCTGATTTATATGAAAAAGAATAAAACAGAGAACCATTTCACTATGACAGAACACATATAGAGATCTGCCAACACTAGCTTATTTTAGGACTCTGCATTATAAATGAATCTATTTATCAATATTTTCACCCAAGATTCACACAACTCAATTTCCACCCAGTTTGAAAATTGAAAATGTGTGTAACTTACGTGAACAACATTGATAAATAAACCTCACAGTATATGTATAGCCCAAACGGTTTAATCTTTTTTTTTTTTTTTTTTTTTTTTTTTTAGTTTTGGTTGAGAAGGGAAAGGAATACAAATTCTGTCAGGTTTTATAGCTAACTGTGTCCCTTCTAGGTAGGTTCACCCTCTCTATTTGTCTTGGGGACCAGTGTCAACAAGACAGAACGTGATGGAAAATCCAATTTTACTGCTTTTACCAGTACAGAAATAAAGGGAAAATCTTCCAATGAGAACACTGTCTAAGTGGCGGCCAAGCTTCTGCCTCTGGAAGTCAGGCTTGTAACTCTTAGTTTTGCAGTGCCTAATAGGGCATGAAGTTCCACAACAGCTGGAGGTCTGTAGTTGCCCACCCTTGAAGCCTGCTATGCTCTAAAACAGCCTTTTTCAACCAGGGTGCCCTCAGGTTTTTTCAGGGGTGCCTTGGAAAAAATGCCTAAAAATTGCCCAAAATTGCATACAAGTCAGCAGGGGGATCAAGCCTGTCTGGAAAAAGCCACAGGTTTTCATTGTGCACTATTACAACCTTTAACCACTTGCCGACAGCTCACATTGGTGCTACTGCGGCAAAGTGGTTCGACTCCATCCAGCGACGTAGACCTACGTCGCTGGACTCCTCCCCTTGTGGGCCTGTAGCTCGCTCCTGCTGTATTCAGTTACAGCGGGAGTCGGGCCAGGGGAGGAAAGGTGGTGATCACCGCCAGTCTTCCCCGATCGTCGGGGAATTGAGTGTGGAGATCCGCCCGCTTGTGTAAACACAAGCGGGCGGATCTCCTAAGTGACAGACAGGGTCAGATTGCAGGGTTCAGCATAGCTGAACCTGCGATCTGTCCCTCTGTCACTCAGTCACCTCCCCCCACACACGTCAGTAAGCACCAAGCATACATTAACCCCTCCCTCTCCAATAAAAATTAACCCCTTCCCTGCCAGTGTCATTTTTACAGTAAAAGTGCAAAAGTGCAAAAAATCGCAGATCACCGCCATTACTCGTTAAAAAAAAAAAACACCAAAAATGACAGAAATCTTTCCCTTAGTTAGTAAACGTAATTGGAACTTTTGCGCAAACCAATCAAAATACGCTTTTTGCTATTTTTTTTACCACACATATGTAGCAGAAAACAAATTGGCCAAAAATGTTAAAAATTTTGATTTCCACACTTTTTTTTGGGGAATTTCATATATAAAAAAATGTAAAAAATATTGTTATTTTTGCAAAATTGATGCTCTTTTTTTGTTTATAACGCAAAAAGTAAAAATCGCACAGATGATCAAATACCACCAAAAGAAAGCTCTGTTCGTGGGAAAAAAGGACGTAAATTTTGTTTGGGTACGGCGTTGCATGACCACGCAATTGTCAGTTAAAGTCACACAGTGCCAAATCGCAAAAAGTGGCCTCCGGTGTTAAAGTGGTTAAGCTACCACCGTCCCAACAACCAATGATGTCATCAGTTGATAAGAAGGACATCAGGTTTTCTCCTCCCCTGCCCCTCTCTGTCATGTTAGCTGGGGAAGTAGAGAAACACGGGAACAAGTAAGCAAAGGTGTATTTCCTTTGGAAGAATAAATCAACTCTAATGTTTGGTGTCCTACATGTGTGGATGTTGCTACATTATGTAAAACTATTCATTTCGTTTTTACATTTTAGAATGGGGTGCCTCGAGATTTCCCATAATTTTTAAGGGTGCTTTGAATGAATAAAGGTAAGAGACACTGCTCTAGAAGAATTTAGTTGGAAAACTTTAATTTCAAAAATGTTTGTTCGCTTTTGGAATAGTTAGTGGGGTGAAATGGAAAATTCACTTTTGACCACAGTGATGAGAAAATTCTAAGGACCAGGATTTCAATTTTTTCTCAAATGAGTATATTTCTAACAGTGAATGTGGTTTTTGTTTGAGGAATTAGATTCTTTGCGAAGTCAAAAATAACGTTTTGAAGTACTTTCAAATGACATTTGATTTTTGTACAAATGTTAGTACGAAGGTTTCTTCAAAAATTGACTAGTGTATGACTAGGTTAAGAGGGCCCTTTCCCTCACTTTGTTAAAATGTTCCTTTCCTGTTGTGTTTCTGAATCAGGAAATGAAGGGAAATCTTCCCAGTGGAAAACAGACACCAAAAAATAGACTTATTCACCAAAAACTGATTTATTTTGTTTTTTTTCACAATTAATATTTAAAAAGTGAAGCGTTCCATGCCACTAGCCTAAATGTATGTATGTACGTATGAGACAGCAAAAAATACAATAATGCAAATAAAAATAAGTCCTAAATAAAGTCCCAAATGACACACACGTTAAATTTAAAGAGGAGCTCAAGGCTCAGTGAATAAAAATTAAAAAACCAGCAGCTAGAAATACTGTAGCTGCTGACTTTTAATATTAGGACACTTACCTGTCCACAAATCCAGTGGTGTCTTCACCTGAGCCGACTTCTCAATTGGCTCTCGGGTGCTTCACAGCCGGTTCTGTACTGTGCATGCGCGAAGCACGTTGCGCTTTGTGAAAGGCCCGGCGGTGGGGGAAGGAGGAGGGAGGGCCGAACTTCTGGATGACTTTGCTGCGGCAAAGTCACCCTGAAGTGGGAGTGAGTACATGTCAAAAATTATTAGAACACTTACCTGTCCACGAATCCAGTGGTGTCTTCACCTGAGCCGATTTTTCAATTGGCTCTCGGGTGCTTCACAGCTGATTCTGCACTGTGCTGCGGCGAAGTCCCCCTGAAGTGGGAGCGAGTACCTGTCAAAACCAGGTACCCGCTCCCCCCCGAAAGGTGCCAAATCAGGCAAATAGGAGGAGCTTCCCCTTTTGGGTGGAGCTCTGCTTTAAAGTGACTAAGCAAAGTCCCATTCACAGTCCAATTTAAATCTTTATAGACTTGAACTTCGGGAGATTTTACCCACTTCATGACCAGGCCATTGTTTGCTATTCGGCTTTGCTCTATTTTAATTGGAAATTGCACCGTCATGCAAAGCTGTACCCTAACAAAATTTGTATAATTTTTGTCACACAAATTGAGCTTTCTTATGCTGACAGGCTCCCACTGTGTGCAAACGCAGGGGGAGTAGGGTGCAGGGGCCGGCATGCCCATAACCTGTAAGTAGGCAGTGACATACGCGTGCGTCGCTATGTCTACAATGACCACCCGTCCGCAGTACATTGCAGGCCGGCGGACTGGCAAGTGTTTAAGCAATCTTAACACATAGATCTACCTGATTAGACACAGGGGGAGCGCTGGCCTCCCGTGATCTTCAGGGAAACTGACAGGAGATCCGCCTACCTATGTAAACAAGGTAGGCGGCTCTCCTGTCAGACAGGCACAATGAGATTGTGTGTCTCAGCTAAGTGTCAGATTTGTCCACCGCAATGTCGCAGTCCAAGCAGAATAAAAATTGGCCTAAATTAATGAAATTTTTTATTTTTTAATTTTTTTTTATTGGAAATGTTTTATAGCAGAAAATTCTGGTCCTTTTTGTTTATAGCGCAAAAAAGAAAAAACACAGAGGTGATCAAATACCACAAAAAGAAAGCTCTATTTGTGGGGAAAAGACATCAAAATTGCCAATTAAAGTAATGCAAAAAATGACCTGGTCATTAAGGGGGTAAAACCTTCCGGAGCTAAAGTGGTTAAATAACACACTGACACAATGCAGATTGTTTGTATACTGCGGCAGGGTGGCCCTTGTCACTCTGTCACTCTCCTCTTCCTCATCCTCTTGGGAGGTAGATTTAGGTGTCCGACGGTGTATCAGGACAAGGGCGTGAAGATACCTGTATGACCTCCAATATGGGTAAGAGGTGCTTTTGATGCCAGGTCTTGAGTGGACCAGTCCTCCCCTCTGGGCAAATTTGATACACAGGAAGTCCTGGTAGCTGTTTGCAGATGATGTATGGTTGAGAACACCATCGATCGGCCAATTTGTGTTTTCCTGGCACTCCCAAATTGCGTAACAGCATTTGGTCTCCTGATTGCAAGTCCTGAACCCTCACCTTGAGATCAAAGTTCCTTTTGTTTCTTTGTTCCCTAGCAGTGGATGCTTACTTGGCTCTCTCATAAGCAGTTTTCAAACTCCTTTGAAGTCTATCAATGTATCCTCGATAAGAGGCCTGAGAAGCGTGATCCAGGGACGTTCCACAGGCTAGATCCACAGGTAAATGGGCTTCCCTCCCGAACATCAACCAGGTACCCGGTAGAATCGTTCACCGTGCTGAGGTAATGTAGTCACCCCAATGTTATTTCTTTTCTAAAGGTAGTGTTTTCAGCATGTTCAGCAGAGTACGATTAAAAATGTTCTGGTTGGGGATCTCCTTGGGGATGATAAGGGGTGGTTCTGGACTTTTGAATGTTCAGCAGTTCACACAGCTGTTTTACGTGTTTACTCTCGAAATCCTGACCTTGATCCGAATGTAGATGCTGAGGTAAGCCGTAATGAATGAAAAACTTCTCCACCAAAGTTACTGGCTTGTTGGTCTTTGGTCAGGGAAAGCTTGAGCATAGCGAGTGAAATGATCTGTCACAACCAGGACATTACTTCGCCCACTCAGGTCAGGTCCTAGACACAAGAAATCAATGCACACCAGTTTCATTGGCCCTTAACTTTGTAGATGGCCCATTGGGGCAGCCCTACCAGGCAAAGTCTTTCTCTGAATTCACCATATACAAGAGCGGCAATAACTTTCAATTTCAGCCCTCATGGATGGCCAATAGAAATAGTCCCTAACTAGCTTAAGGGTTCTATCCAGCCCCAAATGCCCATGGATATCATAAAAGATCTGTCAATACTATCAATCTTTGCTTTCAGGAAGAAACCATTGCGGAGCAACTTCTGGTTACTCAGATGGGCCTTTCCTGTATATGATACCATCTTGCAACTGCATTCGTTCCCATTCTTTGTAAATGACTTTTGCACTGTCAATAGAACCTTTCAGCAGCATCTGAGAGTCTCGAGCTACCAATGCCTTCTTAACAAGGTTACATAGTGGATCTTCCCGCTGATCCCTTCTCAAGTCCTCCTTTATAAGCCGAGGCAATTCTTGACTGTGCACTTGAATCAGATCACAGTAACACAGAGGCAGGGGCAACTCCCACAGCTTCAGCTCCCGTGGCCCCCTAATGCTGATGCTCTACTCCCTCGCACACTGCGTGAACTCCTTCAGGAGTCAAATTAACCCAGTTTCTTGCATCATCATCTGAAACATACGGTCTTCGAGATAGGGCATCTGCATCCCGGTTTCCTATCCTTGGCTTGTACTTTAAGCTGAATTGAAACAGTGTTGTCCACACCGATGCCCAGTGGCATCTAATTTAGCAGTAGACAGCAGGTAGGTCAAAGGTTAGTTATCCGTTTTGACCACAAACACAGCTTGTCCACTACTGCCCACTTGAGGGCCAGAAACTCTAACTAATACACAGGCTAGTTCTTCTAAAAGGCAATAAGACTCTGACTCACAAAGGCTTATTGGACAAAGCTTCCCTTCCATTTCTTGATATAGAACTCCTCCTAGCCCATCCAGGCTAGTGTCCTCAGAAGGCTTAGAAGGGTCAGCGTAGGCCAAAACTGGAGCTTCAGTGAGGCTCTCCTTCCGACGTTTAAAAGCCTTCTCACACTTCCAAGCCAAAATTGATCCAGAATAGACTCACGTGGTCTCCTGGACCCCAACTGCCTGAGCTCCCCTCAATTAGAATTCCGCGAACCTTCGTTCCCTTCCTTCACGTGCCCCAGATAGGGGACCGACGTCTGGTAGAATTGACATTTTTCCAACAACAGTTTCAGCTCCTCTGCGTGAAGTCTCTGGATGACTTTTTCAAGTCATTCTTCATGCTTCTCTAGCATCTTTTCAATATAAATTATATCATCCAGATACACAAACACCTCTATCACATGGTTCTTCAGGTCAGCGTTCGATAATCAATGCACATCTGAATGGACCCATTCATTGTGTGCACCACCACAATGGGAGATACATAAGGGACTTCTGAAATTCTCTGATGACTCCAGACTTCGTCAGTTCAGCCAACTGCTCTCAAAGATCTTCGAGATCACTCAAGGTTATTTGCCAAGCTCTTTCTCGGAAAGGCTTGTCTTCACTTAGCCGAATTCGGTGTTGTGCACTCTTAGCGCAACCCAAATCAAAGTCATTCTTGGAAAACATCTCTTCTCATCTTGCTAGCTTGGCTTGGATCTGTTCTTTCCACTTTGGAGGCAAAGCAGGACACTGAGCTTAGGATTCTCTTTCATGATCCTCACCGGTGGCCTTCTGGACCAAATCATCCAACGTCACAGGTGTAGCCACACTCACCCCTCCTATCACTATACAAGGCTTCAGGCTGACAGGTTGACCAGTAACATTTAGGAAACTAACTGGGATTCTCCCCCTGGTCCTTGACAGCATCTTTGTGGGTACAATTTCTGGAATCAATTCTATCCCCGTCTCTTCTCCCAACAGGTCAGCTTCTAAAAAAAACACAAATGGAACCGGTTGATCTCAAGAGAACTTGAAATTGCCTTCATACACATTCTTTCCCCGGGCTGTAACACTCTCTCTTGGGTGTCCAGTCACCACAAACTTCCCACTCCTTCAGCTGGGGCCCTTTGTTCCTGGACCACACGCTGAAAATCCTGTCTAAACAGTGGGTGTATCTCCTCTGCAGTTGAGCCCCTTGCGGCCAACGGGATGAGAATTCTTCTCACTAGATCAGTGTTAATGTATCGAAGGTCTCTGGCTTCCCAGCCAATGAGGGGGTCAAATTTTATCTTAATAGGAATGTCTTAGGGGAACTTTTGGTTGCCAATACCCCAAATTTCTAGTTCTTTCAGCTTGCATAGTGGAATATGCTTCAAATACCTATCATAGAAATCCCTCTACAATACCATTACTTGAGCCCCCATATCCAGCATTACTTTAGTGTAGATTCCTTCTTCTTGAAGCGAGACTATTGGAGAGGACCCTACCAAGTTCTATGGTCTGAGCCCCAACCAGCTTCCTTCGTGGTGGTAAAGTGCTTTTTGAAACTTGTTTAGGAGAGGGTGCATTGACCTTTTGTGTCTTTTCCCCCAACCTAGGCGACTCACTTTTAGGTACAAGCAAAGAGGTACGAGGACAAGTGGGAAATTTTTTCTTTCATTTCTTCCTTGATTCCTTTCTGACTTTAGAGCTCAGTTTGGTCTCTGGATGCTCAATTGGCTCCTTCACTAAAGGTCCCCAGGATTTTCCCTCGTTTTTTGAGAAGAGTATTTTTTGTAATGCTTTTAACACTTCCACTAGCAACTCTGGGCTGACTTCCTTCTTGGGGCCCTTAGCCTTGAAATGTCCAAATTCTCCACATCCAAAACATCTCTTTTCCTTGGTTTGAAACAACTTCGCTCCTCCAGAGTTAAACCTTTGCTCCTGCATCTTCCCTTCAAGCTTCAAGTCGTCAACAAACTTTTTGCTGCCAAGACTAACATGCCCTTCTTGGTCTGTCTTAGTTAACTGTCCTCATCCGAGAAACTGGGTTCTACAGTGACAACGCAGGCAGAAGCTTTCTCTTTCTTTCCTCCACTGGCAACCAGATCTCTCGTTCCTTGATTCTTTTCTTTCAACAAAGCTTCCTCTACCCTTCTCTCATCAACTCAGGGTAAGTAGGGATTGCTCGTGCTCCCTTCAACAATAGCTTCAAAACAATTTGGATTGGCCCCTTGTAAGACCCAATCCAGGTGAGCTTAGTCAGCATCTTTGCGGTCAATGCCCCTCTTGAGGATGATCTGGTGTAACATCCTACCCACTGGAGAAATATACTCAGAAATTCTCTCCCCTCTTCGCTGGTGGGTGTGGCCGAACTTGTACAAAAGATCCAAAGTCTTCTCTACCCTTCCGAATACAGCATACAAGGTGTCAATGTGATCCATAGCTACACAATCATTCTTTCCCTTCACAAATTACGGATCACTTTGACTGCTGGACCTCTGAGGCTTTCACCAAGCTGCTGCCTCTTCACAGCTTCTGGCACACTCCATTCTTCTACTGCCTGAGTGGCCTGACTCATCCATGTCTTGAACTCCTCCTCTCCAACTGAAGTTGGCAATTGCCCTGAGAAGAACTGGTTTGCATTGCTGGAGCCATTTCAAACTAAACGCTTAACTAGCTGGCTCATGTCTGTATAGAACGAGGCAGGTTGAACACTCAGCATACAGGAGTCTGTACCAATTGGTCCTGTTCTCCCTACACTGGCTTGCGGTGGCCCCCCTGTGGCCTCTTCCCCCAGTTGCAGTGAGATCACCTGAGCAATTACCCGTCCGTTAAGGGCACCTCTTCTTCCCAGAAACAGGCAGGTATGTCTTCCTGTCACTCCATCAACACCCAAACATAGTCTAGAGTAAACTCTACCTTCACATCCAGAATGTGGAGTGGCCCTCTGCTCTGGAACTAAGGCTCTCACCCACCGTCAGATCTCCTTCTCAGTGCACTCACTTCCTGAGATCTCCAAAACAGTGCTTCACTCCATTTAAGTTGCTTGAAATTGCATGTTCTTATGTGCCGCCTTGACCATGTGAACTTTCCAGCCCTCCTGACACTCTAGGTTCAGACATGTTATGTATACCTTTAACCTTTAAATAACACACTGACACAATGAGGATTGTTTGAGCTCAATCAGATTTGCTTAATGAAAAGAAGAGACTTAAAAGGATATTAGTCAGTCAAGTCCTGGATAAACAGCCAAGACTCGGTTGAAATAGATCTTAAAGCAGTTAAATGACAATTTGCAATAACAAGTGAATAAAACCAATGTACACAATAACAGGCAGTAAGTAAATGGATCTCTCAAGAATGTTATTGGTTGCTGTACGTATTACGACTGCTAAAGGAGAACCCCAGGCCGGCCTATAGTACCTTTATCCTAACGAGAGATAGAGTAATAAAGATAACAGTAGCGTGCCCCCTTTCAGAGCAATAAAATAGCAGTGTTCAGAATGCAAGACCTTGCAATTGCCTTCACTGGCATTTGGAGCTCAAAGAAACAAGGTATTTCCAAGTATGGCACAGTGATAAGCAATCAATGCAGGGCACCTTGTTCTGACTAGTGGCAATCCTCTTAGCAATTTAAGTATAAGGTGTCTGTATACAGTGTACAAGTGGCTGGTAACTGGATTTTGGGCAAATGCCCTCTCATCAATCCTGAGGACCTTTAATGACTTTAATGTTATCGTGCCACTGAAGGATTCATTATATGTTGGAGGGGGGGGGGGGGGCATAGGAATCTGTTTAGCTTGGTATGAAAAGAGTCTAAAGCTGGCCATACACTAGTAAAATTTAGTTAAAAAATTTTCATTGTAAGAATTTTCATTTGATTTTCTAATCTTTTTTTGGGGTCAAATAAACATTTAACCAAATCAACCATAGTGATAAAAAAGATCAGGATGGAAAACTTAGTTTTTTGAATGAACACATTTTTAACACTGTGGGGTTGATTTGCAAAAATTTGAGAGTGCAAAATATGGTGCAGCTCTGCCTGGAAATTCATTTGTTTCTAACTTCAGCTTGTTCAATTAAGCTTTGACACAAAAACATGGAAGCTAATTTGTTTTTATGCAGAGCTGCACAATATTATGCATTCTTTAATTTTGGTAAATCAACCCCACAATATGGTTGTCAATAGGAAAATTACATTCACCGCAAAATCAAATGTTAAAAAGCAAATTCAATTTTGAAGGACTTTCAAACAGCATTTGTTATTGACAAATTATTGAAATGGACTGAGATTTTTTTTTTTAAAAACAGAAGAGATAAGAGGGGGAGGGAAAGATAGGGGTAGAGAGAAAAATCCATGTGCATACACATGGCTTAGGCTGGCCATACACGGTTCCTGCTTAACTTGCCAAGATTTGAACCATTAATGGGCAGGCTGATTGTGCCAATTTGATCGATAAAACAACTTATATACAACCAGCCTGCCAGATTCACTTGCGATTAGCGCTAGCGGCTGCTATAGCCACCAACAATAATCACTGTCTTCTCCCTCTGTCTTCTCACTATCTATGTTGATGGGGAAATCGTGCCACAGGTTGCTGAAAACAAATTTGCATCATGTATGGCCAGCCTTATACCAACAACTGATTTTTTTTCCAAATATTTTATTTATTGAGAAAGGCAGTACAGTGGAAAAAACAAACATAAATACAATCGTGATCGAAAAATACCCCAGTCAAATAGGGGAAGCATCTTCCATACAAAATAAACATTCAAGAATGGTAGTACATTAGTGCAAGAGAAAACTGGAAAAACAAGTCTCCACGACCGAAAGAGGGGGCGAAACACCCCCCCTCGGGACTCGTCTGATCTACAGTAGCTCAAGACACCTGGAGAGGGATACAAGATATCAGCAGAGTATCAACAACTTTTCCCAAACTGTCACTACCCAACCTTTTATAGAATGTTGAAAATACAAGATAAGGAAGTGCAGAGCAGGAGTTCCAAGGGAGGGGAGAGAGTGAAGGAAACAGAAAAAAAAAAAAAAGGGGGGGGGGGGAGGGCAGGTGGGGGATAGGTGGGGCACCCGACATCGACTGCGTCACCCGCCAATCAAGCGCCAGCTCACCCCTCAGCTCTAAGCGCCCAGTAGGGACTTCCCCTTGTCAGTGAAGAT
This sequence comes from Pelophylax lessonae, assembly GCF_965119305.1. Taxonomy (NCBI): domain Eukaryota; kingdom Metazoa; phylum Chordata; class Amphibia; order Anura; family Ranidae; genus Pelophylax; species Pelophylax lessonae. Next base: position 253,702,947 of record NC_138771.1, on the reverse strand, counting down.
GAAAGCGTTCCAGAATCCCCACGTCTTCTCATATCGTTCCCTTCTATTTTGTGCCGTGAGTGCGAGGTCCTCCATCCGGTTGATCTCCACTAATTTACGCATGCAATCCTGTATAGTGGGGGTTTTAAAAGCCAAAGCATCGGAATGCAGGCTTTAGCAGCACAGAGCATGTGTGGGATAATTGACTTCTTACTCTTGGAAATCGGCATGGTGGACAAGTGCAAAAGATAAAACTCTGGGGTGTCGGGGAGGGTACGCTCTGTGAGTTCTCCCAGAAGCGCCCGCACCTCCCTCCAGAAGGGTGCAATCCGCATGACCAGAAGATATGCAACATGGTCCCTACACTTTCCCCACAGCGACAGCAAAGCTCCGACGTGTCCGGGAAGAATTTGTGTAAGAGAGAGGGGACTCTGTACCAACGGGTAAGGATCTTATAATTCAATTCCTGTAATTTCGTACAGGTCGGGGGTTTTCAAAGCCAGGGTACAGATCTTTAGTCGTTGAGCCGAGGTCAACTGCAGCTGGAGGTCCCGTTCCCACTTCCCCAGACTGGGTAGCGCGTAGTCATCTGCCGGGGTAATCAACAAACTGTAGGATTTAGAAAGAAGGCTAGGCAGCCCACCCTCCCCTACGCAAAGGACTTTGAACGGCGTAAGGTCCCTCGCATAAAGTGAAGGGTCCGACAGAGAGTGCAAAAAATGATGGAGTTGGACTGCCCGCCAGAACCCCAAGCGAAAGGGGCCCTCCTGTGCCATCAAGTCTTCCATCGATGGCCAGCAGGTCCCCCGAAGAAAGTCAGAAGCCTGGGTTATACCCCGCGCCTCCAATCCGCGAAGAACTGGATCCGCGATTCCGGGCTCAAATGCCGGGTTCCCGATGATGGGATAAAGCGGGGAAGATGGCGTGGAGATTGTAGGGTTGGACATAAGTGGGCGTACAGTGACCAACCTCACCCCCACCATGGGGTGGGAGTGTATAGAGCAGGGGAGATCCCCCGTAATCCACGGTGCCCCACCAAGGGGGGCAGCCAGCTGCTGCCACTCCATCTGCACCCACAGTTTGCCCGTAAAGTGCCGCCGCCAATCCAAGATGCGACTAAGATGCACTGCTTGATGGAATTTCTCCACGTCCAGAAGGGCTAGACCTCCAAATTGTTTAGGCAAGGTCATGTGGCTACGAGATAGGCGGGGCCGCCCATTAGCCCACACAAACCGAAGGAAAATCGTGCGGACTTGTGTAAAAAAAGAAGACGGAATCTTGACGGGGAGAGCCTGTAAAAGATAGAGAATTTTGGGAAGAATCGTCATCTTGAGCAGGTTGCAGCGCCCGAACCAGGAATGCAAGCCCGTGTTCCAGGTGGTTAAGAGCTTACGCAACAACTGATTTTAACGCTTTCCTACTCTATCCAAAACTAAAATACATTTTGGCTATATAAACACTTTTTGAAGGAAATCTGTTGATTTAATTACAATGAAATTATACTAATATTCCCAGTAATGGTCGGAATACACGATTAGAATATCGCCCGATCATTCGACCACTGACTTCTGAAAAAGTGTTCGTCGGTCAAAAACGTTGCCAACATACACGGTCCGAATATCGCCCGACTGTTGACCGCCGACCATTGAAACAGTGTTCGTCGGTCGAAAACGTTGCCAACATTAACGATCCAAAAAAAAAAAAAAAACGTTTTGGTCATGCGTGATGAGGTTCTACAGATTTCAAATGAATGACCTCAACACCAATGTAAAGAATATCGCTCATTCGCAAATGAGACGACAGAATTTTTCGTTTTTTTCAAACTGTATTTTTCGTTCACAATATCGATATCGGTCATGGATGGCTGGGCATTAACAAGTAGAATATTGGCCGATCGCTTGCTGAATGGAAATTTTCGGCCGATTTTCTTATCGTGTATTCCAGCCATAAGAGACAACCGCAATGTTTTGTGCCTTTTTGTGCTTTATGTGCAATACAGTTTATTTGAAAAAAAAAATCAAGAATTTACTCATGCAAACCTATAAAGATATTAGGCATTGCAAATTGAAGACTTTCTCTGTTCAAGTGTCAACTGAGAATAAAGAAGACAGGCACAAAGACATATTTAAAAGCCAAAACACTGTTCTTGCTTAGTGTTACAAAGCTGTAAAGCATTCATAGCAATATGACATTATTTACTGCATCCATAAAGCTGTGAGTCATGATATGTGTAGCACCAGTTGGTATTATTTTTCTATTTTATGCACATCTAAACAGAAGCACAAATATGTTTATGACAGGAGATAAATGAAAAACAGATTACTTTCCATATTATGTTGTGCTTTTCCTCCTTTTCAGCATACTTATTAATAGGTTAGTGGAAAAAAAAAGGCTGTTAGTATATGACAGTGCCTTTTATGTTATAAAAACACAATTTGCAAACTATCATTTAAATCTGAAAGAATCCACACATTTTGGGCCAGTGTTAATTGCTTCGAGAGCCATAAATATAGGTGAGAACATGGAATTATGTACATGCCATATTTAGGCTAATTTTATCAGAACATATGCGGCTTAATTCAGGGGCCTATAAACATTATAAACAGTATTTTAAAGACCCAGCTAAGCCATTTGAAGCAGGTCAAATGCAAGTCAGAAGCAGGTCAACTGCACCTGTCAGTGAATTCTGTAGATCTCAGAAGTGTCCTTGGAAGACCTTAGTCTGTCAACACCGGTTGTTACTGTTTGCTCATCCACTTAATAAAGATATATAATTATCTTGAGTGCCTCAATCTTCTACCTTTCAAGTTTCTGTAGGGCATGACTGGTTATTGTGATGCACAATATGTGGAGTCATCTTTCTGTTGTCAAAGTTGACAGATATTCCAAGGCAGTCATAAGTACTGTTGTTTAGCTGAAAGACTTATATTTTGAGTTATTTGCCATTTATTGTCTAGATGCCGGTCTCCTTGTTTGTTTGATATGTCCATTAAAAATTGATCAGCGTGAAGAACGGTAATGAAAAAATGAAATCCATATGACTTTGTTGACATTCTATGACTGTGGTTGTTACAACATCTGCTGCACAGTCTAATATCAGTAAAATAGTCAAAGTGTTACGTAGGCTTTTTTCCCCCTGTCTATCCATCTGTGCCACTTTAATTAAGTGAAATGGATGCTGCCTGACAGCAGGCATTGCCCTGCTAATCTAACAGCATCCAGCAGTGTGAAGCTCCCAACTTTCAGTGATGCAGCTTGTGTTACCATGGAAACTGAGAGCGGAACATTATCTAACATTTAGAAGTGCTTTTATTAGTGGTGTATGGGAAGAAAAGTGAAATTAAGGCAGGTTAAGAACGGAAATGTGTGTAATCAAGGAAACCTATTCTTGAGTTTGTAGAATGTTATCATATGAGACATGGATTTAGCACAGGGGAACATGATTTCGGAGATTTAGAACAAACATCACTCACATTTATTTAAATGACTGTTGCTTCACACTCATGAGAAGTCACCATTCCTACCTAAATGATAAGAAATGAAATCCGCGCTAAGGATATCCAAGGAATGGAAATAAATAATTTGATTTAAATAGGCTGCGGCCTACCATAAACTACAGTCAAAAGACTGTATAAAATATTGGGTGGGGGATGGGTAATTGGCGCTGCCTGTATGGTGGGTATCAATAAATAGTAAAATGCAAGTGGTGTAAAATGTGCACTACAAATGTGTATATAAATTAGTAAATACAATATACACTAAAAATAGATAAATATACAATCCACATGTAATAAAAAGAAAGGGGTGCTTTTATAGCCCCCCTTTCTTTATGGGATGGTGGCAGGGGAATAGTAACATGTCAGCTATAGATGTGGTACAGTAGGTTGAACTTTTGACCCAGGTCAGGTCAGGGTCTTTTGTCTTTCCCGCTATCTGGACAGTATCCAGGGGAATTTCAGCTGGAGTTCAGCTTTCCCGCCCGTTTATTGGCTGTCTCTGGGCAGATTTGAGTGGGGAGCTGTTTTCCCGCTCAGGTATCCCAGGCTCACACAGCTGTTCCAGCTCAAACTGGTTCCCAAAGGGGGCTATTTAAGAGGCGGCCGCGGGGCTCCGGGTCACTTCACCCTGTCAGGATTAACAAAGGCGTTCCTGCGCTCTTGCTCTCGGGTTATCTGACTGACTGACAGCATGAGTTTACTTAGGCAACTTATCGAGAAGGCTGGAGAAGCTGGCAGTGAGGACTGGCTTCGCCGCTGCTTGGAGTTACCTTTGTCTTCAGTGCAGCCAGCGTCAGCTCCTTCTGGGTCAGCCGTCAGCCAGGTCCCCATCGCCAGCGGTAGCGGAGCTCCTGTAGGAGATGCGGCAACGGAAGACACATCTCGTCCAGCGGAGGTCGGGAGAACGGCATCCGGGGTTGCGCGCATGCGCAGTAGTATATCGGCGGTCAATTCCGGGACGGAAGCCGGTCCATCCAAGAGAAGGAGGATGCCCCGGAAGAGCTATTCGCCGCCGACCGGAAGGGAAGAACCCGGTCCGTCTAGGAGAAGCTCCCCGCTCGGAAGAAGAGGTCAGCGCCAGGCCCGCACAGCATCGGTCGACTCATCGCGGAGGCAGTACCCCCCAGGACGCAGGGTGTCGGAGGACGGAGCGGCGACCGGTACATCAGGGGGAGCCCCCCCTTCGGCCATCAGCGGAGACCTACCTTCATCCCAGGCTAGAGCGTCGGCTCCGCCTGCTTCGGGTGAGTCCTCTGCCCCTGAATCAATGACATCTCTGATGTCCCAGCTGTTGTCAGAATTTAAATGTTTTACCGACAGGTTTAAAAGCAGTCAGGAGGTTCCCAATAATGCTAGTGCCGTCTGGCTAGCGCCATCTAGTGGAGAAAATACTGTAAGTCAGCCTTCTTCTTCCTTTGAGTTGGCTCAGATTCAAAACTTACCCGAAATTTGTTTAAGGGAGCCTCTAACTTGCGAAATTTCGCCTCTTGGTTTTCACCTTTCCGAATCTGTAAAAGAAAAGATTTGGCAAGGTGCTTATATTGACCTGTTATCCTTGTTGCCATCTGCTAAGGATTTCTTTGCTAGCAAAAAAGAAGAAGAAGAAAGAAAAAGACCTGTTACAAAGTCTTTTAACAATTGGCTGCAAGCCTTCCTGATTTTTTCAAGTGTACTATGTGAAAGGTTTCCTAACAGAAGTTTAGGCTTATTTCAACACATAGAAATAATTTTAGAGGCTTACAAGAATTTTGGAGGTTTTGCCTGGTTTAGCTATGATGTAGCGTTCAGGCAAAAATTGTCAGTGCAGCCGTCCTTGAAATGGGGCGTTAAGGACGTGGGTCTGTGGTTGGACCTTTTTGTTCCTCAGCGGTCCTTTCCCCAAAAACCAACCGTCAACCCCCAACAGACAGGTCTGCAGTCATTTAAAAAAGGCCTCTGCTTCAATTTTAATGAAGCACAGTGCAGGTGGCCTGGCTCCTGCAAGTTCAAGCACGAGTGTGCGTTTTGCGCCGGGCCGCATCCAGTTTTTAAATGTTTTAAACGGATGGCAAACGCACAGCAACCAGGAGTTCAAAAAGGCCAACTCCCCAGTGAGGTTGCCAGAAATGCTACCCTGGCTCCTCAGCTACCCAGATCGGGAGAAAGCGGATCTGTTAATTGAGGGTTTCACATTTGGTTTTGTTTTACCTTCATTTAAGGGCAAGGGTTGTTTAATTCACAAAAACCTAAAGTCGGTGACCGGCCTGCAAAACATTGTGGCCGATAAAATTGCTATGGAATTGAAGGAAGGCAGGTTTGAGGGTCCTTTCACTGAGCCCCCTTTCCTGGACTTTAGGGTCTCTCCGTTAGGGATAGTTCCAAAAAAAGAACCGAATTCATATAGGTTAATTCACCATCTGTCATATCCAAAAAATGACTCACTAAATGATGATATTAGTGAGGAGTTGGTTTCGGTGCAATACGCGACATTTGAAGATGCCCTGGAGAGACTCCGGTTCGCAGGTAAGGGGGCTCTGTTGGCTAAGGCTGATATCAAATCGGCTTTCCGCCTACTACCCATTCACCCTAACAGTTTCAACTCATTGGGATTCCACTTTCAGGACCAATTTTATTTTGACAAGTGCCTCCCAATGGGTTGTTCGTTATCGTGTTTTTATTTTGAGAGTTTTTCCACTTTTCTGGAATGGGTAGTTAGTCAGGTATCAGGGTCGCACCTCATAGTACACTATCTTGATGACTTTCTTTTTATAGGTTCTCCTTCCTCTGACACATGTAGTGTTTTGTTGAACACATTTTTACAGGTTTGCAATCATTTTGGGGTTCCCCTGGCCCCGGAAAAAACTTTTCTTCCTTGCAATTGCCTAGTGTTTTTAGGTATCACGATCGACACCGCCAGGATGGAGTTTAGACTGCCTGAAGAGAAGGTTGAGAAACTCCGCTGTTCCTTATTACTGATGATCAGAAGAAAAAAGGTTTGTCTAAAAGAGCTGCAGTCCCTGCTGGGGCTGCTAGCCTTTGCCTCTAGGGTGATACCAGTGGGAAAAATTTTCTCTAGACGTATTTACTCTGCAATCTCCGGCTTGAAGTCTCCTTCATCTCATGTGAGAATTTCGAGTGAGATGAAGGAAGACTTTTTAGTGTGGATACAATTTTTATTGTTTTTTAATGGAGCCACAGTTTGGCAAGAACCTTTTGTAGTGGACAAGGAATTTTTGCTCTTCACGGACTCGGCAGGATCCAGGGGTTTCGCCGCCATCTGGCGCAACCATTGGTGCGCTGCACCATGGTGCCCCAGATGGAGAAATCTTGGTCTCACTCGCAACATTGTTCTACTAGAACTGTTTCCGATCATAGTGGCCTTAGAATTATGGGGCCAGTGTTTTCGGAACAGAAGAATTTTGGTTAGAACGGACAACAAGGGTGTATTATTCGCAATCAATTGCCTATCTTCTAAATCACCTCCGGTTACCATAATGTTGAGATACTTGGTAGCACAGTGTTTAAAATTCAATATTTGGTTAAAAGCATCTTTTGTACCGGGTAAGGATAACGTTTTGGCGGACTGTCTGTCCCGTTTTCAGATGGAGCGTTTCTTTCATCTGCTGCCGACGGCAGATTTAACTGGACAGTCCTGCCCGGGGCACCTATGGAATCTGGTCTAGACAGTGTTATGAAAAATATTGAATTATCTCTAGCTCCATCAACGCTCGCCGGATATCGATCGGCTTGGTTGCTGTGGCTACAGCATCTTCAGTCTGCTAATGTACCATCGGATGATTTTTCCGAGTTCCTGCTCTTGTCCTTTTTGAATTCGCTCTTTCTGAAAAAAGTTTCTTGGTCACACATACACAAGATTCTTGCGGGGATATCTTTTTTTCATAAGCTTCATAACAGGCCAGCTTGCCTTTCCTTTTTCTCCATAAGGCAGGCTCTAAAAGGTTACAAAAAACATCATTTTAAAATAGACGACAGGAAGCCAATTTCTTTAGATTTATTATTTGACCTTTGTGCAGCCTTAGATAAGGTTTGTTTCTCTGATTACGAAGCAAAATTATTTCGGGCGGCATTTGTCGTGATGTTTTTTGCGGCGCTCAGGATCTCGGAATTAGTTCCGGATAGAAAATTGGGATTTAAAGGCCTGAGAATTCAGGACATTTCTTTTCATCCAGCCTGTGTTGTTATTTTTCTGGCTCATTCAAAAACGGACCAAATGGGCGTCGGTAAAAATATAACGCTTTATGAGTACAGGAATTCTTCCATTTGCCCAGTGTCGCTATTAAAAGAGTTCATTTTGCTAAGACCCAATAACAGCGACGTTTTATTTGTTCATTTATCGGGTACTCCTCTTTCTCGTCACCAGTTTTCGGCGGTTTTGCGTATGTGTTTAAAATTCTTGAACCTATCTGATTTAAAAATCACATCACACTCCTTCCGCATAGGAGCTGCGACGGAAGCAACTTTACAGTTTGGATCCTGGGCCATTCCTATATCCACTGGGCTCATCAACGAGCAAAGAAGAGAGTATACTCCGAGAACTTAGGATTGGACAGGAACAAGTTTCAAGTGTTTTGGTTTGGTAAACGCGGTATGGTGTGGTCTGAGCTCATTCCAACGGTATTGAGGCTTACAAGATCGGCCCCCCCTCCGGATATTTTAGTTATACATTTAGGCGGGAACGATCTTGGGAGGTTTAAGACCTTAGAGTTGCTATTCACCATTCGGGATGATTTAGCTTTTATCCAATCCATTTTTCCTAGGTTGCGTTTAATTTTTTCGGAAGTAATACCACGCTTGGTTTCTTTTCGCTATCACGGTTTTAAACCTATCGAGCGGATGAGAAAACGTTTGAATAGAGGTTTGGCCAAATTGCTGGGGGGTTTAGGAATCCTATCCTATAGGCACATTGAGTTGGAAGGTGGGCTGGTAGGGCTTTATTGGAAAGATGGTGTCCATCTTTCAGATGTTGGTTTGGACATCCTGAATTCTAATTTAGGCACCAGTATAGAAATGGCCGCGTGCTGGGTTGGTGGGGACAGGCGGAATGTTTCCGCCTGTCTGGTGGATAATGTTGGTGAAAAGTTATAAGTGATGTTTGGCAACCTGAGCCGTCTGGCTAGGTTGTTTGATGTAAATCTATTTTGTAAGTGTAAATACAGTTGAAAGTATTTATTGTATGTTAAAGCTAATAATAAAACAAGCCGCGGCCTTTTTATGTCCAAACCAACATTGTGTGGTCTATTTTTAAAAAAAAAAAAAAAAAAAAAAAATATAAATATTTATAGTTATAATGTATAGAGCTTATGCTGAACTGTAGAGTGGTTATTATTTATTTATTAGGCAAATTGGTTTTATCTTATTTAAAGAAGGGAACATCCTGCCTACCATTCCCATAAAAAGAAAGGGGTGCTTTTATAGCCCCCCTTTCTTTATGGGATGGTGGCAGGGGAATAGTAACATGTCAGCTATAGATGTGGTACAGTAGGTTGAACTTTTGACCCAGGTCAGGTCAGGGTCTTTTGTCTTTCCCGCTATCTGGACAGTATCCAGGGGAATTTCAGCTGGAGTTCAGCTTTCCCGCCCGTTTATTGGCTGTCTCTGGGCAGATTTGAGTGGGGAGCTGTTTTCCCGCTCAGGTATCCCAGGCTCACACAGCTGTTCCAGCTCAAACTGGTTCCCAAAGGGGGCTATTTAAGAGGCGGCCGCGGGGCTCCGGGTCACTTCACCCTGTCAGGATTAACAAAGGCGTTCCCCTCCCTCCCACCCCTTTTGTCGCGGCTCATAGTTATTATTATTGGCTATGTACTGTCGCCCAAGTTGGTTATACTTGGGTGGATTTCCTGTTTCTCTGCAGTAAAGTAGGTGCTGTTGGATAATGTTGGTGAAAAGTTATAAGTGATGTTTGGCAACCTGAGCCGTCTGGCTAGGTTGTTTGATGTAAATCTATTTTGTAAGTGTAAATACAGTTGAAAGTATTTATTGTATGTTAAAGCTAATAATAAAACAAGCCGCGGCCTTTTTATGTCCAAACCAACATTGTGTGGTCTATTTTTAAAAAAAAAAAAAAAAAAAAAAAATATAAATATTTATAGTTATAATGTATAGAGCTTATGCTGAACTGTAGAGTGGTTATTATTTATTTATTAGGCAAATTGGTTTTATCTTATTTAAAGAAGGGAACATCCTGCCTACCATTCCCATAAAAACACTCTAAGTGAATAGCCAATAATAAAGTGCAAAGTGCATGTGAAATACAAAAACTGCAAGTGAATAGATAAATTAACTGAATAAATACAGTGATGGAGACCTGTGTAAATGTAAAAAAGTGCATAACACAGGTGGGATATAAATATGTGGGTGAATAAATTAAGTAAATAAATAGATGAATACAATAATAAAGTATTAAGTGCTGGTGACACAAAATAATAAATGTGTTGCACTAAAAATAAAAATAAAATAATGATGAGGTACGATATTGAAACGAATGATCCAAGTGAATATCACAACAAATAGTGCAGTAAAGTGCACAGCCTATGACAGCTAGATAGCTGACTGGAATAAAGTCCAAATGGCTAATAACAAATATACATAAAAGGTATTTGGTCCGTAATTTGATAGGTGTACGGGTGAATGGTGAAAGCAGCCTTATGGTAACCCCGTGGTGGATGACTGGCGAGGTGCAGGGCGATCCCTAGTGTAAAAGACCTACTAACCAGATATACCCACCCCACACAGGGGTATAGAGCGGGTATAATAGATGTAGTTGGGTGCTCCTTCCGTTGTCTCCTAGCTCCTTTCTGTAGTGGGGGGAACTGTAGGGGGTCCCTGGAGGTCCGGAGTATCCCAAAGGGAAGGTAGGCTCAGTATGGCTTCTTCTAATAGGGTGGTGTGGTGTCCAAGGGTCCGTAAATGGATACCGTTCACTCAATGGTGTACATAGGCAGGGAGGGTCCTCCTCTGCTGCCTCTTCCAGCAATGTCTCCTCTCTACTGCCTCCTCTTTTAAGTACCCAACTACATCTATTCTACCCGCTCTATACCCCTGTGTGGGGTGGGTATATCTGGTTAAAAACTTAGAGTGTTTTTATTACATGTGGATTGTATATTTATCTATTTTTAGTGTATATTGTATTTACTAATTTATATACACGTATTTGTAGTGCACATTTTACACCACTTGCATTTTACTATTTATTGATACCCACCATACAGGCAGCGCCAATTACCCATCCCCCACCCAACCATTCCTACCTAGAATCACTATTACTCACATATCAATCTATATGACTTATAAATCACTATTCCTAAGTAACTGAAAGCTGTTCAATTTTTGAAAAAGCATTTTTTCAAAGCAAAATTAAAACATTTCTCCATTAAGATTATTGAGGAAAAGTCTGGTGGTTGATTTAGATCACATTTATTATTGAATCTTACATATATTTTCTGAAGGGCTTTAGAAGTATAAGTCTGGCTATACATGGATATTAGTTCCAACCAGAACAACAGATGATGGGACTTTTGCTTGTACCTGCTGCAGTTTTCTTCTCAGTAGAGCAAAAATAAATCATCTGATGGCAAACTATTTACCAATGAATGGAGGCAATCATTGTAGTGCCCTTGCCTTGCTAGATCATCACAGAGTGCTCCTGATTTCCAGTGCTACATAACACTTGTGCTTCACTTCTCTGAATGCATGTCTATAAGTTGGATGTCTCATTGGAAACAATACATCTGCTGTGTGGTTGTTATCTTATCTCAGCATTTTCTTTTTTTATTTTGCAAGGAGTGTGCAAATTCACCCCTCTATTTGTACTGGTGACCATTGTCATTAAGAAAAGTAATGGGAAATCCATAAGTTTAGAGTATTGCCCAGAACAAGGTGATGGAAAATCTTTCAATAGAGACACCTGTTCTGAGGCTAATTGTCTAGAAGGGAATTATTCTCAGTTTGGGAGAATTTCTCCAAATTCCTGTTGCTTCTTTAAGACGGGAAGTGAAGGAAAACTTCCCAGTGGTGCACAGACAGCATAAAAAAAAGATAATCCTACCCTAAACTAAGCATGCCAATATCTTCTGGACAGGATGTGGAAACCTTACAAGCGGACCTGAACAAAATAACGGGGTGGGCAACTACATGGCAGATGAGGTTTAATGTTGAAAAATGTAAAGTAATGCACCTGGGTGCCAGAAACCAGAAAGCAAGCTACTCACTAGGGGGGGGGGGGGGGGAACCTCTGGGTGAGTCTAGGATGGAAAAAGACTTGGGGGTACTGGTAGACAACAGGCTTGGCAGTGGCATGCAATGCCAAGCCGCTGCAAGCAAAGCCAACAGAATACTGGGATGTATAAAAAAGGGGATTCACTCCAGAAATAAAGAGATTATTCTGCCACTCTACAAGACTCTGGTCTGGCCACATCTGGAGTATGCTGTCCAGTTCTGGGCACCGATCCTCAGGAAGGATGTGCTGGAACTGGAGAAAGTCCAGAGAAGGGCAATAAAAATAATTAGGGGAATGGAGGACATCAACTATGAGGAAAGGCTACAAGCACTGAACTTATTCTCTCTGGAGAAGAGACGATTGAGGGGGGATATGATATCAATGTACAAATACTGTACTAGCAACCCTAGCATATGGAAAAACCTATTCAGAGTAAGGGAATACAATAAGACACGTGGCCACTCACTAAGACTAGAGGAAAGGCGGTTTAACCTTAAAATACGCAGGGGGTTTTTCACTGTAAGAGCAGTAAGGATGTGGAATTCTCTTCCACAAGCAGGTGTATCAGCAGGGAGCATTGATAGTTTCAAAAACCTATTAGATGGGCACCTTAAAGACCACACCATACAGGGGTATACAATGTACGGTTAAAAGCAAACACACACACACATCATAGGTTGAACTGGATGGACTGGTGTCTTTTTTCAAACTCACTAACTATGTAACTATGTAACCCTACCCTATCAAAAAAATAAAAATCTGAATTTCTGTTGATTTAGCTAATGATTTTGTACCATTAGATTCTGAACCTTTTAGATTTAGTTGGAGGCCTTTAGGGTTTAAGCTTGAAGATACTACTGTAATGTACAAGCACATGACTCAGCTACAGGGGTCAGTGGCTGCACCTTACTGAGACAAGCTGGACTCATCAAGTTTCCTTACCTTAGTTCATGTTGCTACAACAAAAATACCAAAAACACATTCAGCATCTCAATCAGGGGCGGATCCAGGGGGGGGGCAACGGGTCAATTGCCCCCCCCCCCGACATCCAAAGGAGCTTCCCTGTTTGCCCTGATAATAGCACCGCAGACAGAGCTCACTGGGGACAGGGAGTCGGAACACAGGAAGCAAAGCTGTATTACACAGCCAGCACAGGGAGGGTGGGGCCGGGAGCTCCACTGATGCCTTGACTCCGCCCCTTTCAGCCTGTGCACTCGTAATGAGATAGATGGAGTAGGAGGAGATTTCAGTGGATGCCCCACCCCTGGACCTCTAAAAGTGCATGATGGCAAGGTATGTCTGTCCCTCCATAGACAGCATGACTGCTAATCTTCAACCCTGAGCTGTACGGTTCAAGTGCAAATCTGTGTATTTCTGAAAGGTCTCTGACTGTCTCCTGTGCTGACTGTGTCCCCCATCTCTGACTGTGTCCCCCATCTCTGACTGTGTCCCCCATCTCTGACTGTGTCCCCCATCTCTGACTGTGTCCCCCATCTCTGACTGTGTCCCCCATCTCTGACTGTGTGTCCCCATCTCTGACTGTGTGTCCCCATCTTTGACTGTGTCCCCATCTCTGACTGTGTGTCCCCATCTCTAACTGTGTCCCCATCTCTGACTGTGTCCCCATCTCTGACTGTGTCCTGTGCTGTGTCCCCCATCTCTGACTGTGTCCTGTGCTGTGTCCCCTATCTCTGACTGTGTCCCCCATCTCTGACTGTGTCCTGTGCTGTGTCCCCCATCTCTGACTGTGTCCCCCCATCTCTCACTGTGTGTCCCCATCTCTAACTGTGTCCCCATCTCTGACTGTGTCCCCATCTCTGACTGTGTCCTGTGCTGTGTCCCCCATCTCTGACTGTGTCCTGTGCTGTGTCCCCTATCTCTGACTGTGTCCCCCATCTCTGACTGTGTCCTGTGCTGTGTCCCCCATCTCTGACTGTGTCCTGTGCTGTGTCCCCCATCTCTGAATGTGTCCCCCATCTCTGACTGTGTGTCCCCATCTCTGACTGTGTCCCCATCTCTGACTGTGTCCTGTGCTGTGTCCCCCATCTCTGACCGTGTCCTGTGCTGTGTCCCCCATCTCTGACCGTGTCCTGTACTGTGTCCCCCATCTCTGACCGTGTCCTGTGCTGTGTCCCCCATCTCTGACCGTGTCCTGTGCTGTGTCCCCCATCTCTGACCGTGTCCTGTGCTGTGTCCCCCATCTCTGACATTCTCTTGTGCTGTGTCCCCCATCTCTGACCGTCTCCTGTGCTGTGTCCCCCATCTCTGACCATGTCCTGTGCTGTGTCCCCCATCTCTGACCGTGTCCTGTGCTGTGTCCCCCATCTCTGACCGTGTCCTGTGCTGTGTCCCCCATCTCTGACCGTGTCCTGTGCTGTGTCCCCCATCTCTGACTGTGTCCTGTGCTGTGTCCCCCATCTCTGACCGTCTCCTGTGCTGTGTCCCCCATCTCTGACCATGTCCTGTGCTGTGTCCCCCATCTCTGACCGTGTCCTGTGCTGTGTCCCCCATCTCTGAGCGTCTCTTGTGCTGTGTCCCCCATCTCTGACTGTCTCCTGTGCTGTGTCCCCCATCTCTGACCGTGTCCTGTGCAGTGTCCCCAATCTCTGACCGTGTCCTGGGCTGTGTCCCCCATCTCTGACCGTGTCCTGTGCTGTGTCCCCCATCTCTGACCGTGTCCTGTGCTGTGCCCCCCATCCCTGACCGTCTCCTGTGCTGTGTCCCCCATCTCTGACCGTGTCCTGTGCTGTGTCCCCCATCTCTGACCGTGTCCTGTGCTGTGTCCTCCATCTCTGACCGTGTCCTGTGCTGTGTCCCCCATCTCTGACTGTGTCCCCCCATCTCTCACTGTGTGTCCCCATCTCTAACTGTGTCCCCATCTCTGACTGTGTCCCCATCTCTGACTGTGTCCTGTGCTGTGTCCCCCATCTCTGACTGTGTCCTGTGCTGTGTCCCCTATCTCTGACTGTGTCCCCCATCTCTGACTGTGTCCTGTGCTGTGTCCCCCATCTCTGACTGTGTCCTGTGCTGTGTCCCCCATCTCTGAATGTGTCCCCCATCTCTGACTGTGTGTCCCCATCTCTGACTGTGTCCCCATCTCTGACTGTGTCCTGTGCTGTGTCCCCCATCTCTGACCGTGTCCTGTGCTGTGTCCCCCATCTCTGACCGTGTCCTGTACTGTGTCCCCCATCTCTGACCGTGTCCTGTGCTGTGTCCCCCATCTCTGACCGTGTCCTGTGCTGTGTCCCCCATCTCTGACATTCTCTTGTGCTGTGTCCCCCATCTCTGACCGTCTCCTGTGCTGTGTCCCCCATCTCTGACCATGTCCTGTGCAGTGTCCCCCATCTCTGACCGTGTCCTGTGCTGTGTCCCCCATCTCTGACCGTGTCCTGTGCTGTGTCCCCCATCTCTGACCGTGTCCTGTGCTGTGTCCCCCATCTCTGACTGTGTCCTGTGCTGTGTCCCCCATCTCTGACCGTCTCCTGTGCTGTGTCCCCCATCTCTGACCATGTCCTGTGCTGTGTCCCCCATCTCTGACCGTGTCCTGTGCTGTGTCCCCCATCTCTGAGCGTCTCTTGTGCTGTGTCCCCCATCTCTGACTGTCTCCTGTGCTGTGTCCCCCATCTCTGACCGTGTCCTGTGCAGTGTCCCCAATCTCTGACCGTGTCCTGGGCTGTGTCCCCCATCTCTGACCGTGTCCTGTGCTGTGTCCCCATCTCTGACCGTCTCCTGTGCTGTGCCCCCCATCTCTGACCGTCTCCTGTGCTGTGTCCCCCATCTCTGACCGTCTCCTGTGCTGTGTCCCCCATCTCTGACCGTGTCCTGTGCTGTGTCCTCCATCTCTGACCGTGTCCTGTGCTGTGTCCCCCATCTCTGACCGTGTCCTGTGCTGTGTCCCCCATCTCTGACCGTGTCCTGTGCTGTGTCCCCCATCTCTGACCGTGTCCTGTGCTGTGTCCCCCATCTCTGACCGTCTCCTGTGCTGTGTCCCCCATCTCTGACCGTCTCCTGTACCGTGTCTGCAGTCTCTGACCGTCTCCTGTAACGTGTCCACCATCCCAATGATGGGCTGTAACCTCTAGCAACCAATCAGCAATCACTTATGATGTGTTGTAACCTCTAGCAACCAATCAGCATGCAGATATTAGGTGTTGTAACCTCTAGCACCCAGTGAGCGAGCGGTAATGGCAGACTGTGACCTTTGACAACCAATTGCAATCGCTGTGTGATCTGCTGCAGTAAACTGATTTTAAATCTACCTTTTTATTTTGTATGCCTCAAAATAGGGGGGGGGGGGCCCTAAAAAATGTTTGCCCAGGGTCCAATCACTATTATGGATGGCCCTGCCTCCCCCACCTCACCGTGGCAAAACCAATGAAGGAAGGCTGTAGGGGCATGAGTCCCGGATGAAGAGGTGTGCTGCAGCCGTTCTACAGCAACACAGTTCTACATTCAGTTCTGTAAGCAAAACTTTATTTTCTAGCAGTGCCCCTCCCGAGACTAGACTCTGGATCCGCCCCTGATTTCAGTAACAGCTTAGCAGAGCTGTTGATGCTATAACTGCTTAAATATAAAATGGATACGGTCTCCTTCCACAAGTTCATTGCTTGCTTACCCCAGGGTGTAAGGTACACAGCCTACTTTATTTTCCTCAGAAGGCCATCACTGCTCTCTATATAGGGAATGGAGACCTGGACGGACGAGCGGCGACCCACCAGCACGGCTGCCGACAGCTACTGTTTTTGGCGTGTACGGTCCGCACAAGCCCATTGTGCTGATTCATGTGAGCGCAATTCTACTTTGAATGTGAATCAATTAAAGGATAATAGCAGTGTACACTTAGATGCCTCATTATCTTTATTCACATATCATGTCCCTGGGATGGCGAGAGATCGATCTAGGAAGTGGCATTTTTTGAGGATTCAATGCTGGTTTAATGCTTCAGTGAGGTGAGAGGCCATCTGGTGGCTAAACGGTGGTGGTGTCACTTGCACTTTTATATGGAAACCTTTATCAAGCACTTTATATTTTAGTGGACTTTTATGCACTTTACTTTGAATGCACTTTATGGACATTATATATTGCACCTAAGAGGAATATATATTGCACTGTAAGCGAGTTTATTGATTTATATGATGCACATTGTCACTTTATTTGATTTTATATAGCGCTGTATAAATATTTGTCTATACATCACTGCTCTCTACCTTGACACGGAGGAAACCGTGGTCTTTTTTTTTATCTGGACCATGCTGTTGGTGGCAGTGTACACATGACCACAAACACCTGGTCCAGTAAGCAAGGGCATATATGCTATATATCATTCACTGCACACTGGGCTAACCTTATGGTGCCTGAGAGGGAGATAGATGCAGCACAGGCCATACCACTCATTGTTTGGTGGGAGCTTTATGAGTTCTCCCCCTCCTCCTTCGTGGCCTCATTCTACCAGTTATCAGTTAAATGCTGCGACGCAATGCTGCAGCTTGTGTGCTGGGGGAGAGGGAACCAGTTATTTCTCCAGGCTGGGGCTAAGAAGTAGATTACCCCAAACCAGTGTAAAAAAGGGAAGGTCATGTGTGACAATGGCACAAATCTTCTGTCTACCCTTTGCTTGGGGAACCTCACACATGCTTGGCCTTTTCCATGTCCTAATCCTCATAGTGCAGTGCTTCCTCTCAAAATACCCTACATTCAAAGACATGCTTTGCCACGACAGGAGGGTTTGCACACTTTTTCAGCGCTACTATCCAGCCATAGTATAAACTGTGATGATACCAGCTGCCTCTCGAGAAATATATATGCGACACACCCCACACACTGCAAATCCACTCTAAATATGCTGCAGAGGCTACAGTAGCTACTTCCTTTGCAAGTATGAGATGAGAATAGGCTCTTGGGAGTTTGGAGATTTTTCATCCCAGTGGTGGCTACTGAACAAAGGCACCTGTCCTGTTTGGAGGTCCTTTGAGGCTTTGAGTAAAATAGGGATCATTAATCAGAAGGGTATAAGCAATACCATCCCTTTGGTGTTTTTCCTTGAACAGTCCGATATGACTAGTTATCTTGGGTTCCCAGGTACAGTGCCTGCTTTCAGGGGGTTGCGTCCCTGGGTAAAAAGTGGAGCCCCTAGAAGCTACATTGCATTCATACTTGGGAACTTACAGAATCTTTCTCAGCAAAGCTGGATTTTTTTCTGAGTTACCAGTTTGCTGGATTGACAGCAGAAATCTTTGCCTATGACATAAATGTTTGAAAACAAAGTCGTGTGACATCAGAACATCACATGACTTGAGCACTGAGCAGACAGCCTGCCTGTCTGTCACACTCACTGGTTGCTTGTAGAGGAGAGAGCACTGTGTGCATTAGCGCTACTCTAAATCTACATCAGAACAGAGAAATGGACCTGGCAGGTGGGATTTAGTGCCTGGACGGAGGAGACTGTAAGTAAGACAAACGGAGGAACTAGGGACTATGCTCTTGACTGCTGTACTATGTCCTGAGTGTGACCCCTTTCAGTGCTCTCCAGAGGTTATTTGTCATCAGGGCCATCTTACCGAATGGGCACGCTGGGAAGTTGCCAGGGGGCCCCACCTGCCCAGTGACCCAGTCCCAGCCCAGCATTAGTCCCGATTCCCGTGTGCATCCCACCACCGGACTTAGCAGGTGGCAAGCGCCTGTTGGGCCTGCGCTGCTGTCAGGCTTCTTGGGCCGTGGAGGGGGAGCCCACAACAGCAGGAATGCCTGTTTGCCTCCATGGGAACAGGCACACACAGGACAGTCGAGTCTGACCGGACCCAGCCGCTGAACTTGGAAGCTTGTCGTTAGCCTGGCACTGCTGTGCCAATAAATATAGCCTTATCATTAGTTTGCATTTTTAATCTCGTGGATGATTGTGTAGGCAGGGCCCCAGTGCACTGCATTGCCCGGGGCCCTTAAATGCTCTTAAGATGGCACTGTTTGCCATGACTCCCATATGATGTCTATAGGTGCCTACATTTCTGGTATCCTATAAGAAGCCCTTTTCAGGGATAGGAACCTTGCATGAGATCTCCAGATAGCAGTTTGAGTTTTCTAGACATCATTTTGATCTGGAGAAGTGATTGCACTGAGGGTTTCTAAATAATTTCCAACAATGAGAGCACTTTTCCACTTGTGGAATCACAAAAGTATCGTGAATAGAGCTGCATTATTTGTTAGGCAGAGGCTGTCCATAAAACCTGCAATTTCAAGGATTTGTGTATTTTCAATGTAACCCTCAAAACCCCACAAAAGGGCCCTCTCACTGCTACACATTTATTTATTTTTTTTGCCATTGGTACATGTCCCCCATGGCAGTGCCTGGCTGGAATGGGCTTCTGAAACTGGCTGTGGGTCAAGCCCAGGCAGATTTGCTCACCTTACACCTATAGCTGAACCTTAAAGTGTTACTAAAGGCACTTTTATTTTTTAATAAAATAATAAACATGTTATTCTCAACTGCTCTGTGCAATGGTATTGCACAGACCAGCCCGATCCTCCTCTTCTAGGGTCCTCAGCCTGCGATCTTGGCTGCTCCTCTTCTCTGTGTGCCCCCATAGTAAGCTGCTTGCTATGGGGGCACACGTGTGAGCTCACTCCTGAGCTGGGTGTGTCTATGGAGACGCTCTGCATAAACACACAACACAGCTTTTCCCCACCCCCAATTCCTCCTTACAACATATGATTAAAAGCAACAGGAGACAATGGCTACTGCTGCTGCCAAACTCTCTGTGTGAAAAGGAGGAGAGGAGAGAAGAGATCTAGCTGTGGACAGCACTGGATCGATTGGGGACTCAGGTAAGTGTTTAGGGAAGTGGAGGAGGATAGCAAGATGTAAAACACTTTTTACCTCAATGAAGGGAATGCATTAGGGTAAAAAAATGTGTTGCCTTTAGAATCACTTTAACGTTAACTCTAAAGCAGGCCATAAACGGTGCAAATTTCTTGCTGAACCGGCCGATATTCAGATTGTCTATGACCGGCCTAACTCTTGACTTTAGATAGGCTGTACCAATAGAGACAATACTGTCATATCAAAAATGTCAATGTCATGAAAAGGATAAGTGCCTAGGTAATGTGTCAGTTATCAGTACAAAAAAAAAATGCATTAGATTAACTGAAACAAAGTCTATACATTCATTTGCTGTTCTTTTTATGTGTTGCCCTTGTGTGTATTTTCCTCTGTATTAATTTGCATCCATTTCCAAAACCATAGTTACATAATTATATCTAACCAAATTACTAGGAAACACAGGAGGTATGCTTGTACTGTGTGAAACGCAGGCAATGAATCAACGGTCAACCTCTTAGCACCTCCGTTTTCTAAACGTGCGAAGCAGTGACAATAAGTGACAAGCAGTAACAAGGTATAATCTGCAGAGATTTATCAGATCATGTTACTGCTAATGTCACACAGTGTTTGTTTTGAGTAGATGCCAATTTTATCTACTAAATTTGGAATAAAATATTTTGTTTGCTGTACCAGGTGGCTTATGTAGAAATGATTTTCTTCCACTGAATTTAGAACATGCTTAAAAGCTGGTAAATCTTGTCAATTACTGCAAACTACTCCCACATTACACAAAAATGCACTCAAAGCATTTGCACCCTGTCCTTATTATGCACTTCTACTGATATGAACTGTAAGAGGAATTTATTTTATAATTAGGAAAACAAAACATGATCATACATGCACAAATATACAGTATATATATATATTTGGTCTTCAAAAAGTTTCCCCACTTTTAAAGAGTTAAAAAAATGTGAAAACTTTTTGAAGAATATATATATATATATATATATATATATATATATATATATATATATATATATATATATATACACTATATTGCCAAAAGTTTTGGGATGCCTGCCTTTACACACACATGAAAGGGTTCAATATTGAATATGCAGCTATAACAGCTTCGCCTCTTCTGGAATGGCTGTCCACAAGGTTTAGGAGTGTTTTATGGGAATGTTTGACCATTCTTCCAGAAGCGCATTTGTGACGTCAGGCACTGATGTGGACAAGAAAGCCTTGCTTGCAGTCTTCGTTCTAATTTATCATAAAGGTGTTCTGTTGGGTTGAGGTCAGTCAAGTTCCTCCACCCCAAACTCACTCATCCATGTTTTTATGGACCTTGCTTTGTGCACTGCTCCAAATAATTTGGTGGAGAAGGGATTATGGTGTGGGGTTGTTTTTCAGGGGTTGGGCTTGGCTCCTTAAGGCGTCAGCATACCAAGACATTTTGGACAATTTTATGCTCCAGACTTTGTGGGAACAGTTTGGGGATGGCCCCTTCCTGTTCCTACATAACTGCGCACCAGTGCACAAAGCAAGGTCCATTCAGACATGAATGGGCGAGTTTGGAGTGAAGGAACTTGACCTCAACCTGATAGAACAACTGGGGTTTTTTTTTTTCGTGATATATGCAAAAAAAGAGCAAAAATTTTGAAAAAAAAACCCACTTTTTTTTAGTTTCAATTATAAAATTTTTCAAAAAATTAATTTTTCTTCATACATTTGGGCCAAAATGTATACTGCTACATGTCTCTGGTAAAATTAACCCAAATTAGTGTATATTATTTAGTCTGTGTGAAAGTTATTGAGTCTAGAAGCTATGGTACCAATTACTGAAAATTGATCACACCAGATGTACTGACTGCCTATCTCCTTTCTTGAGGCCCTGAAATGTCAGGACAGTACAAATACCGACCAAATGACCCCTTTTTGTAAAGTAGACAGTCCAAGGTATTTAGTAAGAGGCATGGTGAGTTTTTTGAAGTTGTAATTTTTTCCCACAATTCTTGGGAAAATGAAGAAAAAATTTTTTTTTCTTTTTTTTCCCACAAAGTTGTCAATTTATAAGCTATTTCTAACACATAGCATGTACACAGCAAAAATTACACCCAAAAATACATTCTGCTACTCCTTCCGAGTATGGCGATACCACATGTGTGAGACTTTTACACAGCCTGGCCACAAAAAGAGACTCCACGTCCAAGAAGTACATTCAGGCGTTCTAGGAGCATAAATACACATAAAACTTTCTTACTACCTATCACACTTTTCAAGGCCCTAGAGCACCAATACAATGGAAAAGTCCACAAAATGACCCCATTTTGGAAAGCAAACACTCCAACGTATATTCTATGAGGCATTATGGGTCGTTTGAACATATCATTTTTTTCCACAGGTTTTTGGAAAATGTGGGAAAAAAATTAAAACTTTTTTTTTTACACAAAGTTGTCAATTTATAGGATATTCCTAACACATAGCATGTACACAGCAAAAATGACACCCCAAAATACATTCTGCCACTCCTCCTGAGTATGGCAATACCACATGTGTGAGACTTTTTCACAGCCTAGCCATATAGAGGGGCCTAACATCCAAGGAGCATCATCATGCATCCTAGCCACTTGCCTAGGCCTATTTTTGACATTTGGTGTTTACAAGCTAAAAGTTGTTTTGCTAGAAAACTGCTTAGAACCCCCAAACATTATATATTTTTTTTTAGCAGAGACCCTAGAGAATAAAATGGAGATTATTGCAATATTTTTTATCACACCTTATTTGCGCAGCGGTCTTCTAAACGCAATTTTTTTGGAAAAAAATTCACATTTTTTTTAATTAAAAAATAAGAAACCAGTAAAGTTAGCCCAATTTTTTTCCATAATGTGAAAGATAAAGTTACGCCGAGTAAATAGATACCCAACATGTCATGTTTCAAAATTGCGCACGCTCACGGAATGGCGACAAACTTTGGTACTTAAAAATCCCCATAGGCGACAATTTAAAAATTTCTACAGGTTGCCATCTTTGAGTTACAGAGGATTTATTCCCCTTGCTCTAACGATCGCGGCGATACCTCACATGTGTGGTTTGAACACCGTTTACATATGTGGGCGGGGTTTCTGTATGCGTTCGCTTCTGCGCGCGAGCTAACGGGGACAGGGCGCTTTAATTTTTTTTTTTTTTACTATTTATTTTATTTATTATTTTTTATTTTTACACCGTTTAAGAAAAAAAAAATTGATCATTTTTATTTCTATTAAAAGAAATGTAAATATTCCTCGTAATAGAAATAGGCACGACAGGACCTCTTTTTTGTGAGATCTGGGGTCAAAAAGTCCTCAGATCTCACAAGTACACTAAAAGATAGAAAAAAAAAAAAAAATTATATAAAATGAAAAAAAAAAAAAAGGACCTTTAAACCGGTTGCTAGGCAACAACATTTTCCGTAGCTCCGGTCCTCCAAGACCATAGAGTCAAGTGAGGGCAAGCTTGCCCTCACTCGACATCCTGTCTGTGAGGATCCGGGACCGGATCGTTTTCCCCGCTGCCGGCGGGTCCGGTAAGCGGGGAAAAGGACCGGAACGCGGCGGGAGGGGGGCGCCTCTTCCGCCATCCCGGAAGGGTGATCCCATGGCGAATCCGCCGCTGGGACCACCCTTATCGGAAAGCCAACCGTCCACCGTTTAAAAAAATACCAGGGTTATGGCAGCTATCTGCTGCCCTAACACCGGTATTTAGGTTTAAACGGAGGACGTATATAAACCTTTTTGGACTTGGACATGGTGTCTGTATGAAGGGTGACAGGTACTCGGGTACTTTGTTGGGCAGGTGACAGGTACTCTGATACTGATGAGCAGGTGGCAGGTACTCGGGTACTCCGATAGGCAGGTGACAGGTACTCGGGTACTCTGATGGGCAGGTGACAGGCAGGTGATAGGTACTGATGAGTAGTACTGATACTGATAGGTGATACTGTACTGATGGGTACTGATGATCAGTACTGATACGTGATAGGTACTGATGAGTACTGATGAGTAGTGATGGGTACTGATGAGCAGGCGGCAAGTACTCGGGTACTTCAGGCGTCAGGTACTCTGATGAGCAGGTGGAAGGTACTCGGGTACTCTGATGGGTAGGTGACAGGTACTCAGGTACTCTGATGATGGGTACTCCGTTGACAGGTACTCAAAGTACCCGAGTACCTGTCATCAGAGTACCCGAGTACCTGTCATCAGAGTACCCGAGCACCCGTCATCAGAGTACCCGAGTACCCGTCATCAGAGTACCCGAGTACCCGTCATCAGAGTACCCGAGTACCTGTCATCAGAGTACCCGAGTACCTGTCATCAGAGTACCCGAGTACCTGTCATCAGAGTACCCGAGTACCTGTCATCAGAGTACCCGTCATCAGAGTACCCGAGTACCTGTCATCAGAGTACCCGAGTACCTGTCATCAGGGTACCCGAGTACCTGTCATCAGAGTACCCGAGTACCCGTCATCAGAGTACCCGAGTACCTGTCATCAGAGTACCCGAGTACCTGTCATCAGAGTACCCGAGTACCTGTTATCAGAGTACCCGAGTACCTGTCATCAGAGTACCCGAGTACCTGTCATCAGAGTATCTGTCACCAGAGTACCTAAGTACCTGTCATCAGAGTACCCGAATACCTGTCACCAGCCCATCAGAGTACCCAAGTACCTGTCATCTGAGTACCTGATGGCCTGATGGGCTGGTGACAAGTACTCGGGTACTTTGATGGGCTAGTGACAGGTACTTTGATGGGCTAGTGACAGGTGCTCTTTATTGGGGGGGGGGGGGCAATCAGTGTGTTTAGGGTGCACTGTAGTTGGTAACTAGTTGTTACCACAATCTCCTCCTCACACAGGATCAGTGTGTGAGGAGGAGAACACGGTGACAGCTAGTTACCGTGTTCTCTGTTGACATTTGTGACCGGCTGTGATTGGACACAGCCGGTCACGTGGTAAAGAGCCAATTTCATTGGCTCTTTACCTAGATCGGGGATCGACTCTGTCCGAGGGACGAGCCTCACCCCCGATCGCTGCTCTGCGCGCCCCCGGGGGCCCGCATTGCAGAGAGAACGAGCGGCTCATGCTGGAGCCGCTCATGTGATCGGCTGTGATTGACACAGCCGATCACGTGGTAAACAGCCAATTTCTATTGGCTGTTTACCTTGATCAGGGATGGGCTATGTCCGAGGGACGAGCCTCATCCCTGATCGCGCGGCTGCGCCCCGCCGGGGACGCGCAATGGCTGCTAGAGCGGGCCGACGTCATATGACGGCGGCCCGGATCTAGACAACCACTTTGCCGACGTCATTTTACATGACTCGGTATGGAAGTGGTTAAGGCCCCTTTCACACAGGCGGCCCGTTCAGATCTACCTGTCAGTTTCTTTGGCGGATCTGAACGGTCACCCCATGCATCTCTATGGGGGAATCGGATGTCGGCTGACATCCGATCCATCAAATCTGGACAAATGGAAACCCTATTTTCCATCCGTCCAGTGGATCGGATCGGATTAGAAGGGACAGACGGTCCGTTCCCATCCGATTCCCCCATAGAGATGTATGGGGACCTGACAACTGTGTCTCCGCACACAGCGCGGACACACAGCTGTCTCCTCCTGCTCAGCGGGGGATCAGTGGATCGATTCCCCGCTGAGATAAACGGAGTCCATTTGACGGACTCCAGTGTGAAAGGGGCCTTAATCCCTGCATACCGTGTGGTGGGTACTGAATGTTTCAGATACACACCCCGCCAGCAATCAGGCAGTGTCTTGCCCTGAAGCCCACATATACACTAGGTGCCTTTGCAACCCACAGACAGACTGAGTGGGAGACACACTAACCTGGGGGGGGGGGGGGAGTGTACTGGGAAACAGACTGACCTGGAAGGATTGTACTTAGAGAGAATGTCTTGGCAGAAGGGATTCCTACATACCCTTAATTTGTGTGGATAGAGAGAGAAAAAAAAATTATATATATATATATATATATATATATATACATACAGCCCTCAAAAATTCCACTCGCCTCTCTGCATTGAAAGGGGGAACACTATGGTCCATCTGCATTGATGGGGGGGGGCACGCTGTGGTCCATCTGCATTGATGGGGGGGGGGGCACGCTGTGGTCCATCTGCATTGATGGGGGGGGCACGCTGTGGTCCATCTGCATTGATGGGGGGGCACGCTGTGGTCCATCTGCATTGATGGGGGGCACGCTGTGGTCCATCTGCATTGATGGGGGGCACGCTGTGGTCCATCTGCATTGATGGGGGGGCACGCTGTGGTAAACATTTAACAGTGTAATTTTATGAGATATTTTACGAGGGCATGTTTAGGGGCGGAGCAGGGTAGGGTTCGGGTGGGGCAACAAGTGGCGAGTAACTCTCAAGGTAATCAGGAGAAGAGAAGCCGCTCAGGTGTAAGCCCAACCTGGTGCTAGTTAGATCCGCCATCCGGAAACATGCAGTGGAAATTGTGGAACTGCACACAGGTAGATGAAAGCAAAATAGTTATGTTCCTTACAAATAAATATAGTAGCTAATGTATTTTATTTTTTTCTGCCGAATGTACACTTTCAGTGATGAATATAGTTGTCCATGGGGAAGGTTGGTGGTCAAGCACCGGGGGGCCCAGTCCTAAAGCTGTGTAAGGGGCCCCAACATTTCTGATGGCTGCACTGCCCACACAAACTCAAGTTTCTATCAGCCTTTTGGATATCTAGCTGCAAAACTGTGTCTATTGAGCTGACCCAGTCTCAGCCTCTCTGCTTAACTGGTTTCTTAAGACACAAGACTTGACCTCTTGTCTGCTCTCATACAGACAGCTACTTGCTTAGCTCGAACACATTGGGGGTTGATTTACTAAAACTGGAAAGTGCAAAATGTGGTGCAGCTCTGCATAGAAACCAATCTGTTTCCAGGTTTTCTTTGACAAAGTCTAATTGAACAAGCTAAAAGTAGAAGCTGATTGGCTACCATACACAGGTGCACCAGATTTCATACTATTCAGTTTTAGTAAATCAACCCAACTGGTCTGTTCAAACGTAGCTACAAAGGCAAACATATATTTGGGTATCCTTTATCTGTATGAGTACTGTATTGAAAGCATGTACATACACAAATTGAATAAAAAGCCAATAAAAAGTAAAACTTTCTGGCTTCTGATCTCACCTTGAGAAGGGTAATAATAATGGGTCTTCTAAGGGGATCCTGGGAAAGCTAATGACCACAAATCCTATAAAAATGCACTCCTACACTATGCTAGAGTGTCTTCTTGCAAGATTTGGGATCCTGAACTTTCCAAAGAGCTTGCTGTGAGGTCCAGTGATGTCAGCAGCAGAAAGCGTCTGGGATTCAGAGAGTAAGGTATATATACATATATATATATATATATACACACACAGTATCTCACAAAATGAGCACACCCCCACATTTTTGTAACTATTTTATTATATCTTTTCATGTGACAACACTGAATAAATGAAACTTTGCTATAATGTAAAGTAGTGAGTGTACAGCTTATATAACAGTGTACATTTGCTGTTCCCTCAAAATAACTCAACACACAACCATTAATGTAAAAACCGCTGGCAACAAAAGTGATTACACTCATAAGTGTAAATGTTCAAATTGGGCCCAAAGTGTCAATATTTTGTGTGGCGCCATTATTTTCCAGCACTGCCTTAACCCTTATGGGCATAGAGTTCACCAGAGCTTCACAGGTTGCCACTGGAGTCCTCTTCCACTCCTCCATAATGACATCACGGAGCTGGTGGATGATAGAGACCTTGCACTCCTCCACCTTTCCTTTGAGGATGTCGCAATAACGTCTCTGCAGATTATGCTCAATAGGGTTTAGGTCTGGAGACATGCTTGGCCAGTCCATCACCTTTACCCTCAGCTTCTTTAGCAAGGCAGTGATCATCTTGGAGGTGTATTTTGGGTCGTTATCATGCTGGAATACTGTCCTGCTGCCCAGTCTTCGAAGGGAGGGGATCATGCTCTGCTTAGGTATGTCACAGTACATGTTGACATTCATGGTTCCCTCAATGAACTGTAGCTCCCGAGTGGTGGCAGCACTCATGCAGCCCCAGACCAGGACACTCCTACCACCATGCTTGACTGTAGGCAAGACACACTTGTCTTTGTACTCCTCACCTGGTTGCCGCCACACACGATTGACACCATCGGAACCAAAAGAGTTTACCTTGGTTTCATCAGACCACAAGACATGGTTCCAGTAATCCATGTCCTTAGTCTGCTTGTTCTCATCAAACTGTTTGCGGGCTTCTGTGTCATCTTCAGAAGAGGCCTACTTCTGGAACGACAGCCAGGCAGACCAATTTGATGCAGTATGCGACGTATGGTCTGAGCACTGACAGGCTGACCCCCCACCCCTTCAAACTCTGCAACAGCACTCATACGTCTATATCCCAAAGTCAACCTCTGGATATAATGCTAAGCATGTGGACTCAACTTCTTTTGTTGACCATGGGGAGGTCTGTTCTGAGTGGAACTTGTCCTGTTAAACCGCTGTATAGTCTTGACCACTGTGCTGCAGCTCAGTTTCTGGGTCTTGGCAATCTTCTTATAGCCTAGGCCATGTAGAGCAACAGTTCTTGTTTTCAGATCCTCAGAGAGTTCTTTTGCATGAGGTGCCATGTTTAACTTCCAGTGACCAGTATGAGAGAGTGAGAGCGATGTACCAGAGTTTTAGTAAATCCCCCCAAGTGTTCCCCAATAGAGTAGATGTGTTTTTCTTCCTATACTCATACAATCATGACAGGAAGTGGACAAAAGGTCAAGGAAAATGTATCTTATGGAGATATAGACAGTCAAATGTCTTGACAGGGGATCAAAGCCACCTTCACTTCACTAGAAATGGTGAAAATGGTGGAAAAACATTGAGCACTTTAGGCAAGTCCAGTCTGGCCTAACATTATAGCCCCACTATCAATCCCAGACTCTTCATCAGTATCTGTCCCTTTGTCAACACACAGATTTGTGATCAAGAGAAAGAACTCTCCCCTTGAATCAATTATGAAACTCTTAGACAGAATTACATACGGTATTAGAAAGACAAATGCTTCACTGTACATTTCTACAGTGGCATCTGTTACTTCTATGACCATACAGTAGTAATATTCTAAACAACTAAACTACGTTGGAGAAAACCATGTCTAAACATTGTATGCTCATACTCTTTTCATCTAAGGGGTGCCATGGCTTCCTTCCCCTCTCCAATGGGGAGAAGTTCAAACGCCCTTTCTGATGCTTGCTCCACACCAATATGTACAGTATAATGGAGTTCTGCTTCAATCTCTTCACCCCGTGGCACAACCATTCTGAGTTCCACCCACTTTCCTTTATATACACCTCTAAGTAAACAAGTATGGTTAACAGGGAACTTGCCCAGCAACCATTCAGACAGGACTATGTCTAAAAGGGTTCTATTCCAAAGACGTAAGGATGTTTGGGGACATCTAGTGGCAATAAACTAACAGTAGCCTACTTCTCTAGGAAGAAAAAAATCCCCCACTGCGGCAATCAAATCAATCTATACAACAGGGATGCGCATAGCCACGCATCAAAGCCAAGGGGACATTATTAGATCAAGGGGACATTGTGTGCTGTGATTAAATTATAGGGAGAGGTAAAAGATATAGAAAAATTCCCCAAAATACCCTGAGAATAGTTCTCACTCAAAAAGTTTGAATGGCTGCCACAGAGGTATGAACTGAGTATCAAAAGACACCTATCACCCACAATATCCCCATACTTGGGTCTATCTCCAAGGGTGAAGGTGCTATCACTCACTACACATACATTGTTTGCATGCAGGCGGAGTATTTTATGGGAGTATCAAATAAGCCCCCAGAAAAGTATTTCTTTCCAGTCCTGTTGCTCAAAAAAACCTCATGTGCGTCATTCAAAACAGAAAGGAGGTAAACCTGGGGTAATCCAGCCTACTCTCCACAAACCATGTGATCCCATGAAATGCAAAAAGGGTAAGTGCGCCAAAAGAAAAGGTTTTTATATATTTTACCTCTCCCTATAAGAAGAGTTGAGCGGACACCTGGATGTCCGTGTTCGGCGGGTTCGGCCGAACTTGAAAAAAAAGTCCGGGTCCGTGTCCCGGACTTTTTCCGAACTTTACCCGGACACCGAACCCCATTGAAGTCAATGGGGACCCGAACTTTCAGGCACTAAAATGGCTCTAAAACACCAATGGAAAGGGCTAGAGTGCTGCAAAATGTAGTTAAGAGCATGGCAAGCGCTCTTAAAAAAAATCCCCTTTAAATTTGTAATTATAGCTGAACGCTGCACACAACAGACTGATAACAAAAAAATTATAAACTGTATGCTTGATGCATGACAGTTTTACAGGAAGCAGTATGTTCGGGAGAGGAGTGCAGTGGGTATAATGGGGACAGTATGTCCAAGAGAGGTATGCAGAGGGTGTGACAGGGTCACTATGTGCAGGAGAGGAGTGCAGAGGGTATGACAAGGGGCAGTATGTGCAGGAGAGGAATGTGGATGGTATCACATGAGGCAGTATGTGCAGAAGAGTAATGCAGAGGGTATGACAGGGACAGTATGTGCAGGAGAGGAGTATGAAGAGTATGATGGGAGAAGTATGTGCGGGGCAGGAGAGGATATCGGAGGGTTTGACAGCAGGTAGTATGTGGAAGATGGAAGTGCAGAGAGTATGGAATGGGATAATATGTGCAGGAGAGTAATGCAGAGGGTATGATAAGGGCAGTATATACAGGAGAGAAGTGCAGAGTGTATGACAGTGAGCAGTATGTGCAGAAGAGAAATGCAGAGGGTATGACAGCAATTTTTTAGGGATTTGTTATTATTGCGGTAGGCCCCAGATAAGAAAACTGGTGCTTAATAATACCAACTATGAGTTATAAAGAGAGACACCAGGGCCTCTATATTAAAGAGTGGCACTTGTGTACTGGGAACCTGTCATGAATGTGACAGCAAGAGAAGATTAAGACACAGCGTTAGGATAGGATTTGGGCAGCAAAGGGATAGAGAGAGGTGGGGAGTGTGAGAACACCAGAGGGTCAGGCAGACAAGGAGGGAGAGAAATCACTACTGCAGACAGATTCCCTCAGTGGTAAAAAAAAAACAAAAAACCCTGATTTAGGCATAAATGTCAAGTGGAAAGTGAAACTGTGCTGAGAAAGAAAAACTCTAACGATTGTCTACTCCTAATGAACCTACCAAAAATTGATCAGTGGGTATCCCTGTTGGCACCATTCTGCTACACATCCTTTGATTAAGTAGTTGAAGGAACAGGGTGGAAAATTGTTGGCCGAACAGCACCTGCATCCAAACAGATGCAGGCCCTGTACAGGTAGCTGACATCCAGCTGCACCCTCTGTCATAATACATTAGCTGTGGCAGGAAATTTTCCCACTGCCGCTGTTTAGCGTAAATTGAGGAATCTGATAGATTTCTTCTGTTCAGCCTGCAGTCTTAACCTCCCTGGCGGTATGATTATGTCAGGAATTACATACCAAAAGCGGTACAATTGTTTTCATGGAAATCTGGCGTTATGTATTATAGGCCTACAATTCTTAGTAATTACTGACTTAAACCTGACCAAAACAAGAGTCTAGTAGACATCCCAGATGTGATAAATTTGAAACACAAACGCGTGAATTATAATCGAATCAATAATATTATTTTATTATTTAATATATAATATATATAATAAAATTATATTATTGATTAGATTATAATTCATGCATTATATATTATATATAGATATATGTGTGTGTGTATATATATATATATATATATATATATATATATATATATACACACATATATATATATATATATATATATATATATATATATATATATATATATATAATATAAAATGTGTTATGTGTTTTGTGCAACGTTTTTTTAATTTCCCTCCCTAGTTCCGCTCCCATGCAGCATTGCTGCTGCAGGGAACGGAACTAGGAAGTGATCACACCGACGGAGGACGGAGGAGCGGCGGGACTCTCGGCTGGCGGTCACAGCAATGAGAGATCATCGCTGGATCACCAGGAGAAGGTAAGAGAACACCGCTGCGCTCTCTGCACATCCACCCCGAGCGTGACTCTGGGTTACCGCTCCTGATAGAAAAAATCAACCCCGAGTCACGCTCGGGATTACCGCCAAGGTGGTTAACAAAGAAATCTAGGGCTGTACATCCATCTTAAGACATACTGTATTTTATATTAAAAGTCTACAACCAGCTGAGCTGCCACCTCATCGAGAATAATTTTCTTGATCCCCTTTAGTCTGGATTTTACACTCCACAGAAACTGCTCTCCTAAAAATCACAAACGACTTACTAGCAGCTAAAACCAACGGTCACTATACCGCACTCTTACTCTTGGACCTCTCCACTGCCTTTGATACAGTTGACCACCCCCTCCTCCTAAAAAAACTCTATTTCCTGGTCTCCATAAATGTGTTCTCAGTTGGTTCGAATCTTACCTATATCACCGCACCTTCAATGTCACTTACAACTCTACTTCCTCCTCTCCTACTCCTGTTACCGTTGGGGTCCTCCAGGGTTCTGTCCTTGGCCTTTTCATTTTCTCGATCTTCACCTTCTCCCTGGGTCAGCTGATTCCAACACCATTTCTATGCTGATGACACCCAAATCTATCTCTCTACCCCTCAGCTCACCCCATCATTTTCCTCACGTTTCACTGATTTACTTACAGACATATCTTACTGAATGTCACACACCTTCCTCAAACTCAATCTATCTAAAACCGAGCTTATAATATTTACTCCCCCACGTGCCTCTTTCCCCTGACTTCTCTGTCAAGATCAATGGCACAGTCTTCAAACCATCCCTGCATGCCAGGGTGCTGGAGGTAACCCTGGACTCTGAACTGTCCTTTAAGGCCCACATCCAATCCCTGTCCAAATCATGTCACCTCAACTTTCGTAACATCTTCAGAGTATCCCCCTTTTTAACCAATGTCACCACTATGCTTCTAATTCACTTCCTGGTTATCTCTTGCCTCTACTATAGCAACCCCCTCCTTATTGGATTACCTTTACATAGGCTATCTGACCTTCAGTCCATCATAAATGCTGCTGCCAGACTCATTCACCTTACCAACCCAATGCTCGCCTTCAGGACTTCTCCCGTTCTTCAGAACTCCCTATCTGTCCAACTATCTCCTAATCTATCCATCTTTAGACGATCCCTAAAAATCCTTCTCTTTAAAGAAGCCTATCTTGCTTCTAACTAATACACTGTGTTTTTACTTTCTCTATCAGCTCATCCCCCACAGTTTTTACCTTTTGTATCACTTGACCCTCCCTCTTAGATTGTAAGCTCTAACGAACAGGGCCTTCTGATTCCTCTTGTACCAAATTGTCTTGTAACTGTAATGTCTGCCTTCATTTTGTAAAGCGCTACAAAAGCTGTTGGCACTATATAAATCCTGTATAATAATATTAATAAAAATAAAAAGTATTAGTCCAGATTTGAAAACTAGGCACATTTCACAGGGCACAAATTTTTAGGGACAAAGCCACAAAACATATGGTAACTCAATTTATTCAGTCTTCTTTTTGAATTTTACAGGATTTTCTAAAGGGTTGTGCATTGTGTACCCTTTTTCTGTCTAATGATTATTGAGTTTGACTTTATACAGCTGAGAGATACTGTCACCTACACGTAAAGATAGTGAAAACATGGTTTTGACCTTACTGGCATGGTGACAAGGCCTATGTAAGCTGACTTTCTTATATGAAAAGGAGACTCTAGCTGCTGGCTGGATAGAAGTCTGCATCACATAGATATGCAATATTTCATATTTACCAAACTGAAATAAAAAGAAAACATATTTTTAAAACTATGATTTAGCACTGATAATAATATAAAGAAATAAAATATGTCAGACTCACTATACATTTTCTTTAACCACTTGTCGTCTGCTCACTCGAGCACTACTGCGGCAAAGTGGTTCGTTATCGTCTGGCGACGTAGACCTACGTTGCCAGACACTCCCCCTTCTCGGCGGCGCGCGCGCGCCGCCGGAGGCTCGCTCCCGCTGTATTCAGTCACAGCGGGAGTCGGGCCAGGGGAGGAGCGGCGGCGAACGCCGCCGCTCTTCCCCGATCGTCGGGGATCGAGTCTGGAGATCCGCCCGCTGTTTGTAAACACAGCGGGCGGATCTCCTAAGTGACAGGCAGGGTCAGATTGCAGGGTTCAGCATAGCTGAATCCTCGATCTTTCCCTGGGTCACTCAGTCACCTCCCTGTAAGATTCTGGTACCTCTGGTACCCTTATTTTCTATTTTCTTTTGATATGCGTCCCACCTTTCTAATTAGGTGGTACGCATACACCTTTAAGACGGATGATGTCATCGCCGAGCGCCGCAGAGCGGCTATTTCAACCGCCGACGTTCTCTCTCACATTGTTCGTTCAACCTGCCTGTGTGTCCACATGCTTACAAGCTTGTCTTGCTACCGGAACCTCCAGCTATTTTCTTTTACTTGGAAACAGACCGGAACCTCGCTACTGATCCCTGTATCTCGCTACTGGATCACTCCCTCACTACTGGACCCTTCTACTACTAACCTTACTAGTGATAAGTACCCCACAGGGGAATCCTCCATAATCTTACTTACACTATCTACCTCTGCACATTAAGGACTGTTACTATCTATGCATACTAATTCTATCATCTGCACTGTTACATAGATTGCTAGCTCTTGAGTCTACTACCATCTATCCTTGCACTGGGTTAGTCTATCCTGTAATTGTCATCTGCTGTCCTCACCACCTGTTACCATACTCGATTACTAACCTATCTGCATTCTACCTAATACCATCTAATACTCTCCTGAACATTTCTATCAAGTGCTTACCATCTCTGTCACTGTTCACACCTGTCCCTTCAGCACATCATCTTCATACTAACATATACATCCTATCACTCCAGGAACATCTTATTGAGTGTGTATATCTGTATGCTGAAGCTGACAGGCCCACAGTGATGAGTCTGGAGAGTTGGATCTGGTTATTCAACACATCTCTACATGACTACTGAGTGGAGATTCTGCAGCTGCAAATCCAGCCTACTACAAAAACGCAGGAGCGTTACAGATTGAACGAACCATAAAAAATGGATTCAGCAGAATTACCCACTCAAGTGACACAATGAACACAACAAGTAAATGCATTAATGCTTGCTCTCTCTGAAGTAAAAGAAGAAAATCAGACTCTGATACAGCAGGTAACCCGTCTTTCACGGCTCACTGCTGCTCAACCTCCTGAACCTAAAATAAACCCTCCTCTAGTGTTTACAGGTGATCGGAAAAAATTTTGTGAATTCAAAAACGCATGTCAATTGCTTTTTTTGTTAAAACCTCGTACATACCCTACTGATCAAATTAAAGTCTGTACCGTTATCTCATACTTAACGGGTGATCCACGGGCCTGGGCAGACTCTCTCTTTGAGAAAAATGATCAGCTTCTCAACTCCTATTCTTTCTTCCTAGCGGAACTCGCTAGTTTATATGATGACCCCAACAGGCAGAGTACTGCTGATATTCAATTGAGGGCTTTAAAACAAGGAAGGAGACCTGTAGAAGACTTTGTAGCTGAGTTCAAAAGATGGACCCTTGATTCAGGGTGGAATGATACATCTCTGCGAACTCAATTCAGACTCGGGTTGTCAGAAGCTGTTAAAGACGAGCTCGCCCGAGCTGATTTACCTGGCACCTTGGATGCCTTAATACAACTCAGTATCAACATCGACAGGCGACTGCGTGAAAGAAAGGCTGAGAAAATGGGAATGCCATTGTCTAGTCCTTCTCGGATTTCGGCCGTTGACCCTACTCCCATGGAGGTAGGAACCATACGCCCACCTTTATCAACTACTGAACGAGCCAGAAGAAGATCCAGAAACCTCTGCATGTACTGCGCATCCCCGGATCATTTGATAAGCGTCTGTCCCCTTGTCTGCAAAAAAGAGGGTGAGTGTTCACATGTCTTGCTAGGAGGATTAACGACTTCCTTTTCTAACCCCTATCTCTTTGTTCATTTGACATTACAGTGGGACCAGACTAGGATTACCACCAAGGCTATGATCGACACCGGATCTTGTGGAAACTATATTGATACATGTTTTGTTACCTTAAATAAAATACCTATTATTTCAAAACCTAAACCTGTTTCTGTTAGTTTCATTAACGGTATCCCACTATCTTCTGGTCCAATCACCAACCAGACACAAGCACTCCTCGTCAACTACTAACGAGTCTCATATGGAGACCACCACTTTTGATATACTATCTTCACCCCATTTTTCTATTATTTTGGGACTCCCCTGGTTACACACACATCAACCAATCATAGATTGGAAAAGACAGACTTTGTCTTTCCCTTCTCACTATTGTGAGATTACGTGTAACCTCCCATCTTATGGAAAGATCCTGTCTGTGGTGTCAGATGAGATTGCACCACTATGCTATCAGGATCTGTCCGAAGTATTCCTGGAAAAAAATGCTCAAATGTTGCCTCCCCATAGGGATTATGATTGCACTATCGATCTACACCCTAACAGCAAATTGCCTTTCGGTCATGTTTATCCTCTTTCACAGGATGAACTTTCTCATCTCAAGGAATACTTGGATGAGAATTTGACAAAAGGGTTCATCAGACCCTCTACTTCTTCCACAGCTGCAGGACTTTTTTTTGTCCGCAATAAGGATTCAAGTCTTAGGCCTATTATCGATTATAGGCAATTAAATACGATTACAATAAAGGATCGCTATCCTTTACCGCTCATCCCTGAACTCATTGAACAAGTGCGTGGGGCTACTTACTTCTCTAAATTAGACCTGAAAGGGGCATACAACCTAATCCGAATCCGTGACGGAGATGAGTGGAAAACAGCATTCAGAACCAGATACGGATTATTCGAATATCTTGTGATGCCATTCGGGTTGTGTAATGCTCCCGCAGCCTTCCAAAGGTTCATAAACGACATCTTTAGAGACTTACTTGATGTCTGTGTTGTAGTATATCTGGACGATATACTTATCTATTCTCGATCTCTCTCTGAACATATAAAACATGTAAGACTTGTGTTATCCAGATTACTCGCACACAATCTATACGTGAAATTAAAAAAATGCCTATTTAATAAAGAAGAAATATTATTCCTAGGATACATCATATCCAAAACCGGAATTAAGATGATATGAGCAAGATATCCTGTATTCTGGACTGGCCTATACCAACAACTCGTAAGGCATTACAGCGATTCCTTGGATTTTCAAACTTCTATAGGAAGTTCATCAAGAACTTTTCTGCCATTGTGAGACCTCTCACACAACTGACAAGTATAAAGAAACCATTTAAATGGTCAGAAGAAGCAAATCGAGCTTTCTGCTTGTTAAAATCAAGCTTTACTTCTGCTCCCATACTACGCCATCCAGACCCATCCCTCCAATATATTCTGGAGGTAGATGCGTCAAATATGGCAGTAGGAGCAGTTCTCTCCCAACGACCAACAAATACTTCACCACTCCACCCAGTTGCTTTCTTTTCAAAATCATTAAGCAGCCCAGAGGTGAATTACCCAGTGGGTGAAAAGGAGTTGCTTGCCATAAAACTGGCACTGGAGAATTGGCGACATCTACTTGAGGGTACCCGGTTACCAATACTCATATATACAGATCACAAAAACCTTCAATACCTCCAGACTAACAAAACTCTCTCCCACCGGCAGGTACGATGGTCATTATTTTTCCTAAGATTCCACTTCTTAGTGACCTACACGCCTGCAGACAAAAATAAAAAAGCGGATGCGATATCACGATTAACCGAAGATAACTGCGCTGAAATCTCTTCTATTCCTATAATACCCTATGAACGTATTATTGGGGTTGTTCGTTCCCTGAAGGAAGAGATTTTGCACAGTATAAGATTGGATTCACCTCCACCACAACTAAGTACTGATGCAGAAGGCTTCCTCTACTACAACGCAAACTCTACATACCCCCTACTATGCGTACCAAGATCTTGGAGTTATCACATGATGTGCCCATGGCAGGACATATGGGTATGACGAAAACCCTTAATTTGCTTACTAGGCAGTTTTGGTGGCCTGATATGAAGACGTCTGTACAAAATTTGTATCTTCATGTGACATCTGTGCAAGGTCCAAAATTGACACTACAAAACCATCTGGTCTACTCTGCAGTCTACCAATACCCCAGGTTCCATGGGAAGTTGTGTCCTTAGACTTTATAGTAGAACTACCACCTTCTAAAGGATTTAATACCATTCTAGTGTCAGTGGACCACCTGACAAAGATTGCACATTTCATCGCTATCCGTAGACTAGCTTCATCTAAACAAACAGCGGAACTACTGATGAAACATGTGTTCAAGTTACACGGAATTCCAAAGACTCTTTTATCCGATCGTGGTTCACAGTTCATCTCCAAATTTTGGCAAGCTCTTTGTCAAATATTACGGATTGAGCGAAAGCTCACTTCTCCCTACCACCCTCAGACCAACGGACAGACTGAAAGAGTCAACCAGTGTATAGAACAATATCTGCGTTGCTACACATCATACCTACAGGATGATTGGGTGGACCTTCTCCCTCTGGCGGAATTTGCTTATAACAACGCAACCCACAGTACTACTAAGCAAAGTCCGTTCTACTTGAACTATGGGTTTCATCCCACACTTCTTCCACCACGCATCCTACCATCAAGTAACCCAGTAGCCTCAGACTATCTTACCCAAATAAAGGACTCTCTGGGTTTACTTAATACCACTATCTCACACGTCCATAGCCAACAAAAAAGGTACTACGACCTACGTAGAAGACCTTCTCCTCAGTATGCTATTGGGGACCTCGTTTGGCTATCGACAAGAAATTTAAGATTAAAAATCCCTAGCAAAAAGCTTGGACCTTTATTTCTGGGACCCTTCCCAATTAAGAAACTTATTGGAAAAGCTGCAGTACAGCTCACCTTACCAGCAGATCTCAAGATCCATCCCATCTTCCATGTGTCGCTACTGAAACCCCATGTTCCTAATCAAGGAATAAGGCCTACCATCTTGCCTCCACCTCCAGTACAAGTTGAAGGAGGAGAAGAATATGAGATTAAGGAGATTTTGGATTCTCGTATCCATAGAGGAAGACTCCAGTATCTCATAAGATGGAAGAACTATGGACCCCAAGACCACACCTGGTTGGATACCACTGATGTTCACGCACCTAGGCTTATACGAAGGTTTCACTCGAAATACCCGGAGAAACCAGTGCTATAGGCCTTCCGGAGCCGGCCTTAAGTGGGGGGTACTGTAAGATTCTGGTACCTCTGGTACCCTTATTTTCTATTTTCTTTTGATATGCGTCCCACCTTTCTAATTAGGTGGTACGCATACACCTTTAAGACGGATGACGTCATCGCCGAGCGCCGCAGAGCGGCTATTTCAACCGCCGACGTTCTCTCTCACATTGTTCGTTCAACCTGCCTGTGTGTCCACATGCTTACAAGCTTGTCTTGCTACCGGAACCTCCAGCTATTTTCTTTTACTTGGAAACAGACCGGAACCTCGCTACTGATCCCTGTATCTCGCTACTGGATCACTCCCTCACTACTGGACCCTTCTACTACTAACCTTACTAGTGATAAGTACCCCACAGGGGAATCCTCCATAACCTTACTTACACTATCTACCTCTGCACATTAAGGACTGTTACTATCTATGCATACTAATTCTATCATCTGCACTGTTACATAGATTGCTAGCTCTTGAGTCTACTACCATCTATCCTTGCACTGGGTTAGTCTATCCTGTAATTGTCATCTGCTGTCCTTACCACCTGTTACCATACTCGATTACTAACCTATCTGCATTCTACCTAATACCATCTAATACTCTCCTGAACATTTCTATCAAGTGCTTACCATCTCTGTCACTGTTCACACCTGTCCCTTCAGCACATCATCTTCATACTAACATATACATCCTATCACTCCAGGAACATCTTATTGAGTGTGTATATCTGTATGCTGAAGCTGACAGGCCCACAGTGATGAGTCTGGAGAGTTGGATCTGGTTATTCAACACATCTCTACATGACTACTGAGTGGAGATTCTGCAGCTGCAAATCCAGCCTACTACAAAAATGCAGGAGCGTTACACTCCCCCCCCCCACACGTCAGTAAGCACCAGGCATATATTAACCCCTCCCTCTCCAATAAAATTAACCCCTTCCCTGCCAGTGTCATTTTTACAGTAACAGTGCATATTTATAGCACTGATTACTGTAGTAATGTCACTGGTACCCCCAAAAGTGTCAAAAATGTCAGTCAGGGGTCCGATCTGTCCGCCGCAATGTCGCAGTCCCGCAAAAAAAATCGCAGATCACCGCCATTACTCGTTAAAAAAAAAACCACCAAAAATGACAGAAATCTTTCCCTTAGTTAGTAAACGCAATAACTTTTGCGCAAACCAATCAAAATACGCTTATTGTGATTTTTTTTACCAAACATATGTAGCATAAAACAAATTGGCCAAAAATTTAAAAACATTTTGATTTTTACATTTTTTTGGGGGGAATTTCATATAAAAAAATGTGAAAAATATTGTTATTTTTTCAAAATTTACGCTCTTTTTTTGTTTATAGTGCAAAAAGTAAAAATAGCACAGGTGATCAAATACCACCAAAAGAAAGCTCTGTTTGTGGGAAAAAAAGGACGTAAATTTCGTTTGGGTATGGCATCGCACGACCGCGCAATTGTCAGTTAAAGTCGCACAGCTCCGAATCGCAAAAAGTGGCCCAGACGTAAGACAGCAAAATGCTCTAGTGGTAAAGTGGTTAATATTTAAATATTCTCATAATAAGTATGGTGGAATCTGTATCAGTGATGGATGTTTTTCCAAGCAAATTGTAAAGTGTGGGTTCGCAAACATATCTGTCTGTTGGAGGCTGCAGGCTTTATTTTCTATGCCTTGAAAGTCCTTGTAAGCTTCAACAAATTTCCAAGGCTGATTTTTAAAATCAAGGAAAATAATAGGAATAATAGGAAAGTTTGTAGTGCAACTGGTAAAATAAAAACAATTAACCAGCTACATCTCACATTCAGTACACATAATGTATGCCTTGTTTGCACAAATTGTCATCTGTATAGTCTGTAGATCAAAATGTACCAGATTATTAATATATATATGTAGCACCCTACAAGGTAGGTGCTAGGTAAAGTATAGTGGGCCTTGTCTGCTTATCAGCAGGGCCATGATTTCAGTCAGGTTGTCATGGTTCCCAGGTGTGGCTGTTGAGACTGGGGAGTCTCCCCACTGTGCTGTATGAGATGGCTCTCATTGGGCAGTGGAGGAAACCCGGCCAATGGCACACTCAGGCTTGTATCTACCCCAGAAAGGCAGATTCTGCCGCACAGCATTCTGGGAGTGGGTATAAGTTTGAGGGGAGCACATGAAGCAGTGTCTTTGGCAGGAAGCAGAGTCCCAGGAGGGAGAGTACGGCTGTCTTTCCTCCTGTCAGAGGAATCGGGTGTCCCAGGTGGCTTGCCTGAGGGGACAGAGGGCTGAGCTGAGCTGCAGAGAGGATCCGGTGTGCTGAGGGGTCAAGTTTCAGGAAAGCATTCCCAGTTCGTGAGTACTGCAAACTGCCCCAGGGGGTCTGCCTAGAGAGAGGGGACCACTCCGGTGAAGGTCAGAGGGATCCAGGAGCTAGCTAGCCGGTGCAGGAGCAAGTGTAAAGGGGGTGCCAGTGTTGACCCTGAAGAGCAAAGGGGGTGCCAGTGTGTGGACCCTGAAGTGTAGAGGGGGTGCCTAGTGAGAGGACCCTAAAGTGTAGAGGGGGTGCCTAGTGAGGGGACCTTGAAGTGTAGAGGGGGTGCCTAGTGAGAGGACCCTGAAGTACAGAGGGGGCACCAGCTGTTGGGCCCTGAAGTGTTAAAAGTGTACAGCGTGCAGTGTGCAATGTACAGTGTTGAGAGTTACAGCAGCAGAAGCAGTATACAGAAGCTACCTCAGTCAGGAAGGACTGGAGGGAGCAGTGTTCAGGACTTTTTAGCTAATCAGAGCGTCAGGAGTCAGTTCTTAGTACAGTCTGGGACTTTTGAGCTAACCAGATGGTCAGAAGTCAAGTTTAAGTACAGTACAGCAAGTCAGTGTTTTTCAAGCGCCAGCAAGCGTTGGTCGGCATCCAGCCGGCGTCAAGACAGTGTTGAAAGGCATTTTTCTCCAAAGTGTCTCATTTGTACCTAGTTGAGCCAGAGGAGTATCCCACTCATTCCCTTCTCCCATCCCCATATAAAATAAACAAAACTAACCAAAGATGCCGGACTGGTCTTTGGCTCAAATCTCACACTTGGGTATTCAGCTTAAATGGGCTGAAGGTGTCACAGGTAACCATGGCAGACCCACATCAGGCCCAATGCCTGGAAATCCTGCTACATATACAAGCCAGTTTATGCTATTTTTAAAAAAAATATATTTCTCTTACGTCCTCCGACAGTCGCCGCCACTTCATATTCATCACTAATGGGGTTATTGACCTTTGCTCCGTAGGAGTAGCTAGGCAACAGAATATATTAATATCAAAGCTTTTAGCATATCCCACCCCCAGGGGGTGGTCCCCTCAGTCAATACCTCCC
The DNA here is from genome assembly GCF_965119305.1 of Pelophylax lessonae. Taxonomy (NCBI): domain Eukaryota; kingdom Metazoa; phylum Chordata; class Amphibia; order Anura; family Ranidae; genus Pelophylax; species Pelophylax lessonae. Next base: position 253,660,712 of record NC_138771.1, on the reverse strand, counting down.
TGCTTCCTGCATTCCCAACTCAGTTTCTAATGCCTAGCTTAGGAGTAGGTTGGCTGTTCCTGTGCTGGGGCTCTCTGTCTCAGCCTCTATTCTCTTTTTGATTTTATTTTGAGTCTTTTTCTCTCTTTCTTTTACTTAGATGTTGATTTTCAGCATTAGTTAGATTCTTCGGATGAAGATGATCGTGCGGAGCTGGGTCTCAGTCTGGCCACCCTGGATCCCAGGGCTCAGGGCCAGGGGCTTCCCAGCCTGCCATCGAGCGTTCAGCTTAGGTTTTACCCTGGCACATTGAACGACCCATCCCTGTTCGCTGCAGGGATGCTATCGGTGAGGTGGCTACCTCACTGGACGCCATTGCGGTTTCGCACCGCAGTTTCCACTGCGTCATGCTTATGACACTCCCTGTCTTCAGTGCAGCGGTTTGGTCGCTGGAGCAGGCTCCCCACGCCATCCGGACTGGTAAGTGTAATTCTATGTGGGGACCTGTCTATTTGGGTGTCAGTCTGGGACTGTGTGACCCTGCATGTCTGTGTGGCTGCTGTGCTCCCTGTCAGTTCCTGTGTGGACTTGCTGCCTGTGTGTGGGCTGTGAAGGGGGGGGGGGGGGGGGCTCTCCCGCTCTGCTGGGTGTAAGCATGAAGCAGTCAGATTTTGGGCATGCTGTGCGGCGATCGCTGCGGCGACCCGCCATTTTTTTGCGGCAGAATCATGGTGGCCGATCCTGTGTGGTAATGCACGGCGTTTTTGGCGCCAAACGCCGCCATTTTGGCGCCGATCGATCAGGCCACATGTCGGCGCCATTTTCTGTTTGCCCAAGGAATCCTCAGCCGAGCGGCCATGTTTGTGTAGCCTTGCATAGGCTTCATAGGGGCGGTCAGTCTTGCATCACTTCCTTTTGCTCTGGGACAGCGATCGGTGGCAGCAGCCTGTGTGATCTCTCCAGGTTTTTATCTTCCCATTTTTCCTGTATTCCTTGCCCAGTTTCCTGTCCCTGTGGGGGTCGGTGTATTCAGTGGGTGCGGTGGGCTACGCTCGCCGCGATCTTAAAGGGGCAGTACTCCTTTTTTCCTAATACTACTGGGGCATGGATTCTCAGGATTGCAAGTTTCCTCCCACCTTGGTGGGGGGCCAAGGGGCTGCTGCTTCCCCCGAGGGGGCTGATCTGGCCACTATTGTGGCAAACTTAGCTGCTCAGGTGCAGATGCTGGTGGCTGATCGATCCACAAAACGGCCCAGAGTGTCTATTTCCTCTGATTCAGAGGGCGATGGGGCTGCTATGGCTGGAGTGCCCTTCTCAGGGTCTCACTCATCTCTAGACCTTGTGGGGTCTGACGGGGAGGCTGAGGTGGAAGGGGTTGATAATTCTCCCCCTGGCTCGTCTGAAGAGCTTGCACTCATGGATGAGTTGGTTGCTTCTATCAAGCAAACGCTGCATTTACAGGATGAACCATGTCCTCCAGTTTTGATGTCCTCTTATGGGACGCAAAGACAGCGCAAAACATCGCAGGTTTTTCCTTGCTCTACGGAATTTCAGCGCGCTGTTGATGAGCAATGGCGCAATTTAAAGAAGCCTTTCGCTGTACCGAGTAGGTTCAAACTGCGTTATCCATTTACTCCCGCCACTGATGAGCGTTGGTGTGTGCCGCCTCAAGTAGATCACGCGGTGGCGATTTTGAATAAATCCACTGCGATCCCTGCTGAGGATACCCCGGTGTTCCGGGACCCGACGGACAGGAGATTGGAGTCTCTGGCCCGTCATGCTTATACGGTTGCTGGTTCTATGCTGAAGCCTATTTTTGCTTCCATTATGGCAGCCCAAGCTATTGCGGATTGGACGCAGGTGCTCAGGCGCACCCTGGTGGCTGACTCTGCGCCCCCGACAACCTTGGCTATGGTGGATCAGATTCATCAGGGTGTCATGTATTTGTGTGATGCGGACTTAGATATGGTCCCTTTGGCTGCGCGTCTTTCTAGTGTGGCGGTCTTGAACCGTCGCCTGATATGCGCAAAACATCGCAGGTTTTTCCTTGCTCTACGGAATTTCAGCGCGCTGTTGATGAGCAATGGCGCAATTTAAAGAAGCCTTTCGCTGTACCGAGTAGGTTCAAACTGCGTTATCCATTTACTCCCGCCACTGATGAGCGTTGGTGTGTGCCGCCTCAAGTAGATCACGCGGTGGCGATTTTGAATAAATCCACTGCGATCCCTGCTGAGGATACCCCGGTGTTCCGGGACCCGACGGACAGGAGATTGGAGTCTCTGGCCCGTCATGCTTATACGGTTGCTGGTTCTATGCTGAAGCCTATTTTTGCTTCCATTATGGCAGCCCAAGCTATTGCGGATTGGACGCAGGTGCTCAGGCGCACCCTGATGGCTGACTCTGCGCCCCCGACAACCTTGGCTATGGTGGATCAGATTCATCAGGGTGTCATGTATTTGTGTGATGCGGCCTTAGATATGGTCCCTTTGGCTGCGCGTCTTTCTAGTGTGGCGGTCTTGAACCGTCGCCTGATATGGCTGAAATGTTGGTCTGTTGACCAGTCTTCTCGCAAGACTTTGGCTAATTTGCCGTACGCGGGATCTCGCCTTTTTGGCGAATCCTTGGATTCCCTGATAAAGGGAATTTCTGGGGGTAAGAGCACTCTCTTGCCCCAAACTCACAAGAATAAGTTTGTTCGTGGTAAGAAGAATACATCGTTTAGGGCCTCTCAGGGGTCCTTTCGTGCCTTTTGGTCGCACTATAAGGGCAAGCCCTTCAAGGGACAAGGCTCCCAGAAGAAGCCGTGGGCGGGTAAGCAGAAGTCCGGCCAGTCCGGGTCTGCTGCCCATAACAATACGGCCTGAAGGGACGCCCTCACCCGGTTCTGGGGTGGGGGGACGTTTGCTCGGTTTTCTTCAACCCTGGCTGGACCGCATTCGGGACAGGTGGGTTCAGGAAATCGTTCGATCTGGATACAAGATCGAGTTTCTCTCTCGGCCGGTGGGCAGATTTTTCCCCTCAAACCTTCAGCTGACTCCAGAGCGATTGCAGGATCTGCACCTGGCGGTGCGGGACCTGCGGGCCCAGGGAGTGGTGGTCCCGGTGCCTCATCGGGACAGATTTCGGGGGTTCTATTCCAATCTGTTCACTGTGCCCAGAAAGGAGGGCAAGGTACGTCCGATTCTGGACTTGAAGGCTCTGAACCGCTTTGTGCGGGTTCGCAAGTTCCGCATGGAATCCCTGCGATCAGTGGTGGCTGCCCTGGTTCCGGGGGAATTCATGGCCTCCATCGACTTGAAGGATGCATACCTTCACATCCCCATTTTCGAGGGTCACCAGAGGTACCTTCGATTCGCCATTGCGGAGGATCACTACCAATTCGTGGCATTACCCTTCGGTCTCGCTTCGGCTCCGCGGGTTTTCACCAAGGTGCTTGCGCCGGTTCTGGCTTTATTGAGGGCCCAGGGCATTTCTGTCCTGGGGTATCTGGACAATATCCTGATTCGGTCCGTGACCAGTCAGGGCCTGGTGAACGACCTGTCCATCACGATGCGAACTCTGCAGGAATTCGGTTGGACGATAAATTTTCCAAAGTCAACGTTGTGTCCGTCGGTTCGTCTTCCCTACCTGGGGATGATCCTGGACTCTGTTCAAGCGAAGGTCTTCCTGCCGGAAGACAAGCTCCGGACACTTCAGATCGAAGTCAGGTCCCTCAGGGACAATCAGTGCTCGTCCCTCCGGACGTGTATGAGGTGTCTGGGATTGATGGTTTAGGCCTTCGAGGCGATTCCCTTCGCCCAGTTTCACACACGGGAGCTTCAGGCGGAGGTCCTGGCCAAGTGGGACGGGCGTCCGCAATCTCTGGATCTGCGGCTGTCGTTGAGCCGTCTCACCCGCAGGGGTCTTTTGTGGTGGCTCCAGTCCCCGGCGGAGTCGGGGGGCAAGTCCTTTCGTCCTTTGTCGTGGACGGTGATCACCACGGATGCCAGCCTGTCGGGCTGGGGTGGTGTTCTGGGCGTTCTGTCCGCCCAGGGAACTTGGTCGGAGGTGGAATCCTCCCTTCCGATCAACATTCTCGAATTGCGAGCGATAAATCTCTGTCTTCTGCGTTGGACGGACAGGCTTCAGGGCCGTCCAGTCCGGGTACAAACGGACAATGCCACAGCGGTGGCCTACATCAACCACCAAGGGGGCACCAGGAGTGCCCGAGCGGCGCGGGAAGTAGCCGACATTCTGTCTTGGGCCGAGACGCACGTCCCGGCGATATCTGCAGTTCACATTCCGGGGGTGGAAAACTGGCAGGCGGATTATCTGAGCCGCCAGACCCTGGACCAGGGGGAATGGTCCCTTCACCCGGATGTCTTCCAGATGTTGTGCGCGAAGTGGGGGTCCCCAGTTGTGGACCTGTTCGCGTCTCGTCTAAACAACAAGGTGGAAAGGTTCGTGGCAAGGACGCGCGATCCTCGGGCAGACGCCTCAGACGCGTTAGTGGCGCCCTGGCATCAGTATCGCCTGATGTATGCCTTTCCACCGATTCAGCTGCTGTCCAGGCTCCTTCGCAGGTTAGCCTCAGAACCGCACACGGTGATTCTGGTGGCACCGGACTGGCCTCGCCGGTCTTGGTACGCAGACCTTGTGAATCTGGTGGTCGACGCTCCGTGGCGTGTGCCACTTCGAGAAGATCTCCTGTCTCAAGGACCGATATTCCATCCTGCTTTACAGTCGCTGGCTTTAACGGCCTGGCTGTTGAAAGCCAGGTCCTGAAGGATAGGGGTCTTTCCCCTGAGGTCATTCCCACTTTGATCAAGGCTAGGAAGGCCTCTTCGGGGAGCACCTGGTATGAAAGTTGACATTGACTATACGCTGACTATAACAACCCCTTGGCATATCTACAATTATTTTCAATTTTTATTGAAAAAATAGTTACCGAGGCAAACCGGTACAAAGAGCAACTATTGGCTACACATCAGAAGTTTTCAAGATGCAGAAAGTGGGAACCAGTGAGCAAAGATGACATTTGGAAATTTCTGGGCCTAATAATTCTTCAGTTAGTGGTGGGGAAACCCCTGCAGAAGTGGTATTGGACAACCAATACATTACTTGCCACTCCATTCTTTGGCACGGTCATGTCACAGTACAGATTCTCCCTCATAATGAAATATCTCCACTTCGAAAACAATGAAGAATTTGATGAAACTACTCATCCTGCACAAAAACTAAAGAAAATTTGCGAAGTATATCAAATGATTCTACAGAATTTCCAACGGAGCTATGTGCCAGAAAGAGACATCACCATAGATGAAAGTGTAATGGCCTACAAGGGAAAGCTCAGCTGGGTGCAATATATTACATCAAAGTGGGCACGATTTGGCATAAAATCCTACATGCAATGCGAATCGTCAACTGGCTACATTTGGAATTCAGTGGTATACACTGGAAAAGGAACACAATTCGATCAAAAATACAGCAATTATGGAATGGCAACATCTTCTGTTCTTTCACTAATTGAGCCATTGCTAAGTGAGGGCTATTGTGTAACAACTGACAACTTTTATACATCTCCTGAACTTTATGAGGTTCTACTGCAAAACAAAACCGATGCCTATGGAACCGTAAGGGCTAATCGGCGCGACATGTCGCCAATGTTTGGCAAAAAGAAGCTCAAGACAGGATAAATGGTTGCCTGGCAGATAGGCAAAATGATGGCACTGCGATGGCGGGACAAGAAAGATGTGTGCTTAATGAGTACAGTGCATAATACCTTCACTGTTATGGTACGCATTAAATGTGGGAAAGAAGTCATGAAGCCACAAGTAGTGATAGACTACAACAACACCATGGGAGGTGTCGACAGAGCCGACCAAGCAATGACATTCTACCCAGCAATGAGGAAACAGCAAAAGAAGTACTATAACCAGTTCCCTACCAGCGCATTGTAAAATCACACAGGCAGGAACACTCTGTCAATCCGGGTGGGTGTCATATGATGTCCGCCCATTCCCGCTGCTCTCCCGCCCCCCCCCCCCCGGAGGCGCGCAGCGCAGCGATCGGGGATGTGACGTGTCCGTCGGGACACAGCCCATCCCCGATTGATGTAAAGAACCATTAAAAAAATGGCTCTTTACCATGTGACGGCTGTGTCCAATCACAGCTGGCCACATGCACTTTCCTCGTACATGCCGCTCGTGCGTGCCCCCAGGGGCGCGCAGAGCGGCAATCGGGGATGGAGAGTCACTCTGACACAGTTCATCCCTGATCAGGGTAAAGAGCCAATTGGCTCTTTACCACGTGACTGGCTGTATACAATCACAACCGGTCACAGAATGTCAACAGAGACCACCTGTCACTAGCCCATCAAAGTACCTGTCACCAGCCCATCGGGAGTACCCGAGTACCTGTCACCAGCTCATCAGGTACTCTAATGTCAGGTACTCGGGTACTCTGATCGGCTGGTGACAGATACTCGGGTACTCTGTCAGGTACTCGGGTACTCTGATGACAGGTACTCGAGTACTCTGAGTACTCTGAGTACCTGTCATTAGAGTACCTGAGTACCTGTCATCAGAGTACCCGAGTACCTGTCACCAGCCCATGAGATTACCTGAGTACCTCTCTGTATCCCGTCAGAGTTCCCGAGTACCTGTCTCCAGCACAGAGTACCCAAGTACCTGTCTCAGCCCATCAGAGAACCCAATTACCTCTCTGCAGCCCATTAGAGTACCCAAGTACCTCTCTGCAGCCCATCAGAGTACCCGAGAACATGTCATCAGCGTACCCAAGTACCTGTCACCAGCCCATCAGAGTACCCAAGTACCTGTCACCAGCCCATCAGAGTACCCAAGTACCTGTTATCAGAATACCCGTACCTGTCACTTGCCCATCAGAGTACCCGAGTACCTGTCATCAGAGTACCCAAGTACCCATCTCCAGCCCTTCAGAGTACCTATCTGCAGCCCATCAGAATACATGAGTACCTGTCTCCAGCCTATCAGGGTATCCAGGTACCTGTCTGCAGCCCATCAGAGTACCCGAGTACCACTCTGGAGCCCATCAGAGTACCCCAGTACCTGTCTTCAGTCCAGAATACCCAAGTACCTGTCTCCAGCCCAGAGTATCCGAGTACTTGTCTCCAGCCCAGAGTACCTGAGTACCTGTCTCCAGCCCAGAGTGCCAGAGTGCCCGAGTACCTATCTGCAGCCCATCAGATTACCTGAGTACCTGTCTCTAGCCCATCAGAATACCCAAGTACCTCTCTGCAGCCCATCAGAGTACCCGAGAACATGTCATCAGCGTACCCAAGTACCTGTCACCAGCCCATCAGAGTACCCAAGTACCTGTCACCAGCCCATCAGAGTACCCAAGTACCTGTTATCAGAATACCCGTACCTGTCACTTGCCCATCAGAGTACCCGAGTACCTGTCATCAGAGTACCCAAGTACCCATCTCCAGCCCTTCAGAGTACCTATCTGCAGCCCATCAGAATACATGAGTACCTGTCTCCAGCCTATCAGGGTATCCAGGTACCTGTCTGCAGCCCATCAGAGTACCCGAGTACCACTCTGGAGCCCATCAGAGTACCCCAGTACCTGTCTTCAGTCCAGAATACCCAAGTACCTGTCTCCAGCCCAGAGTATCCGAGTACTTGTCTCCAGCCCAGAGTACCTGAGTACCTGTCTCCAGCCCAGAGTGCCAGAGTGCCCGAGTACCTATCTGCAGCCCATCAGATTACCTGAGTACCTGTCTCTAGCCCATCAGAATACCCAAGTACCTCTCTGAAGCCCATCAGAATACCCAAGTACCTTTCTGAAGCCGATCAGTGTACCGGAGTACCTGTCTGCAGCCCATCAGTGTACCTGAGTACCTATCTGCAGCTCATCAGAGTACCTGAGTACCTATCTGCAGCCCATGCCTCCTAGATTATATGTTGGGGTGTTTTCTTTCCAAAATGGGGTCATTTTGTGGGAGTTTTCATTGTCCTGGTGCTCCAGGGCCTTCAAAAGTGTGATTGGTTGTAATGAAATTATAAGTGTAATTTATGCTCCTAGAACACCTGACAGTGCTCCTTGCATGTTGGGTCTCTGTATGTGGCTATGCTGTGACAAAGTCTCACATATGTGGTATCGGCATACTCAGGAGAATTAACAGAATGTATTTTGGGGTGTCATTTTTGCTATGTACATGCTATGTGTTAGAAATATCTCATAAATTGACAACTTTGTGTAAAAAAAAAAAAAAATTCATTTTCTTTCCACATTTTCCAATAACTTGTGGAAAAAAAATGACACGTTCAAAAGACTCAATATGCCTCATAGAATATAAGTTTGGGTGTTTGCTTTCCAAAATGGGGTCATTTTATGAGTAATTTCATTGTCCTGGTGCTCCAGGGCCTTCAAAAGTGTGATAGATCGTAAGGAAATTATATGTGTAATTTATGCTCCTAGAACACCTGACCGTGCTCCTTGAATGTTGGGCCGCTGTATGTGGCCAGGCTGTGTAAAAGTCTCACACATGTGGTATTGCAATACTCAGGAGGAGTAGCAGAATGTATTTTGGGGTGTAATTGCAAGTATGAATATACTGTGTGTGAGAAATAACTTGTTATTATGCCAATTTTGTGTAAAAAAAAAAAATATATATATTTCTTCATTTTCCCAAGAATTGTAGGAAAAAATTACAACTTCAAAAAACTCACCATGCCTCTTACTAAATACCCTGGAATGTCTACTTTCCAAAAAGGGGTCATTTGGGGGGTATTTGTACTGTCCTGACATTTCAGGGCCTCAAGAAATGAGATAGGCCGTCGGTACATCATGTGTGATCAATTTTCAATGATTGGCACCATAGCTTGTAGACTCTATAACTTTCACGCAGACTAAATAATAACCACTAATTTGGGTTATTTTTAGCAAAGATATCTAGTAGTATACATTTTGGCCCAAATTTATGAAAAAAAAAAAGACTTATTTGCAAATTTTTATAATAGAAACTAAAACAAAATGTTTTTTTTTTTTCAAAATTTTCTCTCTTTTTTCACTTATATCGCAAAAAATTAAAAACCCAGTAGTGATTAAATACTACCAAAAGATAGCTCTATTTGTGTGAAAAAAAATGATAAAAATTTTGATTGGGTACAGCATTGCATGACTGAGTAATTATCATTCAAAGTGTGAGAGCGCTGAAAGCTGAAAATTGGTCTGGGCAAGAAGGGTGTGTAACTGCTCTGTATGGAAGTGGATAAGGAGATCTTCAGACATCTTCTTGAGCAATGCTTGTGGAATGCCTACATTCTGCTAAAGCCTGTGGTTCATTCGGACTTCATTTGGAAAGTTGCCGAACATATCTTTCTGGATCACCTAACACCATCAATGGCTGGGAATAGATCTGGACATCCCACCAACTGAGAAAAAGTCAGTACCTGCAAGGATGTATGTGGTTTGTTACTCGAAGTGAGATGACAGTGGAAAGAAAATAAGAAAGGAAACCAGATTCTATTGTCCAGATTGTGACGTCGGACTTTGTGCAGTCCCATGTATCAAAATCTTTCATACCCGAGATGTTGACTAAACCATTATTACAGTGACTAGTAATATCGCACCCCTTGTTTGTACACATTTCAGTGTTTTTGGTTTGATTATATTATTGAATAAAATGTATTGTTATTATTACATTATAATTTATGATTTTTTGTTTCAAACTTTATCATACCCGGGATGTCTACTAGACTCTTGTTTGGACAGATAAATGAGTTATTAAGAATTACAGGCCTAAAATATAAAACAACAGAGTTTCATGCAAAACAATGTACCACTTTGAGATAAAAAATTCTGACATAATCATATGGCCAGGGAGGTTAAAGGGTATGTGTATATTTAATTTCTTAGTCAATTATGGTTAGGACTAAAAAAATAATGTTTTTTAGAACAATTTCTTTTGTATTCTCTTTTAAGGCAGCAGGTAGCGCTTTTTTCACATATTTCCTAGGTTCCTTACCTCCTGCTGAAAAATAAAACCCTGTTGTTTATAGAGAGCAAAAGCTTAGGCTTAAAGCCTCGTACAAACGCATCGAAATTCGACCGGAAATTTTCATCCGACGACCGATCTGCCAATTTTCGGCTTGTTAGTATGATGCTTCCGACAACCGACTCCGACTTTTCGGCCAAAAAAATTCTGGTGTGCAGGCTATACAATTTTTGTCCTCCGTCAAAACACGTCCGATTTTCGTGCAGTCAGTACAGATTTCGACAGGGAAAAATCTTATGAGCAAAACTGGGCATGCTCAGAGAAGAAAGAACACAAAGAAAGCAAACCAACACATGACATCACTTCTGAAGTAGAATTTTGTCGTGCGGGAAAATTTCGTGTGCAGTCTAGGCACATTCCAACCAACAAAACACAATTCTGGACAAAAGACGGACGACCGGTCGGTGGAAATTCGTTGCGTGTGTACTAGTCTTAAGTTTACACACTCCAGTAAATGAACTAATGCAGTGATGCATTGCAGTGACTGATTCAGATAGACCAGCCTCCCTGAAAGCAGATGAAGCAATAACGCACTGTGTTTTTTGCTAACCGATAGTGCTCTAGGAATCATTTGCCATGTATTAAAAGTTTATTTGTAAACAAAGTTATATACATATAGAAAAAAAAAACATAAAAAACTAAAAACCATAGGGCCCTGTTTGGACTGATGACTGTATGCGGTAATGCGTTGGTCTGCTTTCAGGTAGTGCATATACTTGCTGATCCTGAGCAAGTATAGGGATATTTTGAGATAGGGAGTAGGTATAGAGATAATTTGTTCTGACAAACAGTTCCAGCTTGTCTGTTTAGGGTCTGTGAATGAAAAAAGTCAAACACAGCCAGGCATATTCATAAGGAGGCCTGCTCATTGTACCTACTTCTTATAATTTTTGTGACACTACAAGAGTCAGCAGCAACATCAAGCTTGGAAGATGGGTCCACACCATGTGGCATGAGACAAAGACATCCAACACTGTTTAATGTGTAATATGTCAACAACACTAATGGAGGCTGCAGTGGGGGAACCGAGGTAGGAGGCAAGGGCTCCCAGGGCAGTGACTATACTGCCTCTTATATTGTTAGGACCTGGGGTTTCAATGTGCTTACACAACAGACAGGGTCTCTTTAAACTTTGGCTGCTAAGCATGTCAAGAGGCAGGGCCAGATTAACGTAGGGGCTATTGGAGCTGCAGCTCCAGGCCCCTACCTTAATATAGGCCCCGGGTTGGCCATATTCACTGTTACCACTCTTCTGTCACTTGTAAACACAGAAGTCTGGCTTCTATGCTCGCTTCCCCAGGCAGCTCCCTCAGAACCTCCCCACACAGCACGAAGGTCGGACAAGGAGGGACAGTTGCCGATGCATGGATGTGTTTATGGGCTTCAGAGACAGCATCCCATGTTGAATTAGGCATGCATGGCTGCACCCTTCCTCCTCTGGGTGCATGCCAAGGCACGGCCCTTAAGGCCCTTCAAAATCCTCAACACCAAGCCCATGATGCTCTTAATCCGGCCCTGTCAAGAGGGATTATGTGTGTGCACAGTTGAGTAGTCCACATAGTATTATTAAGAATAGAGAATAAATGGCAAAAACCAACAATTTTGCTTTCAAATAAAAATATTTTATAAACTGAGTTTTCCATGGCAACACAATGATAGAAGCTTAATGTGGTCAAATGTGAACAGACATACAAAATACAAAGCAACTCACTATGAGTCTAACTCCCAAAGCACAAGGCACAAGTAAATACAAGTCCTAAGTAGTTGGCCATTTTAGAAATTCTGGTATGTATTCTGGTCCACTTGAAACACAGGTTCCCCAAGATCTTAGGTAGGATGCATTACTACTCCCAGGAGGGGTCATTAGCAGTAGGACATTTTTCAGAGAGGGCCCAACAGTCTGGCACACAGGGGGAGCAGAAGTGGTGCTGCAAACTGTAAAAAGTGTGCAAAATATTTAATCTTATCTGTAGGTATTCTGCAGCATGAAAGCAGCTAGCATTTACGATTGTGGCTATTTTTAGCTGTGTTTTAAATATATATTATACACATTATCTCCATCTGGCTATTTATACACATTAGCAAGAAAACAACATAGATACAGACCACGGAACCTACACATTGTACAAGTCCTATATATTTTTTTATTTTTAATTCTCACAGTTAGGGCAGACAGATTCAGAGCACAAGTTGATTCCAATTACATTCTAGGTCCAATTCTTAAATCCTTGGGCCTTATAATATTTGAATGGTGGATTGTAGAGATGGGGCTGGCTCTACATCGTCCTAATCAGCATCTGTTTGCTATACATGATCTGTACTGCAGATGCCTTCTCCTTTTCCCTGGAGGCTGAGTGTTGAACTGAAGCACAGTTCAGGGTAAAACACTTATAATGCATTTCCAATAACTTCTATTGGCCACAAAATGCATTTCAGCAAAGATGTAAATATGCTATTGAGGACAATGGAAATGTTACATTAGCAGGCATCTTGTTGAATGGGCCCTATTAGGTATTCTCCAAACTCCTATGAAAATGCTTTTTACATGCATTTGTCTTTTCTGGTTGCACCATTTAGAAGAAAATTAATGTTCCATATATTTGGGTCTCTGAAAACAACAGCTGTCTACAACAATATCCTGAATTTTGTGAGTTCTAGGTCATAAAGTAATCATTTCACACTGTGCAATTCTATTTTACAGTGTACTGTACCATCCCCTTCAGCAAAGGAGAAAAAATCCAAAAGGAGTTTTTTTTTATGTGTGGCCTTCAGTGAGCATGTATTGTTGTACCTTATAATCAAGAAGAAAAGTGTTGAGCAATGACCCATATTCTCAAATGTTGGGCCTTTTCTTCCAAATAAGGAAAAAGTGGAAAACTGAGCACTGTTCACTGTGTCCACTAAGAACCTCTTTCCATTATTTCAAATTAGCACATGATATAAGATAATTTGGAATAAAGGAAAGAGTTTTTTAGTTGACACAGTGGGGGTTAAGTGCTAAAACTGGAAAGTGCAAA
>NC_138771.1:253640195-253642695 GCF_965119305.1 Pelophylax lessonae | reverse complement strand
ACTCTTTATTGGGTTTTTGTGCAAAAACAAAAGCAATGCGTGTAAATGTAAAGTAAAGCACAACAATAAATAGCATACCAGTCTGATTCCGGACAGATACACATTTTAGAAAGAACAATTAAATTCTCATTACTAGACACACTGATGCGATGTTGAGCTGAGGGGGATCTGGTGTGCCGAGAACCTGTGGAGAGCGAATGTAGCAAGTTTTCCAGGCCTGTGGCCTGATGTGGGCCTGCCATCGTTACCGGTTACCTCTCCAGCCCATGTGAGCTGCGACCCTGGGTGTGAGAACTGAGACATTGATAACTCCGGCATCTTTGTTTTGTGGTTTTTATTTCATTTAAGGGGATGGGAGAAGGGAATGAGTGGGATACTCCCTTAGGCTCAACTAAGTACAACTTGGGACTTTATCCAGAAAATGTCTGTTAACGCTGCCTTGACGCCAGCAGGCGCTTACTGATGCTTTGTAACACACTGTAACTTGGAATAAGTGCTAGATCCCTGACTTTGAGTCTAGTAGATCCAGGACTGTAGAATAAAGAGCTTCTGACGCTGTCTTCACTGCAGAGTCACTGACTACTCCCTCCGGCCTTGCACTGACTACTCCCTCCGGCCTTGCACTGGCTTGAGGTAGACTGTTGTGAAATCCTGTATGGCTGCAACTCTCAACTGACACTCTGCACAATTCAGGGCCCAATTGCAGGCGCCCCCTTTAACCTTGAACTCTTCGGGGCTCACTGACTATGTACCCCCCTCTGTAACTTCAGGGTCCTCAACCTAGGTACCCCCTTTACAGCTAGCTGACATCGGATACCAGAACCTCTTCCGGAGTGGTCCCTTCTGACTTCAGGCAGACCCCAGGGGCAATCCTCAGTACTTACGACCTGTGTAGGCTTTCCTGGGACTGGACCCCTCTCTCTCACTCTCCGCTGGTTCTCGGCACACCGGATCCCCCTCAGCTCAACTCAGCACTCTCTGGATTCTAAGGCGACACCCAGAGACATCCTCTTCCCTCAGACAGGAGGAGAGACAGCTGCACTCTCCTTCCTGTGACTCTGCTCCCGCCAAAGACACCGGGTCACGCACTTCCCCCAAACTTATAACCACTCCCAGAATCCTTTGCGGCACAATATGCCTTCTGGGGTAGTTACAATCTGGGATGTGTCCCCTGATTTGGCTTCCTCCACTGCCCTCTGAGAAGCCTCTCATAGGAGCCAGTGGGGAGACTTCTCCTTCAGCAGGCACATCTGGAATCCCTGACACCCTGACTAAAAGAAATCATGGCCCTGCTGTTAGGCAGACAAGGCCTATTATACATTTACCTAGCACCTACCTGTAGGGTGCTACATATATAAGCTGCGAAAGGGTTAAAATCGCACAGGTGTGATTGGGCCCCTAGAAAATAAATCTTACAATATTTTTATATATGATAGTGATCTTCTCTCATACATTATTGTGCATAACATCGCATCAGTGTGTTTAGTAATGACAATTGAATTGTTCTTTCTAAAATGTGTGTCTGTCCGGAATCAGACTGGTATGCTATTTATTGTTGTGCTTTACTTTACATTTACACGCATTGATTTTGTTTTTGCACAAAAACCCAATAAAGAGTTCAAACATAACAATGGCATCAATGTGAGTACAGATCCAAAGCACACAACGCTGCATATCTCTGAGAGGTCGCACTGCATCTGGAACCAGCTTTATATTTTTTGTATGGAGAGGAACTATAAATCCAAGCACGTACTTTCAAGCTCAGCTATGCTAAGTCCTGTGGCATTTTTTGTATGGAGAGGAACTATAAATCCCAGCATTCCCTTTCAGGCTTAGCTCAGCTAACTCCTGCCTGCGACTCTGCCCATTCAAACAGCACATAGGTACGCTCACATTTGTACACGTAATGTGGGGGATGGCACTGTGTAAAGGTTTTTATTTGCCAATAAAATAAAATGTGGACTGTGGATGCTGACATTTGTAATAGTACTCTGGGGGATAGTACTGTGCACGGGTTTTTATTAGACAATAACATAAAATAGGGACTGCGGATGCTCACATCCCGTTCTCCAAACTGTTGTGTTTAATTTTTGCTTCAGGAGCCGCGGGCGCCTGCAGAGTAGCATAGATTGTCCTGCTGAAAAGTCCAACCGCGGACACTTCCGCAGTAGCATACATTGTCCTGCCGAGAACTCCAACTCTTTTGTGCACTGCTTAGGACTTCTCTGTGCACGGGCATTTGTTGGCGCACATGCACAGTACAGGCAACTTGCCGAGATCTCCGACCAGAGGTGATGTGGGTTGGAGATCTCGTCAAGCACCCACCCTGCCCCACCAGTGGCGGCTGGTGTACACAGGGCGCAGGTGCGCCGCCCCCCCCATCCATGCGTCTGGACCCCTAATCTGCATGCAGGGCGCCGGACGCATGGAGCTTAATGTTTTTTTTTTTTTAATCACCTGATTAGAGCCAGAGGCTCTAATAGGGTGATGCAAAGGGTGG